>NC_136415.1:36313071-36913071 GCF_051521515.1 Lactuca serriola
AGAGATAACAAGAAGAAGAAAATTAACTGTAGACATGTTCTATTTGTTGTGAGGAACTGTTCAATGGACGAGAATTAATCCTGTGTTAGTTGATTTTGCTCATCGACACCTCTCCCCACCTCTCCTGCTATTTCTTTTCCCACCATATACGGTAAGCTTTTGTACTATGAATGATGTTCCATTTGTGTCCCGGTTTTGATATTTCCTTCTATTATTTATACATCAGGTCTTTTCTGATTAAGCAAATTGAAACTTGCTTTCAGCTATGATGTTTAAGTTTGACATGTTATTAGCTTTGGTTGAACTTATTTTTTGGATTAATCGATGCCAGATAAGAAGAAGATTAGTGTTTTTTTGGTTTAAACCATGTTACGTTCAGATTCTTAAGTCCTCTTCAATTATTATGGGAACTACAATTGTTGTTCAGAAGGTTCCAACTTCATCCCTACATAGGGCTAGATCGCATCATTCTAATATTGATTTAATCTTTCATAATCTTAATTATAAGATCTCTTACAAGAGTTATACCGGTTTAATCTTTTGAATCAACAAACAAGCTCTATTTTGTTTTATAAACACAAATTTCTGTTATTTTCTTATATCTTGATGTCAAAATGTACAATGACATAATGAACAATGCAAGATAGTAATGGTTAAATGAATTGTATGCTCTTGCTCAACAACATTGCATTTAATCTTTATGCATTGAAGTTGTTAAGCTCTCGCACACAGTTCATTTTACCCTTATATCGATATTGTTAATCCTTTAACATGAAGACAACTATGCTAATTAAAGATTGTGGATGGGTACTCCTTTATTTCATTTAGTTTTGATTGGTTTGCTTTTCATTAGTATCAGGTTGCATCTTAGACAATTCTTCCAGAGTATGTGTGTGTGTTTGTTTCTAACTATGTTTTGTTGTGTATTGTCAAATGCAGCCAGATATTGATATGCTGCTTACATGGACAGAAATGGAAGAATATGGTCTCTTTGGTAGGTATGGATATAAATTTCCTTTTGGTGAAGTGATTTTTCGTGGCCATCTCTTATTTTAGATGTATACAATTCTGATTGTACATGGACCAGAGACCGAAACAGTAACAAAATACAAACATATGGGTCGTATGGTTGGAAAAAATGGGCTACCAGTCCAATAACCATAAAACCACAGAGCCAATTTCTATATTTTATCTAATAACAATATAAGCATTAAAGAGGTTTCACGTTTTTGAAGTTGGGAGTTATTTTTTAAGAAAATACACATCTAAATCATCTATTTTTGGTGCCCTCAAGGTATATACATGCAAGCAATAGCAACATACTTTCATTGGTTTGTTTATTTTAAGCAAAAATGAAAGTAGAATGCTATAATTGGAATGTTATGGGGAGCACTGGATGGTGGGATTACATCCCTCACAGTGAAAAGAAGTTTGTTGGATTTAACAAGGACGAGAAGCAACCTATGATGCATAGAAACGGATACGGAACAAAAATGGGAAACGGCAAAACTCGAAAATTCAAGATACGGATACTGCAGAGATACGACAATATATAAGAAATTCCAATATATATATATATATATATATATATATATATATATATATATATATATATATATATATATATATATATATAATTGGAATGTAAACTCCAAAAATACTAAATTTTTCAAAGGTAATTAATTATCAATAATCAAATCATTTTCAAAATCCAGTTTATCTAGTGAGAGATCGATAACCTCCAAAAATCCTACGTCTTCCATTGAATCAAAAGCATCTCCCACCCACATCCCACATCTTTACATCATCATTCGGATTCCTTTTGACAAAAGTCGGAGATTATTGTAGATGTAAATCAAGTGTTGAGCATGACTTGTAGTCAACGTGTTCCTCTTAAGCGAGTGAATAAATGCATAAGTACTCCGATTACGCTTAGCACAAGAAGAAGAACTAGATTGTCCAACTAATCTGAAAGCCAAAGTTTGGAGAAAATGAGTTTGAGCACCAAAGTTAACCCACCAATTCTTGGGTTCCATAGTAGCCATCTCTGAAATGCTTGTTAAATCCTCAAAATGACCACTCTTCATTGAAAACATTGCATATTCATCAAGGACTCTACTATGCTCATCATCATTAGGAAGCAACCTTCGAAAACATTTCATCATTTCTTGTGAAATTTCTCCATCCCTATGTGGAGCACATCTTGTAGAATCCTCAAGTAACCATGCGCCATTATAATATCTACAACATTTAAAAGTTAAAACATAAGTATATAATAGAAATCAAATGTATAATTTAAAATCATATACCTTTGATTTAAAGAGTGAGTTAAACAATGTAGGGGAGTGTTATTCTTGCCTATCGAGCCACTAAAATACGATGCACAACATCATAACAACAACTTATTTGAGATGCCGAATGTTTTTCTTTCTTGTAGATCTCAATTTTCACTTTCTCAATCATCGAATCCCATATCTCATACACCAAATGATGAATGGTGGGACAAAGTAACATATATTCTTGGTTTCACTGGACCTATATATAAGGTGATTGGAGTTTGTGACACCGAAAATCCATGTTTACACTTGGTGTACGAGATGTGGGATTCGAGGATTGAGCAAGTGAAGATTGAGATATACAAGAAAGAAAAACCTCTGGCATTTCAAATAAGTTGCTTTTATTATGTTGTGCATCGTGTTTTAATGGCTTGATGGGCGAAGAATAACACTCCTCTACATATTTAGCTCGCTCTTTAAATCACATGTATATGATTTTAAATTATACACTTGATTTCTATTACTTGAGGATTCTACAAGATGTGCTCCACATAAGGATGGAGAAATTTCACAAGAAATGATGAAATGTTTTCGAAGGTTGTTTCCTAATGATGATGAGCATAGTAGAGTCCTTGATGAATATGCAATGTTTTCAATGAAGAGTGGTCATTTTGAGGCTTTAACAAGCATTTAAGAGATGGCTACTATGAAACCTAAGAATCGGTGGGTTAACTTTGGTGCTCAAACTCCTTTTCTCCAGACTTTGACTTTTAGATTAGTTGGACAACCTAGTTCTTCTTCTTGTGTTGAGCGTAATTGGAGTACTTATGCATTTATTCACTCGCTTAAAAGGAACAAGTTGACTACAAGTCGTGCTCAAGACTTGGTTTACATCCACAATAATCTCCGACTTTTGTCAAAGAATCCGAATGATGATGTAAGGATGTGGGATGTGGGTGGAGATGCTTTTGATTCAATGGAAGATGTACGATTTTTGGAGGTTGTCGATCTCTCACTAGATAAACTGGATTTTGAAAATGATTTGATTATTGATAATTAATTACCTTTGAAAAATTTAGTATTTTTGGAGTTTACACCTTACATCAATATATATATCTATTTTGGAATATATATATATATATATATATATATATATATATATATATATATATATATATATATATATATATATATGAATTTTTTGAGTTTTGCCGTTTCCCATTTCCGTTGCCGTATTTATTTCCGTGCAACTTAGGAAGAAACTTGCAAGTACATTTATGGGGGACATATTGCTGCTTACATGAGGGTATGTACGTCTTTTTTATGGAGTTTATAGTGATATGAAGAGAAATGAAATGAAATGAGGTGAATTATTTTATATGTTTGTTTGATTGAATGCATGCTTTGATAGAAGATGAACCATACACATTTTTCTAAATACATAACAGACAATATTGAAGAGGTTTACAAAAAGATGTATGCAATTATTCGTGTTCATCCAACCCCAAAGAAATCTGATAGACTCCAAATGAGCATAAGAGGTAACATTTATTTCTTTTTTGCTTATTTAGGGTTTTAAGGTTTACATGAAGTTGGATAATTGAAAACATTTTGATTATCATCTTATTGGTTGTATATTGTTTCAGATTCAATCTAGATACAATATGAAGAAGTTTGCTTTGAATGTTGTTGTTGAAGCTGGCATTTGTTTATCAAATAGAAATCACCCATATCACTCAAAATCTGTGTAGATAACCATACTGCTCTTCTGTCTAAAAAGATAGTAAATAAAATTTCCTTTTTTAAATTGTTTCTTTTCGGCTGCCCACATGGAGCTTGGGTTCACCCCCTAGTTTTACATATTTAGGAGTCCATATGTAATAACTAACTTCTCACTATGTAATACCTAAACATATATGGTCGAATATTGTGACTATAATATTAGATAATTATCGGAAAAAGTCAATGTACTTTTAAAATCGGTTCTTTGCAGTTATGTAAATGCAAAACCAGAACAAAATTGGAACATACACTACTCATCGGTTCGGTTTTCGGTTTGTCAATACCCAAATCTGCATTTCGTTTATTCGATTCCGATTTGGTTTGGTCCGACTTCAAAATCGATCTCATCCCTAGTCACATCAAATGACAACAATTTTATATATTTATAATATTCGTAGTCCTCACGGCCTTTTTTGTGAAACTTTTTCCCTGCACTTCGTCTGTTTTCCATGGCCAGAATATTAATTTAAATAGCAATGACATTAAGGCTATGAGGAGTGGTAGCATGTCTAGTACATGTTAAATACATTGCCACATCATAATTTTACCTTTCACATAAACTTTTATCTTAAACACATATACACCTGGATTTTAAAAGAAAAAAAAAACAAAAAAGAACCAATCAAAGGGCTTGATTTTTTTCAAAAAAAAAAAACAAAAAAAGAGGCCAATCATAGCCCTTGTTCTCTTTTGATTTTTCTCTTTCCTTTCGTCAAGCTCCTAGCAAGCATGGAAGTAGCGAGAAGCTTAACACCTTGAAAGGAGTGGTGGCGAGTTTCATGGCGAGGGAGTTGGCGAGCCACTCGCTTTAACCTAACAATAAATTATTAAAATTTTTGTTATAGGTGTGTACTCACGTTAGAAATCAAATCATATATCGTGTTAAAAGAACTTTTGTCTAAACATTCGTAATATAGTCACTCACGTTTTTGGTTATTTGTGTTCGCAAACCATTCATCTTTTTCAATAGACAAAATTGCATGAATGGTCCTTGTGGTTAGCTGAAAATTGCCACTTTGGTCCAAAAAAGTTTGGACTAGCACCAGAGGTCAAAACTTTTCATTTTGTTGCGAGTTTGGTCCCATTTTATTTGAACTTTTTCATAAAGACAATTTTGCCCCTGATTTTTTAATGTTATAATTTTGTTTTATTACAACAATTAAAAAGACCTCCCTCCCTCTCTCTCTCTCTCTCACGAACAAGAGGAGTATAGTTTCTAGCCCAAAATCCATTATCAGACATCGATTTTACCCCTCAATATTTCAATCTCTACATATGAAGAGTTGAAGGCATTAACTTAGTATCATGAGGCGTAAGATTTTCAATAAACGTTTCAATCGTTTTCTCTATGTTTCTTTTGCGTTGCCGGAGAAAAATGGCCGCAGAGCCATCACCACAGTCCATCACCACCGCTACTTTGCTGCCTACTACAAAACCCACCATTAATGAGACCTCAATCCGCCTTCCTTCACCGTCTCAAACACCCCCCCTTTCCGATCTGAAGCCACCATCCTGTTGGTAAGATGAAGAATGATGAATTGCAGGTAAGATGAAGAAGATTCTTCAAGTAAATTGCACCTCACTTCACCTGTTCCCACCGTCACCTGCTACGATGCCAACCCTCACACAAACCACCAGTAAATCGCAACAGTCACCTTCTTTATTTGTGTCGACTCTTAAGTCTTTAATAACCTCCACCACTTGACACCAGTTGACCAAATTAGAGGTACCTTGAATGAAATCGGGGATGAGAGAGCCAAATCAGAGACCAAATTTGTAGAGATTGGCACTCTACCTGTGTGTGTCTAGGGTTTTTTTTATTGGGGGTGACAAAAGGTTAGCGCAGGAAGATTTTGATGCCAAAACGACTTCATCATTGCTCGAAGAAATCCCGACGATCTCGATTCTCAAATCGCCTCTCTTTACAAACTTCTAAATCTCAAAATCGGCAATGAATTGAAAGCATTTCCCTCCTATATTCAAACCAATCGATTTTCATGAACCAATCAATTCTCACATGAAATCGATTCATGAAAAACATTGGTTAATCGATGTTGTTCTACTTATCCCTAACGTCGTCATCTCCCACAGCAGGTGGTCACCTTTGAGTGTCTTCCTCTTCTCCCGTTGGCACTTGTTGGATGCTTCTCTCGCCGGTAGTGGTGGCGGCGGCGGATAGATGTTTAAAGATGGGGCTTTTAGGGCAGATGTCTATGGATGAAAATGGAGATGCAGACGGGTTAATGTCAGATTTGAAAAGCATGGAGAGAGAGAGAGAGAGAGAGAGAGAGAGAGAGAGAGAGAGAGAGAGAGAGAGAGAGAGAGAGAGAGAGAGAGAGAGAGAGAGATGAGAGATGAGAGTGAGAGAGTATTTTCTTTTTCTTTTATTTTTAGTTCTTTTTAATTGTTGTAATAAAAGAAAATTAAAATATTAAATAATCAGGGGCAAAATCATTTTTATAAAAAAGTTCAAACAAAATCGGACCAAACTCGCAACAAAATGAAAAGTTTAGACCTCTGGTGCTAGTCCAAACTTTTTTGGACCAAAGTGGCAATTTTCAGCTAACCACAGGGACCATTCGTGCAGTTTTGTCTTTTGAATATATCATCGTCACAAAGTAGTTTGCATGGTTCCAAGAAAAGATGTGAAACTTTATGATGATAATTTATGTTTCCGATTCAAAAATTTATAGTAAAAAACAAATAGTTAATTCACATGATTAAAAAGTTAATTTAAAAAAATGAAATTAAACTTACTTTTATTTTTTTGTTAAAATAATAAGGTGCTATGTTTTGAATTATTCAAAAAAATTGAAAAAAGTTTATTAAAACTCATTCTTAGAAAAAAAAGACAATTTTTTCGAAAGCTATTAAAGATTTATAGTTATGAATTACTTTAAAAGTTTTTGATGCTGTTCTCCAGGAACGGTCTGTGAGCTGATGGAAAGATACGAATTGGAATCTCTTTATTATTTTCAAATTAATAAAACTAAAAACTGATTAGTTATGATAACGATGACAACTATATGTAATCTAATGACCCCCACAAAATAGGAGCTAATTCTAAAGATAAATTAACTAAACAACTAGATAAAACTTAAACATCACGTAGACTTGAGATTCCAACTTGATCTGATCACCTTTAACCTAAACTGCCACCATTGTCTTGATCTGACCTAAGACTAAACATGCCCTGCATCATCCTCCCCCTCTTCGAGAGGACTCGTCCAACGCCGAAAGGAACGACGATAAATCTGCCACGTTGAATGTAGCGGACACGTTATAATGGTCATGTAGATCGATCTGATACGCATTATCATTGATTCGTTTTAACACACGAAATGGTCCATCAGCTCTAGGGTGTAATTTGCTAGCTCGACCTCCTGGAAACCGCTCCTTACTGAGATGCACCCACACCATACCTCCCTCCTAAAAGACCACCTTCTTCTGTCACAAGTTGGCACGACGCTAGTAAACGATGTTATTATTGGTGATCTGATCCTTGACTTGTTGGTGGATACGTTTGATTTGCGCCAAGCGGTCCTCCCCCTCCACACTAAAGTACTCGGCTGCTGGCAACGGCACCAGATCCAATGGGGTAAACGGATTCTTGCCATAGACAATAAGAAAAGGACTCATACCGGTGGAACGGTGCGTATAACGATTATAGTTGAATTCAACTTGGGGAAGAACTAAGTCCCACTGTTTTGGATTGGACCCAACAAGACTACGCAACAAATTTTCGAGACTTCGATTTGTAACCTCGATCTGTCCATCACTTTGTGGGTGATGCGCACTACTAAAATTGAGCTGCGAACTCAAAAGCATGCAACCTAACGATCTCCGTAAAGTACAACCGCGCGATTTGGTTGGCATCATAAGTCTTAGCACATGGAATGAAATGACTCATTTTCAAAAATCGATCCTCAACCACCATGACCGAGTCTTTTTGTCGTTGTGTCCTTGGGAGGCCGACAACAAAGTTGATACTAACATCCTCCCACGACCCTTCAAACACAAGCAGGGGTGTATATAATCCCACGTTAGAGCGATGTGTCTTTGCAATATGGCACACACAACATCGCTCCACAACTCTTGTGACAGCCTTGCTCATTTTTGGCCAAAAGAACCGCTCTTTGACAAGTTGTAGCATCTTGTCTCAGCCGAAATGTCCAGCTAGGGCTCCTAGATGCCCCTCTAAAATGATGGCATCTTGTAACGAACATTGAGGAACACACAAACGTATTCCTTTAAACAAGAAACCTTCATGCAATGAGTAGCCGAGAGCAGGACCTCCCTGACATGCTACCTATATTTTTGAAAAATCCGGATCATCGGGGTAAAGGGTAGCGAACTGCTCAAATGCATCTACCCGTACCTATAGCGATGTAAGCAATCCACGACAACAACTTAAGGCGTCTGCCACCGTCTTCGAGACCCCGGACTTGTGTTTAATTACAAACGAAAACCCTTGCAATAACTCGACCCACTTGGCATAACGGGGGTTCAGTTTATGTTGTCCTTGAATAAACTTCAAAGCTTGATGATCCGAAAACAGAATAAATTCATCTGTAACAAGTAATGGCACCAAAATTCCAAGCTCCGAATGATCGTGTAGAACTCCTTGTGATAAGTGGTATATTTCTGTTTTGCTTCACACAACTTCTCACTGAAAAACGCAATGGGTCGGCCTTCTTGGCTGAGGACGCCTCCAATTCTGAGGCCTGAGGCATCGCATTCAACTTGGAAAGCCTTTTGAAAACTAGGTAGTGCCAACACCAGAGCACTAGTGATGCACCGTTTCAACTTCGCAAAGGCTATTGTGGCCTCAGGAGTCCAACAAAATAGTTTTCCTTTCAAACAATCTGTGATTGGGGCTGCTATTGTACTGAAATTTCTAATGAACCGTCGATAAAATGAAGCTAAACCCATAAAGCTCCCCACTTGTAACGCCGTAGATCCGGGCTAGTTAATTTAGAGACGATAAACATCAAAAATGACTTTTTGATGGAAGATTATTTAGAAGGATTAATCTTAACTAACTTATAGTATATGTTACAAGGATTCCGTACATATATAGAACGCCGAAATCCGAGTTATAACGAAGAAGTTATGACCTGTCGAAGTTTCGCGAAAGAACCGACATGACACAGAGCGATGTAAATAGTGAATTTACGTTAGAGCGATATTTGGCTATAGCGATCTAAATGAAAACCGTAGAATACGTTAAACCGAGAGCGTGCATAAAAAGAACGTCCAAATCTAACTTCGTATGAAGAAGTTATGATTTTTCTAAGTTTCAACTTAGCAGTATGCAGCCCGAAGTTTGAATATGAGATCGAGTGATTTCTAGCCGAAACGATCTAAATGAAAATCGAATATCACATCGATAATAGTCCAACGGTAAAAAGACAGACGAAAACGGACGTCGGATGAAGAAGTTATGAATTTTTAATGGACTTTTCCAGTCCCGGCGTGTTAAAAATATAATAATAAAAATAAAGTCAAAATTAGCCGACGGAGTCTAAATGAAAGGTGTAGAGCATAGTATCACCTACGCGTGGATATAAAGACCATAAAAAACGGAGCCCGTATGCGAAAGATATGAATTTTAGAAGTTTGGAAATGAGGATTACGCCCAGCGTACTCATGGTTCATGGTCTGGGTTGGGCCACGTCGCCCTACTCCACCACTCGAGTGCCTCGGGTCCATAAGCAGTGAGGCATCCGGTCTGATCCCCTTAATACTCCCAACGTACTCGATGTACGCCCAACGTACTGCTTGTAGAGGGAGTACGCCCAACGTACTTTAAAGTTACGCCCAACGTAATCACAGGGATCAGCCCCTCTAAATAGATGTCATGGGCTGCTGAGTTTTAGTGCTCGAATTCTTCTCTGTCACTCATTATTGCCTCGTTTTGCACGCAAGTTATACCCTAAAGGCCTGGTATCATCCCGATACCCGAAACGAGTCCCGAAGCCTGAAAATCCTGAGAAGAAAAGAGTTTCCGAGCTGAAGCTCTGCCCGTACGAAGCCCGGTGTGTGAAGATGTTACAGTTTTACCGAAGAATACTACTCTTAGAGCCGTAGCGTTGTCTGATGTGTAGTTACTTTCTTCTAACACATAGATATAAAGTATTTGCTATGAAGTACGTGCTATGTGTTTATACATTATTTGTTTACTTGAGATGGATGTTGAATTAATGTTTTATACACGTTTTAAAAGTTTTAAACTGTATATACGTTTGCATCTACAATTATGTTGGGTAGAACATGGGTAGATGAAATAGTTGATGTGAGACGAAATAATAAGTGTATTTGAACTCAACGTGTTCATTATGTATTTTTGAACTCTATGTGTTCACTTGGTGTTTTTTGAACTCTATGTGTTCGTTAGGTATTTTTGAACTGTGTGTTCACTTGGTGTTTGAACTCAACGTGTTCAATATGTATTTTTGAACTCTATGTGTTCACTTGGTATTTTTGAACTCAATGTGTTCATTAAGTATTTTTGAACAAGATGTGTTCACGTGGTGTTGTTGAACTGAGTGTGTTCACTAAGTGTTTTAGAACTAAGTATTCACCAGATGTTTTGAATTAAGTGTTCACTAGGAGTGTTAGAACTAGGTGTTCGTTAAGTATGTTGAACTAAGTGTTTACCGGTTGTAATTTGAGGACCTTGGCAGTGGTGGACTTTATGTCAATTCCTTAGGTCAATCCTTAGGAATAAATGAATAAAGGATAATTGATTCTTAGGGTAAATCCTTAAGAAATAAAGGAGATAATGGGGATGGGTAATTTGGATTAATTGATTGATTGATTGATGATTGAATATAATAATTATATTATTGTGGGTTGAAAACCCTATATGCTCACTAGGCTCCCAAGCATGACCCACTCAGTTTTCTTTGCATTACAGGTAACGACACAAGAGTATAAGTTGATGGACTTGACGAGAGATTTTGGATAATGGAACAGTAGTTGTAAATAACTGCTGTATGGTCGAATTGTACTGTTTATGATTTTGGGCTATATCGGAACATCACATCCCGAGGTTTTATTATTTAACGAAAATACATTCTCTTTGATAAATGTTTTGATAAATTTTATCATATTTTGTTTTCGGAACGAATTCCGCAACTCTTTTAATCAAAGGATTACTCTGATTTTATAAAACAAAGCATAAACAAATCGGTCTTTTCTGGCCGTGAATTTGGGGATGTCACATCACTTCATGAACAGTAGTCGGAATAGGCAATGACGTCATCGCTGCCACCTTGGACTCGTCCATCCGAATGCCCTTTTCAGAGATCAGGTAACCCAAAAACAATACTTCAGGGGCCAAGAAACAACATTTCTCTGCATTAGCATATAGCTTTTGTGCCTACAAAATATTAAAAACTTGGCGAAGATGGTCAATGTGATGAGAAATCTCCCGGCTGAAGACCAAAATATCATCAAATAGACCACAACACACTGACTGATGAGTGGTTTGAAAATGTGATTCATTAACCTCATAAAAGTGCTTGGTGCATTCGACAACCCAAAAGGCATGACCATCCATTCGTACAACCCGTCTCTTGTTTTGAAAGCCGTTTTCCATTCGTCGCATGGTCGCATTCTAATTTAATGATACCCGCTCCTTAGATCAATTTTGGAGAAAACCGATGACCCATGGAGTTGATCTAGAAGGTCATCCAATCGCGGAATGGGAAATCGATATTTGATGGTGATTTTATTCACCGCTCGACTGTCAATACACATTCGATATGCCCCATTTGCTTTAGGAACGAGGAGGGCGGGCACGACACAAGGACTCTTACTCTCTCGAATGAGGCCCTTTTCTAGAAACTCTGTGACCTGTCGTTGAAGTTCCCCGTACTGGGCCGGGTTTATCCTATATGCTGGCTTATTAGGAATCGAGGCACCGGAGATGAAGTCGATGCAATGTTGGATTTCACGTACCAAAGGGAGTCCTGCAGGAATTTCAGTTGGTAAGACATCCACAAACTTCCGAAGAAGCTGTCTGGCTGCATGTGGCAGTTCGACAGCGTGGAGATTGGCTTCGATGATGACTAAGGCAAACATAACAGGTGGTTTAGTAGTCCTCGTAAAATCTAAGAATTACGAATTGGTCACGATGAGTGCTTCAGTTCCTGATTCCCGTATGTCTAATGGCACCAATTTGATGTTAACTCCTGCCTTTTTGAAAGTATAGGTGTTCGATTACCCATCATGACTTACACACCGATCGTATTGCCAAGGACGACCTAAGAGAATGTGGCATGCGTCCATGGGAATAACCTCACACCAAACTTCGCCCGAATAACGGGACCCGATGCTAAAATGTACCAGGAACCTGTGCTTGACTTTCGCCACATTTCCCTTTTTTAACCATGTTAACTGGTACGACTCGGGGTGATCTTCCAACTTCAGACCCAATTTTTCAACCATTACCTCCGCTACCATGTTCTCACAGCTTCCTCCATCAATTTATGACGGTACACACTTTACCCTTTACGGTGCACCAGATGCGAAAGATGTTATTTAAGAGCCATCGATTATCGTCGGTAGGGAGGCTAGGATTCTTGCTAAGAACACGCTGGGCGATGAGGGATTCTCCTTTGCCGGGAAAAATAATTTCAGTGTCCTCATCTTCATGTATTTCACCATCAGAATCGTATTTTGGTAAAGTGTCCTCTGTGAGAGTCACGAGTTGGGTGTTGGGTCAGTCGCAAGCAAAATGCCCTAATCCTCCACAATTAAAACAACGCGGTGGGTTTCGGTTCGAAGTGACGAGTGGATTACTCGAGCCTTCAGACCGAATCGGGTTGAACCGGTTCGCTGGGGTTCCATCCGGTGTTCCTTTCTGGGTTTCAGTTTTCTGGAATATGGGTCGATTCATAGTGGCTTTGGCCTTGGTTTTCATCTGTTTTTCAACTTTGAGTGCTAGTTGACACACGTCATTGAAGGGCTAATAAGGTTGTAGTTGGATGACATCTGCAATTTCGGGCTTTAAGGCCCCAAAAAATCGAGCTATAATTTGTTCCTCCTCTTCTTCTACCCCACATCTTATGCGCAATATGTCGAACTCACTTATGATCTCTTCCACTGTTGATGATATTTGTGCTACGTCAGTACGTTGTGATAGTCTAAGAATGCCTCTTGATGGAAATTAGGTGGAAAAAACCTTTCCCACAGAAGTTTCTTCATCTTTCTCCATGTCGTTACCTTCGATTTTCCCTCCTGATTCCGCTTTCTCTTCACAGTTTCCCACCACATCGAAGCATATTTACGGAGTTTTAGGGCTACGAGTTTTACCTTATACTCATCTCATATATCCCGCAAATCAAATACACATTCCACTGTTTGAAGCCAATCAAGGAACACATCAGGATCTGCTTTCCCATCAAACTCTGGTACGTTGATTTTGATTCCCAAGTGTTAGAGTGGTCTGTTTTCCGCTCTCTCTGTTCGAACGGGTTCCCACCTTGTGCGAATGGATTGTCTACATAATCCCTATCATCCTAGATGTGAGGATCAGTGTTCGTTCCCTCCTCTGAGCGTTCCTCATGTTGCATCTCCAGGTCCTTGACTCGTTGCTGTAATCTTGCTATCTCTTCAACGTCTCGTGGATCATGTTGGTGTTCCTCGTTGCCTCTATCGGCAAATCGACGGGGGTTCCCATACCTTCGTCCTCCACGGTCTCCCATTGTCGAATCTTCCTTGAGTTCTGATACCAAACTGATGCCGTTCTCTAGGAACGGTCCCTGAGCTGATGGAAAGATACAAATTGGAATCTCTTTATTATTTTCAAATTAATAAAACTAAAAACGGATTAGTTCCGATAACGATGACAACTATATGTAATCTAATGACCCCCACAAAATAGGAGCTAATTCTAAAGATAAATTAACTAAACAACTAGATAAAACTTAAACATCACGTTGACTTGCGATTCCAATTTGATCCAATCACCTTTAACCTAAACTGCAACCATTGTCTTGATCCGACCCAAGACTAAACAAGCCCTGCATCAGTTTTAAATTTAATTAAGAACTAGCGGAAAAATCCGGGCTTCGCCCCGGGCCATTTTTTGTGTTTTTTATGAAAAAATATAAAAGTATTGACTATAAGTACCAAAAGTGTCAAAATGGTCACCGACAACGACCTCACCACTGCCACCACTGCCAACGACGTCCTCACCACCTCCATCAGCGACCGCACCACCGTCTTCACCGCCAGTGACAGATTTCAGATCTGGAACCTTCGTTACCTTTTCTCAGATGCATCTCTGGTGTACTGTCGTCTTCTCCTATCACCTGTAAACTACCGTTAAAGATATACAAGCTTCAATCGATTTCAGATCTATGATTTCCAGCTCAGATCTACAATATTCGCCTCTAGATCTACGATTTTCTATTCCAGGTCTATGAAGTTCCGGTGATGATCCATTACAACAATCTCCTTCCAGATCTGCATCATGTCCGCCTTCTTTGAGATATGTGGTTCATGTTTCGTTGATTGTTTTTTGGTAGCCGACTTCACCAAAGCAAACTCTAAGATCTAAAGCCAAGAAGTTGTTTTGTGGTCAGATCTTGAGAGAAAATATGAAGACATGTCTTCTCGTTGTAGCTAGTGGTGCTTCCACAACCGTCTCGTCTGTCAACCACATCGCCACTACCTACTCCTCCGACGACTTCTGCTACCATCATCTCATTCATCAACAAAAATCATCATTCTCCGATCTCTGGTGAATCACCAGATCTGGATTAGATCTCACTCGATTTACATTAGATATCACCAAATCTTCATCAGATTTGAATCATAAAACCACCACCACAAATAAGATATTGATCCAGAAGTTATCACCATGAACCACCACTAAAAACGACAATTGATGTCGTTGGGGAAATGAAACCGACCACCACTGCTTTACTATCGCGATATAGATTTGAAACCGACCACCAACAAAAATCAGGTATGTTTTGAACCTTTTATAAATGATATTCCTGAATTCTTTTATTAAATTATAAATGAACGTTCTAAAATACTATATTAAAACATGATTTTGTATGATATGAAATGTTTCATGTATATTTTTAAAGAATGAATAAGAGTTCTGAACTATTTTATTAAATTGTGAATAAAGTTTTGAACTGTTTTATTAAACTGTGAATAAAAGTCTTGAACTCTTTATCTTTTTTCTAATAGAATTTGATATTATTGAAACTTCAAAAGCTAAATTATTGTCAAAGTAATAAAATGTTGCAACAATATTTTATTCTTTTTTATTGTTGGTCCATTTATAAATTTTTAATTTGTTAAAAAAATGACATGTACAAAACTTACTATAACACAAATAGAAACTAGGATAATTTTATACTTTAAGTGCATATTAAATGCATATACGGTTATCGAGTAATTTACTACTTTTGACTTTTTTCTTCCTTAGGTTGCAAGCTAAATAATTATGCGTGAATAGTGTCGCTCTTAGTCTATTTGTACTTGTGACTATTTCTTTGGACCGTTGGACTTTAAGTGCACATTAAAAAACCATTATAATTTTCACTATACGATCCAACCAAGTCTTCGTCATTCCAACCATTATTTAATTATTTTATATACGTACACGATTTTAGAAGCATTTTATTATCTTTTTAATCGTTTCCAAATATTATTATATATTTTAAGTATTTTAGTTATTTCAAAGGATTATAAGCTTACCAATTTTAAATATTTTTATATCATAATAAACAAATGATTTAGGTAGTGTTGTTAATGGAAGTGAAAGTTTATTTAATTGAGTTGTATAGGTGGAAGAAATAGAATTTAGTATTTTAATAAATAGTTGGATTGACTTTATATATTAAATTATAAATTTTGTGTATTAAACTGTAATTTGACTGTATTAAGTTGTTAATTAGCTGCATTAAGCTTTTATTTGAATGTATTAAACTATAAATTGACTATATTAAACTATGAATTTACTATATTAAATTGTGAATGGATTGTATTAAGTTTTGTTGTTAAGTTATGATTTTTTTATGATTTTTTGGTTGCTTATGAAATATGAGACGAACTAAGAATTATACACATATGATTTTATCTAATTTTGAATAAAATATGTAAGATTTAAGCTGTGAATATTTATGTAAATAAACTTTAAAAACACATTAATGTATAGATATGAAAGTATAAATGTAAGTTTTAAGTTGAAAATAAGGTTGTGAATATATAATTTATGTGTATTAAACAATGAATTTATTTTATTAAGTTGTGAATTTTGTGTTTAACTATGAATTAATTGTATTGATTTGTGAATTAAATAATATTAAACTGTGAATTTTTTATGAATTTTATGTTAAAATATGACAAATATTATGTATGAATGTTTGTATTATTTTTTGGGAATATATTTATTTTTTTGTTGAATAAATATGTAATAATATATTAGTTTCATATTTATTTTGTATTAAATTCTTAATTAGTAAATTAATTGGTTTATTAAACTGTGAATATAATATTTAAGCTATTGATCTATGAATTCATATACATGTTTAATTTGGACATTTCGACAGAAAGATGGTTACAAAAGTATATGTCGTTGGTGGATGTGTGCCGTAGTCGGTAGTGGTGGTAGATTTGGGTTTAACTTATTTGAATTTGTGAATTAGTGTATAATGAATTATATTGTGTTAAGAATTTTATGTACTAAACTAAAAATGGACTGTATTAAATTGTATATATTATATAATTTTTGTGTTAAAATATGAATGAATATAAGCATGAATATAATAAAATGCATATTAATAAATTAATATGTCAATTAAATTGTGCATATGGTAATTTAAACAGTGAATATGTCTTATAAACGATATATATTTTTAAAGAACTCTACAATTTAAAATAGAGAAAATTGAATTTGTCAAGACATAATTTTTTTTTAATTATTAAATTTTTATATTTGGCTGCAAAAATGAAATGGTTTTTATATTTGACTGCAAAAATGAAGTGGTTTGTGTTAAAAGTATTACTAAATACAATATTTCTTCTATGAAGCTGTGAATATGAGCATAAATGTCCCTGAATTTGGTGTTAATCCAACGATGGTCCGACGGTAGTCTAGTGTCGATCCGACAGTAGTACGATGACAAATGGAAACCGGTTGTAAATTAGGGAATGGAATAGTTTGATTAATACAATATAAATGTTGGATTTGTCCAAAATGACATTAATGAAAATATTTTAAAAAATGGTTCTTAAGTTCTTAATCTTTTTGGGTTCTCATTTGAATCATTCTCTCTCTCTCTCTCTCTCTCTCTCTATATATATATATATATATATATATATATATATATATATATATATATATATATCGCTAGGTTCAGGTGTTTAAACTAATTATTGTGTTATTGTATGCATGAATACGGGCCAATTAAAATGCAAAATAAAAATAAATAAGTAAATAAATAAATAAGGGTAAATATGTCATTTGATAATTAGTTTCCACAAATAATATCCTATAATTATGGTAACCATTGACTTCAGCTATTAGGCTTTTTAAAACCACCGTAACCCTAATCAAACCATCTCCAGCCGTCACCTACATCCTTATGCCTCCCACCACCGGCCGCCACCCTACCCTTCTTTCCCCAATTAATCAGACAAACGCAACCAACAATTACCAATCATTAAACATAACATAAACCTCGAATCCAAATAGCAAAACAACTCCGATCAAACCTTCTTTCCGAGCACAGGTTCGATTTTTGATGTTCATGGGAGTTACGAATCCGAGACCTATCACATTTCAATTGCGAGCCCGTTCCGTTTGAATCGATCAATTCACAGTGCCGATTCCGAGCCGTTCGTTCCGAATCAACCATCAACAAACATTCGCAGGAAGACGTTCTCAGTTGTTCACCCTGATTAATTTTCGATTCAGATTTCATTTGTGACAACCGTCAAATTCCAGTCAAGTCAAAGTCAACTAAAGTCAACAAGTCAAACCGGTCGACTCAATTAACCTTTGTGTACTAGGGATTACGTTAGGTAATTGCTATGCAACTCGCTATGCTAATGAGAAATCATCAATCGAAAAGTCCGTACATCTAGATTCCCTTAACCTAAAACTGTGGTAAGTAACGAACCAAACCAATAAAACAATGTTGCATACTCATTGGGAGTGTGTAAGGTCCTTAAACATGACTTAACGGGGCTTACGGACCTTGCGTTGCGGAGCCAAACACTCACAAATATCACACACGAAACCTCTCTCAATCGTTTTCAATTTATCCCTCTTTAACTTAAATCTCTCTTTGTATGAGAAACCTCTCCAAGTATGTCAAATCTCTCCCAAATCTCTCCAAGAATGCGGAATCTCTCCTGAATCTCTCTCCGTATGAGAAATCTCTCCAAGTATGTCAAATCTCTCCCAATTCTCTCCAAGAATGTGAAAACTCTCTCAAATCTCTCTTTGTATGAGAAACCTCTCCAAGTATGTCAAATCTCTCCCATATCTCTCCAAGAATGTAAAATCTCTCCCAAATCTCTCTCAAAAGTTCCTTAAGCTTTTTGTAGTCTTTCGGGCCATCCCAACCCTTAACCAGGTCAAAAACCGCTTAAAACGAGGTAAAAGCGGATAAAATAGACTTAAGGACCCGAAACCCCTCTTAAGGAGCCGAACCCTCTTAAGGACTCGAAACCCCTCTTAGGAAGCGAACTTGTCAGAAGCGAAATGCACATCTCAGACCGAACCCTCTCAGGAACCGAAGGTCCTTTTAGACCGAACCTCACATAGGCCGAACCCTACCTTCGGTCCATTTCGCCTCCTACCCCTTTCGCTCCATTTCGCCTTCGGCCCGGCAGCAGAAGGGACCAAACCTCGGCCTAGGACCGAGAGGTCTCGCAGGAAGCTCTTTTTCACCTGTTTTTCGACTAGTTTTGCGTTTTAGGCCCGTTTTTAATTGTTTTAACGCGGGATTTTCACCCAAAACTTTATTTTAACATATAAGGCCCCATATTTATTAATAAATTACGTTTTTGAGGATAAAATCTTATCCATGAAGAGCGGGTGAAGTACAAAGGTTGAGTGTTGACTTTCTTTGTATTATGACACAACCAACCACCATACCCACTCCATGACTAACCTACACTCCTCCCCACCATCCCTAGTCGCTTCCTTGTACCTTTCCATCAATCATCAGCCATTTCCCACGTTTTTTTAGAGATGGAACTGATGGGTTTTAGCCATAAGAACTTTCCTGTGTGCGCATGCAAAACCCTAATGCTTGGATCTAGGCTTTCTAATTAAACATGCTTTGAATCCAAGACTTCTAATGATTAATTAGTTATAAGAGCAATACAAAATCAGATCTAGAAGTTTACCTTTGAATCTCTTGTTTGATCTTGTTGTCTTGGAGCTCTAGAGTCACAATTGTCACTCCTCTAATGGCTTACAAACACCAACTAACAAGGAGGATGATTTGAGAGAGAGGAGAGGGGAGGAAATTCGGCCAGGGGTTCTCTACTTGAGATGAGATGCCGAATTCCCTTGGCCAGAGGGTTTATTTATACTTGTAGACTCCTTAAGGGTTTCAGCTTAAACCCTAGTTGGATAATCTTTCCTTAAAGCAATCCAAATCCATTCCTTAGATAACCTTGGACGATTTTAAGCTATCCCTAGCTTCTAGAATTCGTCCATCCTCTATCCACAAAGGATTTACAGTCTAAAGTGTAACTATCAAACATTTGACAGTTTCTACCCTCTTATTTAATTAATCTCTTTAAGTCACCAAATTAATACTAATTAATTTATGACTTATATTAATCAAATAACAATATTATTATTACTTATATTATTCTCATAATATATTAATAATATTTATTCTCTCATAATAAATCATCCTGTCAAGTTGCTATGGTGAAGGCAACCCAAAAGGACCATGCATAACCGGGTCAAATACTTGCCTAATATAGTTGCAGCCTTAGACACTATTCCAACAGTCTCCCACTTGGATAAGTCTAGTAACTATATGCACAAGTACAATCCGATTTGCAATCGTAGCTCTCAAAGACGCTGTCAAACTCTGATCTAATCAACCTTGTCCTTTAGATAAGGGATCGTACAGTCCTCTGTTAGATATCATGCTAACAATTCTATGGAATGATTAGTCAAGCATTTAGGTTTCTCGATCTCTGATTTATTCGACATAGAACTTAATCGAACACATCAATTTAGTTCTGACCGGGCCCGGCACATAAGTCAAATCAAATCATCGAGCGGCCGAGATATCACTTTTACCTTCTAAAAGTTATAGATAAACTTCGACTTATATGCATTTACTTATTCATTAACCAACTATACACAACAATGCGTTTTATAACACCGAGTTACTGATGCGTTTTCGCATTATCAATGTACAACCAATTAACAAATAATAAACCATATATCTAGGTTTTAAGACTATATGATATTATCGTCATGCGATCACCCTTTTATATCATATTCCATAAGGTGATTCCAGCAAGCACGGGTTTGTTCCAATGCTCAAAACCAGTTCATAAGCACTCATGAACGTTGCAGCAACCCTTTGCTATGTCTAATACCATTTAGACAATCTACACACCAATTCATGACAATCTTCATTCATATCTACTTCCAACATATGAACGATTGTGGACAATTTGAATAATTCGATTATTTAATCATCAAATGTTAATTACATTTATCTATTACACGTTTCTAATACTATCTAATCTATGCTAATATCATCCTTCAGCCCAATACTCCTAGCATGCTGCAAGTGCTTAACCCTACTCAGTCCCTTCGTAAGTGGATCTGCTGGGTTATCTTCCGATGATATCCTCTTCACTACGAGTTGTCCTTCTTCTACACGATGTCTAATGACGTGATATTTTCTGTCGATATGTCTTGATCTACCATGATCCCTCGGTTCCTTGGTCAAGGCAACCGCTCCTTCGTTATCACAGAAAATCTCCATGGGCTCCTTTATGGCAGGTACAACTCCAAGATCACCGATGAAGTTCTTTAGCCATATTGCCTCCTTTGACGCTTCGCTCACTGCAATTTACTCTGATTCGCACGTTGAATCAGCTACGGTTTCCTGCTTGGAACTTTTCCATGTCACTGCTCCTCCATTCAGGGTAAATACCCAGCCCGACTGCGAACGGTAGTTGTCCCTGTCGGTCTGAAAGCTGGCGTCACTGTACCCTTGCACCTTCAAGTCATCACTCCCTCCGAGGAATAAGAACCATTCCTTCGTTCTCCGAAGGTACTTAAGGATATTCTTCACCGCAATCCAATGGGCTCTGCCAGGATTCCCTTGATATCTGCTAACCATGCTCAAAGCAAAGGCTACATCAGGGCGAGTACAAGTCATAGCGTACATGATTGAGCCAACTGCGGAAGCGTATGGTACTCGGCTCATTTCTGCTACTTCAGCTTCGGTACTCGGACTTTGAGTCTTACTCAACTTGGCATTACTTTGTATCGGTAATTCTCCCTTCTTCGAGTTTTCCATACTAAAACGTTTTAGTACCTTCTCTAAGTAAGTGTTCTGACTAAGTCCTATTAGTCTCTTACTTCTTTCTCTCACTATCCTTATTCCCAAAATATAGGAAGCCTCTCCGAGGTCCTTCATAGCGAAGCACTTCCCGAGCCAGGACTTAACCTCCTACACAGTCGGGATGTCGTTTCCTATGAGTAATATGTCATCGACATATAGAATGAGAAAGCTTACTATACTCCCACTGGCTTTGACATATACACACGATTCATCTTCGCTTCGTACAAACCCAAACTCTTCGACTTTCTCATCGAAACAAAGATTCCATCTGCGAGATGCTTGCTTAAGTCCATAAATGGACTTCTCAAGCTTACACACTCTATTCGGATGCTTTGGATCCACAAACCCCTCTGGCTGAGCCATGTAAACATCCTCAGCCAACTTCCCATTAAGGAAAGCGGTCTTGACATCCATTTGCCAAATCTCATAATCATGAAATGCAGCAATCACTAGCATCACTCTAATAGATTTTATCTTCGCAACTAGTGAGAAGGTCTCATCATAGTCAACTCCGGGAGTTTGAGTAAAGCCCTTCGCGACCAATCGCGCTTTATATGTGTGTACTTTTCCATCCACGTCGGTCTTCTTCTTGAAGATCCATTTGCACCCAACGGTCTTACGTCCGGGCACATTATCAACCAAATTCCAAAATTGGTTATCATACATGGATTGGATCTCGCTATCCATTGCCTCTTTCCACTTTGCAGACTCCGGGCCTGCCATGGCTTCCTTATAGCTATTAGGTTCATCAAGATTTATTAGCATACCATCACTAATATACGTGTCCCCTTCGGTAGTAATATGAAAACCATAAAACTGGGGTTGAACTCTAACTCTAATGGAACATCTAAGAGGTAATGATTCGTCAATTGGTTCAACCGGAGTTTCCTCCTCGGGTTGAGTGCCATCGGTAGAGGTTCCTTCATCTATCGACTCTTGAATCTCTTCAAGCTCGATTTGCCTCCCACTGTCTCCTTGGCCTATGAGTTCTCGCTCTCGGAAAACTCCTCTCCTTGCAACGAAAACAACATTGTCCTTCGGTCTATAGAAGAGATATCCAAAGGATTTCTGCGGGTAGCCGAAGAAAATACATCGCTCACTTCGAGGTTCGAGCTTGTCGTGAGTATCTCGTCTTACGAAAGCCTCGCAACCCCAAACCTTGATATGTGCCAACGAGGGAGCTTTTCCTGTCCACATCTCGTGAGGTGTTTTGGCAACCTTCTTAGTAGGGACTCGGTTAAGGATATGGGCGGCATTCTCTAAGGCATACCCCCAAAAAGAGATAGGTAGTGAAGCACGACTCATCATAGAGTGAACCATATCCAATAAGGTTCGATTACGCCTTTCTGCCACACCATTCAATTGTGGTGTCCTAGGTGGCGTCAATTGTGAAACTATTCCACACTCCTTGAGATAATCGTGGAATTCAAGACTTAGGTACTCTCCTCCTCGATCGGATTGAAGCATCTTGATTTTCCTGCCCAATTGATTCTCCACATCATTCTTGAACTCTTTGAACTTTTCAAAAGTTTCTGACTTTTGCTTGATTAAGTAGATATACCCATATCTACTATAGTCATCGGTAAAAGTCACAGAGGAGCGGTTTCCATCCTTCGTGGTTGATCTAAACGATCCACATACATCGGTATGTATTAGGTCCAATAGACCCTCACCCCTTTCACACGTACTTGTGAAGGGTGACTTAGTCATCTTTCCAAGAAAGCAAGATTCGCATGTGTCATCTTCCCTAAGGTCGAATGACTCCAACACTCCATCCTTTTGGAGTTGGGCTATGCGTTTCTTGTTGACATGTCCAAGGCGACAATGCCACAAGGATGCCTTATCCATACTATTGGAAGAATCTATATTCAAAACATCATTTCCTAAGTTATCAACAATCATAATAGTTTCATAAATTCCATTACATGGTATAGATTCAAAATAAAAGACACCATTCAAATAAGCTAAAATAGAACCATTCTCATTATTAAAAGAAAATCTAAAACCTTGTCTAAACAAACCATGAAATGAAATGATGTTTCTAGCCATTTCTGGCGAATAACAACAATTGTTCAAATCTAAACTTAAACCATTCCTAAGCACTAAAGAATACACTCCAATCTTGGTCATAGGCGACGATCTTCTGTTCCCCATGATTAGATTTATTCTTCCAGCCTCCACATCCCTATTTCTTCTTAGTCCCTACACATTAAAGCAAATGTGGTAACCACAACCGGTATCAAGAACCCAAGAAATAGTGTGAGATGATTCATTAGATTTAATGTATATATACCTACGAAAGACAGCTTGATCTTTCCTTCCTTGATGGCTTGCAGGTACTCTGGGCAGCTTCTCTTCCAATGTCCTATCTTGTGGCAGTGGTGGCACTCTGCCTCCTTTGGGTTAGGGCAGGGCTTAGCAGGATCAACTTTGGTCCCACTAGAAGAGGCACCATCTCGGGCTTTAACCTTACGATAGTTCTTAGACGAAGCCTTCCTCTTCTTTCCCTTTCCTTGTCCAATAGCCAAGACAGGAGCAACGGGTGGATTGGGAGTTGGTGCAGCAGACTTGTCCTTGAAGTTGCTCTCAGCGACCCTCAAGAGACCTTGGAGTCTGCTTAGGGTGATCTCCTCTTTGTTCATGTGGTAGGTCATCCTAAATTGATTATAGCTCGGAGGCAAAGAGTGAAGCACCATGTCGATCGCCAAGTCTTCCCCAAAGTCAACATTTAACTTGCGAAGGCGGTCGACATACCTTTGCATCTTTTGCAGGTGCATGGTAAGAGACTCTCCATGACCCATCTTAGCGGAAATCATGTTAGTGAAAATCTCATATCGCTCTTGTCTCGCGTTTTGGTGGTATCTCTCCAATAAGTCTTGATGCATCTCGTACGGGTACATGTCCTCATAGGACTTTTGGAATTCGGAGTTCATAGTGGCTATCATGATGCAATGTACCTTCGTTGCATCGCGCTCATGAGTTTCAAAAGCGGTCATTTTAGCCGGAGTAGCGATTTCAGGGTTAATCTTCTCGAGCTTCTCATCGAGGACATACTCCTTATCCTCATAGCGAGCAATGGTGCGAATGTATCTTATCCATTCGCTAAAGTTCGTCCCATCGAAAGTGACCTTTTGACAAAGGCTCATCAATGTGAAAGAACTAGCAGCAGCGTTGTTTGCGTTTGACATCTACAAATAGAAAGGACAAAGATAGATTAGAATATGAATCCCTAATTATCACCCAATAAGAAGAATTAGGGCTAGGATCCAACAACAATATTTACATATTAGAAAAGGGATGCCGTAATCCAACATGCAAATAATATGAAGGTAAGTGAATGACGATTCACTAATTCTCCACCACAAAAGATAACTTTAAGTCCTAAATGTATTGAGAATTCCTAGGTTCGGATGAGATTCATTGAAACTATTCAATGACATGTTTAAATCTCGATATGCCCCTCTTGTTTGTGACTGGGATACCGAGGATCACAAAGCGGGTGTGAATTACCATGCAAATTCACATGGTGTCTTCGTTGTAACGATCACCTATTCGATGTGCCGGTAAACCACACACGCTCCATCGAACTATGATAAGCAATGAATCACCCTTTGCCACCTTTGCTTAGAACCAATTAGTGTGCCGGTAAACCACACACGCCCCACTAACTTCTTAGCAAGGGTGCAAAGTGTAATTTCATGAGATTGCATTAATTCACTTTTCCTAAAGTAACTAAGATTGGGAAATTTTAAAATATGTAGTTACTTTATATTTCTTATTATACTTTTAATGAGAGGATGAGTTTGCCCTATCCTACCTGTTCGGCTAACGACCCTCCACCGATTAAGCAAGCGGTGGGTGTGAGTGTACACCCATTAAGCGCCATTTTATAGGCCGCAACCTTGTACCCACCTTATAGATCGGCTTCGTGAATGAGGCCTACTAACGGTAAGACTAGCATTTTAGTTATATATATATATATATATATATATATATATATATATATATATATATTAATCTTGTAATATTATACTAGTATAGGGTAGTATTTTAAACTTTTAAAATCTAGGGTTTGAAATTTAAATTGTCTAACTTTTAATCACAAAACATAAATTTCAAAACTTGAGGACAAGTTTTAAAACATTTAAAACATGGAGGATCAAATAACAAATAATTTTAATTAACAATTAATTCCATAATTATCTATATTTGATTTATTCAAGATTTCTTGCAAGATAATTACCAATTTAATCAAAATAATTAATTAATTATCATATAAGAAAATTAAATATTTTATTAGTTAATAAATATCTTTAATTAGATCAAGATTATAGTCATATATATCAAAAAATCGGATTAGGGTTGATCTAATATGATTAAGGTAAGTTTTCATAAGATAATCATCAAAAAATCCCGAATTTGGCCATTCCTGACGCTTGGACTCGCTGAGTGCACCAAGGGACTCGCCGAGTCAAGCCAACTCGCCGAGTCCACTATGGGACTCGCCGAGTCCATGACTCGGAAACATAAAAATCGAATTTTGCAGTTAAGAATCATACAAACAAGCAACAATTTAATAGAAACCAAGCTAGGCTTTGATACCACTGATGGGTTTTAGCCATAAGAACTTTCCTGTGTGCGCATGCAAAACCCTAATGCTTGGATCTAGGCTTTCTAATTAAACATGCTTTGAATCCAAGACTTCTAATGATTAATTAGGTATAAGAGCAATACAAAATCAGATCTAGAAGTTTACCTTTGAATCTCTTGTTTGATCTTGTTGTCTTGGAGCTCTAGAGTCACAATTGTCACTCCTCTAATGGCTTACAAACACCAACTAGCAAGGAGGATGATTTGAGAGAGAGGAGAGGGGAGGAAATTCGGCCAGGGGTTCTCTACTTGAGATGAGATGCCGAATTCCCTTGGCCAGAGGGTTTATTTATACTTGTAGACTCCTTAAGGGTTTCAGCTTAAACCCTAGTTGGATAATCTTTCCTTAAAGCAATCCAAATCCATTCCTTAGATAACCTTGGACGATTTTAAGATATCCCTAGCTTCTAGAATTCTTCCATCCTCTATCCACAAAGGATTTACAGTCTAAAGTGTAACTATCAAACATTTGACAATTTCTACCCTCTTATTTAATTAATCTCTTTAAGTCACCAAATTAATACTAATTAATTTATGACTTATATTAATCAAATAACAATATTATTATTACTTATATTATTCTCATAATATATTAATAATATTTATTCTCTCATAATAAATCATCCTGTCAAGTTGCTATGGTGAAGGCAACCCAAAAGGACCATGCACAACCGGGTCAAATACTTGCCTAATATAGTTGCAGCCTTAGACACTATTCCAACAGGAACATCCATCCTCTCTCCTCACACTTCATTCATTCTCTCATTTTCCACCAAAAGATCAAACACTTTTCTCTCAACCTTTTTCTCTCTATTTCGAGACTCCAAGGTTGATCATCAAGCTTTATTATACTCTTGGTAAGTATAATTCATCCTCCTTGTGATTATTACACTTCATTCTACTCAAATCATTGATTGCTTACTCAAACTCCATCACTTTGATGTTAGATTCTCGAAAATCTTCAAGGCATCTTCAAGTGTTCTTGAGTTGAACAATTCCTTTCTCCAACATTAATCTACTGAAATCACATAAGGTGAGTTCATACCCCTAAATTTTCATGTTTTCTCAAGTTTTTAGGGGGGGAATACAAGTTAAAACACCAAGAACATAACTAAACTTAACAGCTTTCATCAGAAAAGTTGGACTCCATTCACAGATTGTTTTGGACAACTTAAACATTTTAGTTTACAAAACTGTATTAGTTGCAAATAGTTCAAGTTCTTAGCTTTAAAATGACTACTTGCACATCTCTATACGATTTTTCTACTATTTATGGTGATTTTTACAAAACTGCCTATCATTTCAAACATCAATCCAGACCAGTCTGTGATTATGGACTTTTTCACACAAGTTGGAGGTCATTCAAATTCATAATAAAAATTATGAACAAACTAGGCTCATTTCCCGAACCCTCAGAATTTACGGATTCTGATTTGGACCTTTGATGATTTTTCTATAAATTTTCTAAGAACAGTAAATGAAAATATTAACAACAGAAAAATGCTATCAATTTCATTTCACCTTGTAACATGTTGAGCAAGGTGTATATCTTTATGTGAAAATATGTTCTTACAAATAGATGACATTTTGACTTAGTATATAGTCATACATCAGAAAACAAATGGATTTTTACCTACAAAAGTGTGGTAATTAATTTGTTGTTATAATGCATGTTGCTTCACTTTAGTAAAAAGTACATATACATATCGGTAAACAAAAGGGTTTTTACCTTCACAAATACCATAGTTAACCATAATAAACAAAGTTATAACTATTACATTTAAACGTTTTGATAAACTATAATAGGTATGGTTTATGTCTCCATTAACACATTAAACACATTTCTGAAGGTTTTATTTCCACAGAAAAAGGTTTTACACTCACGCACACCACATGTAAACTTGTTAACTTAAATTGTGAGACATTCTCTTCCCGTACGTCCGAGTGCGGGATCCAAATTCCTGGTAGTTATATCCAAAGTCTCTTGTAGGTAGAACGTGATAGTTGTGTATAGATCTATATTGGGTTAAACACCCCACACCTGAGCTGCATGCAACAGCTAGACCGGCAAGTCTGTGGTGACAAATGTCATATCTGTTTCGCGATGCCTGAGAAAGGTCGTGGCAGGTTCATTCAGTCATAGTATGGTTATAGTGACTCACATAGAAAGTTAACAACTCATAAATTTTACGGGAACTTTCATAATCAAAAGGGGTTTTATGTCAATTTAAAATCACTTTCTACCTCAATACGTACATATATTACTGTACACTTTCGGTCTTGGTATTTAAGACTACACGTCATTCATTACGGGATTTTCCCTCAAATCAAAATGGCTTTTATGCGGATTTAAAACCACGATTATATCATTAAGTATGGAAAATACTTGTTTACTCTTGGTCTTGGGATTTAGGACCACATAACTTTTAAAAGGAAAATATTGGATTTTTCTTGGTAACACACAACACATTACAAAGAACGGTTTCCAAACTCCTTATCTGAAAAACTTATGAACTCACCAACCTTTGTGTTGACACTTTTTCAAAACTACTTGTATTCTCAGGAATTCAGTGAAACAGGAAATCACTAGCGTTTTGAGGATGGGACGATAAATTGTTAAACAATTCATTTTGTCATCATAATGTAATTGATTTGAATCATGTAAACATATACTTTGGTGTAAAATTTTCAATTATATTTATGATGGTTGTATTTACTTTGAGCACTATTATACTCGTTGTTATGATACTACATGAAGTCCTCCATCCCCAGACGTTTACGCCATCCTTGGTTTGGGGGTGTGACAGATTGGTATCAGAGCATTGTTTATAGTGAACTAAGTATATCGAACCACATAAGATATACAAACTATAAATGCATTTGGACTAAGGTCTCTGATTTAACATTTTTCCAAATAACTATACTTTCAGAAATAAATAGTTTCTTATTAAAAGTATACATGCATGCATTCATACTAAGGTCAGCATCCTGCTCGAACGAAACAAAAGTAATGATTGTTGAATGGCACAAGTAGGCTTGGGGATGTATAGTCAGGTCTGGGAAGGACATAGCTTGATCAACTATGTCTAACCCAGAAGTGATTAGCATATGCCCGAGAATGGTTGTGGCGTTGCAACAAGTCTAAAAACTTACCAATTCTATCTACAAACAAACATTGAAAAGCACACATCAAACATTAAAATACTATAGGAGTATTTTGTAATACTATAACCAACTTATGTGAAAACTAAAGACCCCTATAAGTAATTAATTATAGAGTTAGGGTCGCTTATTCAAAGGTCTATCCTGTCCCAAATACATATAACTAGTATGCACTAAACAATGTATTGAAGTACCTGATAAAGATCATTTTATAATTATCTAATTAGTATGTATACTTAGTTATTCCTTATATTCCTTTTTCTCGCGTGAATATCATGGCTGGATCTCCATCCCCACGACAACCCGTACTACCCTAACCACGACAATACTGGATGGCTCGGAGAGGAGCCAGAGAATGATCACCCAATCCACGTGGATGGTAACCAAGCTGAAGGCTTTATTGATGGTTCTGACTCCGAACCTGAAGTGGAGAACCTACCTCCGATGGCTCTTGTTCCGAATCCTAATCCTCGTCCGGCTTTTCAAGGCCCGATGCCTCCTTGGGTAGAGTGCTTGGAAACTTGGAGCGAAGAGCAAGACCAACCTATGTCGTTTAATGAAGACTGAATCTTCTACAACATAGGCAAAGGGAGCTCAGCAGACAAAATTCTTCCAATTCTGGTCCATAGAGTTGCCCGAAACAAGATTCAGGGCAGAATAGCTCTCCATCGTATCGCAGAGGTTGATGCAAATGCAAGAATGCATACAACCGACACCATTCGCCTTGAGCACACTCGTGAAAGATATGAGAGAGACCATGAAACCCTGCTGCAAGCACTGGCTGAAACACGAGCCAAAGTCATAGCACTCCGAGTACGCCAAAGGGTGTATAAAAGGCACATGCTTGATATGCAGCGACAACCGGATGAACTGTGGGTACACCAGAGGGATGACTGCCACCAGTAGTAGATGCCTTACTTTCTTTCCCTGCTAAAAAGGAATTTTTTTTTCCTATCTATGTCCTATGTGGTATTTTCTATGAAACTATCTTGGACTGTAGGTACTTTTGGTTAGGCCTTTAGGCGGCCGAAACTCTCCTACTCCGGATGTGATGTAAGACCCTCTACACGATCAATTTTCCCTAATTTGTTACATCTTAAACATCAATGACATTGTCAGTCGGCTAAATTCTGTGTCACTCCTTGTTCAAATACTTCCATCATGCTATCATAGGAGTCTATCTGAAACCCACTATAGTCTAGTTGTTGGATTAGGGTAATTTAGCTCCGGGATCGTTCCCAATTCTCTTTCAAAGGTTGGATCATGTTATTCACCAACCAATGGAACCCGGTTTGAACGAAAAACATCATGAGACCATTCTACGAACTCACTTCTACTCCGTAATAGGAATGCATCATAGGGATGTAGGTTAAACCTTCGAGAATATACTTCTACTCTATAGGTGAACGGCCAAAATACATCTAGGTTCAATGATGGCCTTTACTAGGAATTCTAGTTCATTAAGAGGGATCAATAAGAATGTTATTATTATGATTTCCTCACTCATATATTCCACAGTTATATATAACAAAGACATGGTAGACAATAGAATGTGAGATTTCTAACTTAGTTTCTTTTCCTCGTTGGGATGTGAAACTAAAGTAGAATCACACATTTCACTATCCGCCCAGTCTTGGTTATATCATAATGTGTATAAGTTAAGTTTTTATGTGAAATAACTCATCTCTTAGTCAGACTCGAAATAATATAGAGTCAACTTTGGTCACTCACGAACTCCTTGTCTTTCGTGTTGCAGAATCATGTCATCATCCGGAAATAGTCAGCCGATCAATGAAGCCCCTATCCTTCATATCGATGCCGCTACATTCCAAGCCGCAGTAACAGCTGCCGTGACAGCTGTCCTTGTAAACCTCAATGCTGGCAACGCAATCATGACTAGCGAAGAAATTGAAAATTCCGATCGATGTATCAATCCAGGAAGCCAACAAAGTGCAACAGTCACGGACGTACAAAGTTGTAAAACCAAGAGGAGGAAACGAAATCACTGAGCTCGAAAGGAGTGCCAACGATCCCAAAGACTTTCCATGCAACAGCAGCGAGTGGCAACTCCTGCCCCTTCTGCACCAGCACGACCCATTCCTCAAGTCCTTGGCCCCGGGACCAATCCTACACACAAAGGTGGTGGTAAAACTGGACCCCATAAAAGGAAATTTTCGAGGTGGATGAACGAGGGGGGCACTCGTGTCCACGTAACTCTGACTAAACACCTCACTTCCACCACCAATGCTATTACAAACCAGATATGTCATCAATGCGGCAAGATAGGACACCTCAAAAAGGACTGTCCAATAATAAAGAACTCTGACGCAGACGGGAAGATACTAAGGATCACTGCCGCAGGAGAAACTACTCCGAACCCCGTTAAAAATATCTAAGGCATTCCTTATAACAAACTCATAAACTGTTTAAAACTAGTGCAACTAGAGTCTTATCTTTTGCGAGACCCCGTCAGTAAAGGGACCCTCGCGCTGCATGTACTTGTCTTTTGTAGTATACCTATTTCGTAGCAATAGTCTTGTAGTAAATCTATAGTACTGTAACTCTGTTAAAAGTTGCACAATTGTGTTTTGTCTGTAACGCCTTTATGATCAAATCTAGTGCCTTTATTTCAAGTAACTTCGATTTTTATCATACGACTGGAGTCCATCCGATCCTCACAATACCAGTTTCGTGCGTAAATCTCTTCCTCCGAAATCATCTTTCTAGCGAAGCCGTCATTCTAGAACTCCGAAGTACTCATGCGTAGAGTACCTCAGGTTTCTTATCCTTTTCCGAAGAAACGTCAACAAAAGTACCACTCGGGCAGTACGTCAAGTTCAATCCAAAGACCCGTACGGTTAATCTATCGATGAAGAATGTATACACAAGGGCGGTATATAACCAAGGTTCTACAGGTTTAGAATTACTGATTCCCCTTTTTACTTCTTTTCCTCGTTGGGATGTGAGCTTAAAGAAGAATCATTTATTCAATTACCTTTTCAATCTTAATTACATACGACGTTCATATACCGCTCGATCACAAAATGACCTGTCAGGGATCGTGATATCAAGTATCATTACTAGCTATCGAAACACACCTACTACCAGTGCTAGACATTGTGGTATGAATCATCTACAGTAAGAATAATATTGAACAAAATGGAGCACACAGAAAAGAAACACAAGATACTCTATCACTCTAATAAGCACTTCTTACGAATACAACTTAACACACATTTTACCTAAAAGAGATACTGTTGTCACCATTCAATTTTGATTGGTATAGTCCTCATCTTCTCAATTTAAAAGCTACGAAAGGACCCTTCACCTAACCCACCGAATATCGAAACCTTTGTCTCCCATAAACACATCCCGCATGGACCTCCAGGTCATTTCTCGCTGTGAAACCCCAAAACACGCACCAAAGGAGTGTTATACCTCCCGAAACCTTATCACAAGTATTTCTAGGAGACCCTTCGGGAATGCCACGCATACAGTAGACAAGGTTCAATCACAGAAGCTTGGGACGGATACGGTTAGTTTACCACTACTGCGTGTATACGCGAGGATAATGTATAATTAAGATTCTATGAACATTGGATGTGTGCTTCCACCCTATTTCTTGTTCCATGTCTGGTTGTAGACTTGGGGCAGAGTCACCCATCCAACTGTCTTCCCAAGCTTAAGTACATACGACCTATATGCGTAAGTTAATGATAGATAGACCAGGTACGAGTCCTGCCATGAACTTCGGAGCAGGTTACCCAGGAGTGCAACTGAATGCCCTATCATCCGAATAAGTCTAGTTGCGTAAACCAAACCCACATTCTTCCTACCGAGCTAAGCAATCGAGGAACATTACAGCAAGCCCTATGCAACGCTCCGGGGAGAAGTCATTACTTATGGCTTAAGACAGCTAAAGACTTACGAGGTCAGCTAGGTCACGCATAACCTTGAAACTATGAGCGGTAGTGTACGCCCTAGAGGTCTGGAGGCACTATCTCCACGACACGAAGCATACAATCTTCACCGATCATAAGAACCTAGAAGGCACGAACGGTAGGGCATGTTATCCCATGAACCGGATCTGGACACCGAGGTTGATGGATTCAGAAATATTGTCACGAACGAACCACACGAAAACTCGCTACTCCCCTTCATCCAGGCTCGGACAAAATGTGTCCGGACATCAAAAAGTACCCTCAGTAGGTGAATAGGAAAGCAGACATCGTTACACATGTGGGAAAGTATCGGACTTGTGCCAATGACAAGAGAGAATAAAGGAAGCCTTCGCGTCTCTTACAACAACCAGTGATACCTGAAAGGAAGTGGGAGCGGCTAACCATGGGCTTCATAACCAAGCTACCCAAGACAATGGACCAGTTGGGGAACCGTCGACAGGCTGGCCGAAAACGCACCCTCCCTACTAATCAAAGAAACCGACAGGATGGAGGAATTGACTAAAACGTACATCAAAGAGATTATGCGACCACATGGTCTATTAATATCTGTTATCCCTATCAGAGATAGTAGATTCGTTTCGTGGCCCTGGCGACCCTTGCAGGGAACTAGGTTAGACTTGAGCATGGCCTACAAACAGCAAACCAACGGGCAGAACAAAAGGGATTGTTTAAAACTTGGGCGACATGCTAATAGCTTGGGTGATTAACTTCGGTAAAACGTAGGGGTGCCCACTTACCACTTGGCGAAATCGAAATAAACGAGAGTCTTCACTTTGTAGCGGGGAGCATAAAGGCACACATAGAATACATTATCATTTCAAAACAACAACTCCTTTAAATTGACTTAGCTCAAGTTAGACTAAGAAATTCCAAGGCGTCATTTAACATCAGGCGGATTGGTCCCCGCCATATCAATTTCTTGTTCTACGAAAAGTTTTCCCCATCTTTTCTCCAAATTCATGAAGTCCCGGTCAAAGTGCTAATTTCGGGACGAAATTCCCTCTAACGGGGGGGGGGGTGATGTGACAACCGTCAAATTCCAGTCAAGTCAAAGTCAACTAAATTCAACAAGTCAAACCGATCGACTCAGTTAACCTTTGTGTACTAGGGCTTACGTTAGGTAATTGCTATGCAACTCGCTATGCTAATGAGAAATCATTAATCGAAAAGTCCGTACATCTAGATTCCCTTAACCTAAAACTGTGGTAAGTAACGAACCAAACCGATAAAATAATGTTGAATACTCATCGGGAGTGTGTAAGGTCCTTAAACATGGCTTAACGAGGCTTATGGACCTTGCGTTGCAAAGCCAAACACTCACAAATGTCACACACGAAACCTCTCTCAATCGTTTTCACTCTATCTCTCTTTATCTCAAATCTCTCTTTGTATGAGAAACCTCTCCAAGTATGTCAAATCTCTCCAAAATCTCTCCAAGAATGTGGAATCTCTCCCAAATATCTCTCCGTATGAGAAATCTCTCCAAGTATGTCAAATCTTTCCCAATTCTCTACAAGAATGTGAAATCTTTCCCAAATCTCTCTTCGTATGAGAAACCTCTCCAAGTATGTCAAATCTCTCCCAAATCTCTCCAAGAATGTAACATCTCTCCCAAATCTCTCTCAAAAGTTCCTTAAGCTTTTTGTAGTCTTTCGGGCCATCCCAACCCTTAACCAGGTCAAAAATCGCTTAAAAGGAGGTAAAAGCGGATAAAATAGACTTAAGGACCCGAAACCCCTCTTAAGGAGCCGAACCCTCTTAAGGACTCGAAACCCCTCTTAGGAAGCGAACTTGTCAGAAGCGAAGGTGTCAGAAGCGAAATGCACATCTCGGACCGAACCCTCTCAGGAACCGAAGGTCCTTTCGGACCGAACCTCGCATAGGACGAACCCTACCTTCGGTCCATTTCGCCTCCTACCCCTTTCGCTCCATTTCGCCTTCGGCCCGGCAGCAGAAGGGACCGAACCTCGGCCTAGGACCGAGAGGTCTTGCAGGAAGCTCTTTTTCACCCGTTTTCGACTAGTTTTGCGTTTTAGGTCTGTTTTTAATTGTTTTAACGCGGGATTTTCACCCATAACTTTATTTTAACATATAAGGCCCCACATTTATTAATAAATCACGTTTTTGAGGATAAAACCTTATCCATGAAGAGTGAGTGAACTACAAAGGTTGAGTGTTGACTTTCTTTGTATTATGACGCAAGCAACCACCATACCCACTCCATGACTAACCCACACTCCTCCCCACCATCCCTAGTCACTTCCTTGTACCTTTCCATCAATCATTAGCCATTTCCCACGTTTTTTTAGAGATGGAACAATCATCCTCTCTCCTCACACTTCATTCATTCTCTCATTTTCCACCAAAAGATCAAACACTTTTCTCTCAAACTTTTTCTCTCTATTTTGAGACTCCAAAGCTGATCATCAAGCTTTATTATACTCTTGGTAAGTATAATTCATCCTCCTTGTGATTATTACACTTCATTCTACTCAAATCATTGATTGCTTAGTCAAACTCCATCACTTTGATGTTAGATTCTCGAAAATCTTCAAGGCATCTTCAAGTGTTCTTGAGTTGAACACTTCCTTTCTCCAACATTAATCTACTGAAATCACATAAGGTGAGTTCATACCCCTACATTTTCATGTTTTCTCAAGTTTTTAGGGGGGGGGGGGGGAATACAAGTTGAAACACCAAAAACATAACTAAACTTTTCTAACAGCTTTCATCAGAAAAGTTGGACTCCATTCATGGACTGTTTTGGACAAATTAAACATTTTAGTTTACAAAAATGTATTAGGTGCAAATAGAACAAGTTCTTAGCTTTAAAATGACTACTTGCACATCTCTATACGATTTTTCTACAATTTATGGTGATTTTTACGAAGCTGCCTATCAGTTCAAACATCAATCCGGACCAGTCTGTGATTATGGACTTTTTCACACAAGTTGGAGGTCATTAAAATTCATAATAAAAATTATGAACAAACTAGACTCATTTCCCAAACCCTCAGAATTTACGGATTCTGATTTGGACCTTTGATGATTTTTCTATAAATTTTCTAAGAACAGTAAATGAAAATATTAACAACAGAAAAATGCTATCAATTCCATTTTACCTTGTAACATGTTGAGCAAGGTGTATATCTTTATGTGAAAATATGTTCTTACAAATAGATGACATTTTGACTTAGTATATAGTCATACATCAGAAAACAAATGGATTTTTACCTACAAAAGTGTGGTAATTAATTTGTTGTTATAATGCATGTTGCTTCACTTTAGTAAAAAGTACATATACATATCGGTAAACAAAAGGGTTTTTACCTTCACAAATACCATAGTTAACCATAATAAACAAAGTTATAACTATTACATTTAAACGTTTTGATAAACTATAATAGGTATGGTTTATGTCTCCATTAACACATTAAACACATTTCTGAAGGTTTTATTTCCACAGAAAAAGGTTTTACACTCACGCACACCACATGTAAACTTGTTAACTTAAATTGTGAGACATTCTCTTCCCGTACGTCCGAGTGCGGGATCCAAATTCCTGGTAGTTATATCTAGAGTCTCTTGTAGGGAGAACGTGATAGTTGTGTATAGATCTATATTGGGTTAAACACCCCACACCTGAGCTGCATGCAACAGCTAGACCGGCAGGTCTGTGGTGACAAATGTCATATCAATTTCGCGACGCCTGAGAAACGTCGTGGCAGGTTCATTCAATCATAGTATGGTTATAGCGACTCACATAGAAAGTTAACAACTCATAAAGTTTACGGGAACTTTCATAATCAAAAGGGGTTTTATGTCAATTTAAAATCACTTTCTACCTCAATACATACATATATTACTGTACACTTTCGTCTTGGTATTTAAGACTACACGTCATTCATTACGGGATTTTCCCTCAAATCAAAATGGCTTTTATGCGGATTTAAAACCACGATTATATCATTAAGTATGGAAAATACTTGTTTACTCTTGGTCTTGGGATTTAGGACCACATAACTTTTAAAAGGAAAATATTGGATTTTTCTTGGTAACACACAACACATTACAAAGAACGGTTTCCAAACTCCTTATCTGAAAAACTTATGAACTCACCAACCTTTGTGTTGACACTTTTTCAAAACTACTTGTATTCTCAGGAATTCAGTGAAACAGGAAATCACCAGCTTTTTGAGGATGGGATGATAAATCGTTAAACAGTTCATTTTGTCATCATAATGTAATTGATTTGAATCATGTAAACATATACTTTGGTGTAACTTTTTCAATTATATTTATGATGGTTGTATTTACTTCGAGCACTATTATACTCGTTGTTGTGATACTACATGAAGTCCTCCACCCCCGGACGTTTCCGCCATCCTTGGTTTGGGGGTGTGACATCATTTGATCGCATTACACATCCAATAGCGAGCGTTCGCAGGTGAGATTGTTCATACCATGAAATACACAATTTTGACTTTTTTGTTGACCACCAAGAACGTCCTAACATCAATCAGGTTTCATTCCTTCGTAGGTAACTCATCATTCTTTCGATTTTGACAGTCTTCGTTTTTCATCATAATCCTTCTCGTTCCGATTGTAATCATGATTTTGATTCCAAGGAAGAAATTGAAAGATTTTTTTTTTCTGGTATTGCTCCAATTATATGTTCCATATATCCATTGTGAACACTACTAATCACTTCATCGACCATCTCCATCTTCTTTGTTTAAATTAGGGTTCTTGATTTCAGTTTTTCATTTGTTGTTTTTTTGTTTAATTTCTAATTCTTTTGACAGGAAATGATTAATTTGCTTTTCATTCGAATTTTTTTTCCTGATTTAACACTTTATTTACGTGGACAGTGCAGGATTTTGACAATGTTGAATTCTGAAAAGGTATCAAGTATGTTTATGTAGATGATTCAATGGATGATATTAGTGAGATTCCAATTCTATTGGAATGGAATCACGAATTCCAATTCTGTTGGAATGGAAAGACGAATTTCAATTCTGTTGGAATCATGTTATTCTTTTAGAATGTATTACTCGTTGTTAGATTTTGATGTTTTCTTTGCCGTTTTGATTGTTTTTTAGTTTCATTCTTTAACAACAAATGTAATTCTTAACAATTGTTACCCGTATTCTATAAGAGATAATGTATTTTTTGTTTTTATTCTTCAATTGATTGTTCAATAATTTGTTATTCTACAAGAAGTTTTTAAATTCATTATCAAGTAATAGGTTCAAGAATATTTTTATTATTTATGGTTCAAGAATATTTTTATTTTTGAATATACTCATAAACATATTCTGTTAGAATGTCCGAATTAAAAGAATTATAATTCTTAAAATCGGATTTTTAAAATTAATAGAACCTATGATCCCTAAAAAAATGCAATTTTCTTTTATTAAATCTATATTAATAGACTAAATTATCCTTGTAATTAATTAAGATGATATTTTCAGTTATATTTAATTCAATAATATATATTAATCACTTTCTTAAAATAAGTAAATTTGATTGGCCCACATTTATGCATACAATAACACAATAATTAGTTTTAATAGAATAACCTAAGCCTATATATATATATATATATATATATATATATATATATATATATATATATATATATATATTAGATTTACACAAATTTTTATTATTATCTCTACACACTTATTTGTCAATATTTAATTAATACGTGCCAGATTATTATTTAAATATACTTGGACAATCTTAAACGTTTATAAATATGAAAGAAAAAGTCACTTTAATCTTTATACATGTTTGCTTGAATACATAATGAGAAATTAAATATCTTCCTATATTTTCTTTTATTTATCCTCGTATTCATGTTAAATGGTAACAACTAGATTAAAATATTATTAAGAAATATTAAATATAACACATATCATCATTTGATATGGGTAACAAGATGGTAGGAAGAAATTGTAGAATTATATTAAATTGTAGAATTATATTAAATTTCTCATATATAATAAAGAAAAACATATATAAATCATGATTGTTAAGATCACAATCTTGATTTTAAAATTTTAAGATTTTAAGACCCTATAAGCCAAAAACAACTCAGATCTCGTTAAGATCTATCTTAAACAAGATCTATTGTTAGATCTTAAGATCTTGACTAGGATTTCAAGAGCTTAACACGGTCTAATCTAAAAAATTCATCTAATCGACTTTAAATCGATTATCGCAAGTTTCATTGACTAATTTCGAATCAAGCAGGTTACACTCGTGATATTTTTTTTTTGTGGTCTTAAATCTTTAGTTGTACATTATCATAATCATTTTGTTTCTTTTTGCAATTAACTTGTTTTCTTCATAATTTTTATGGTTTGCAAAAATAAAAACCATGGTTCTGTGTTTGAAAAGTTAAAGTTAAAGTTAAACCCACATATTAATCTAACTTCAAGATATAATGTATATATACTGAATACCAAATACCTTACAAACATTATAACTAATTTGAATATGAGTTCATTTTGGTAAGATCTTACCATCCTGATCCAATCTTACGATCACGGTCTTGCAAAATATAAAATGATCTTTGGTAAAATCCCCATCTTAGATAAGATCTCGATCTTGACAATTTTGACATAAATCACTTATTTGTTTTACTATGTGATGAATATGTTTCCTTCTGTTGAATAATTATTGAAAGCTGTTATATATAAATTTGCTTATTTTTAAAAATAATTATCACAACTGACTTAAATCTCAATAAAATGGAAACTATCGACATAGGTATACATCAAGTGTAGTTCAAGGGTGTCAGTTGCCTCATGGAAAGTTTTCTTTTATATACCGATGCACTATATATGATATATGATATAACCTCCTCCCCTTACCGCCTTATAATCTCTCTATCATTTCGTTTCTTCCTCATGACTCTCCTTGAAGCTTTGGCCATTCTCATTCTCATATGCCTTACCTTTTTAGTTTTTCATTATAAACCTCAAAACCTAAAAAGTCTTATCAAAAGACTCTGGCTGCCTCTTGGTATGATACCAGATGCCATCACAAACTTGCACCGACTTCATAATACACTCACCAGGACTCTGAATCGTCGTGGAGGTACTTTCAAGTGGAAAGGCCATTGGTTTGCCAACATGGATATGCTTATCACCACAGACCCATTAGACATTCACCATGTTTTGAGCAAAAACTTTCCTAATTATCCAAAAGGCCCAAAATACCGTAAATTGTTTGACATTTTTGGAGATGGAATCATTAATCTCGACGGACATCTATGGGAAATTCACCGCAAAACCATCATGTCGCTCTTTAGGCAACCCAACTTTCAAAGTGCTTTTGAAGCAGTTGTCTGGAATAAAGTGGAAACAGCGCTTTTGCCAGTATTAGAGTCTATATCCAAAACAGGCATGGAAATCGACTTGCAGGAAATATTTCAAAGGTTCACTTTTGACACTATATGCAAGGTGCTCTTAGACTATGACCCTCAAAGCTTGTCTCTAAATTTTCCTTACATTCCGTGTGAGAAAGCCTGGGTAGATATTACAGACGGCATGTTGTACAGGCATCTTATACCCCCAATCTTTTGGAAATTACAACGATTACTGAGGATGGGGAATGAGAAGAAGTTGAGTGACGCATACAATGCAGTTTATCACTTCGTAGACAAGTGCTTAGCTAGAATACAACACGAGTCCATTAACATGGAAAGCCAACATGTGCATGAAAGTTTTGGATTAGTGACATCCCTGGTAACAGAATTCAAAAGCCAAAGCGGCAATTTCGGATATCCTCCCAAAAACTTTGTAAGGGATACCATAGTGACCCTCTTGGGTGCAGGGAGAGATACAACTAGCACAACTCTCTCATGGTTTTTCTATCTCGTTGCAAAAAATCCAATTGTAGAGGAAAAGATCCGAGAGGAGATTCACACCTTTCTGGAGATGAAAGTAGATGATCAGAAGAACTGGAATTCCAAAGAGGTAGGAAAACTGGTTTATCTTCATGGGGCTCTATGCGAAGCCTTAAGGCTTTACCCTGCTGTTCCTTTTAACCACAAAACTCCATTACAGCCAGAAATCCTTCCAAGTGGCCACCACGTTACTCAAAACACCAGGATTATTCTATATTACTATGGCATGGGAAGGATGGAAAAGATATGGGGTAAGGATTGTACGGAATTCAAGCCTGAAAGATGGATTTCAGAGAAAGGAGGTATCAAACATGAGCCATCTTACAAGTTCGTCGCATTTAGTGGTGGGCCCAGGACATGCTTAGGTAAGGACATGAGTTTCACTCAACTAAAGATAGTGGCATCTACAATTATTTATCATTATCACATTGAGCTGGTAGAAGGTCACCCGGTTATTCCTAGCGCTTCCATGGTACTTATGATGAAGCATGGCCTAAAGGTGAGGTTAACCAAAATAAGTATTTGAGCCACACATACTAGAAAAAAAAATAACCGTAATAAATCGATCCGGTGTGAAATTTCAATTTTATGTTATATATGTTTGATAATGAGTTCGATATTTCTAATAAATGCTGTTGCATATGTGTCGTGTAGCAAGAACATGTAGTCATTGCCACATGCATGCATCAGCTGTTTGCATATATGTCACCTATGTTTAGAAGTTTCTATATACAAGTTACTTTGTATTTTGTATCTAAGATATATTTCGGTTTGTATAATGATAATCTTAAAGTTCTCTCTTTATGTCTCTGTCCTTTTCATATGTTACTCTACTGAAAAGAAAAAAAAACCAGATTTTACAAGACATGAAGAAAGTCAACCAAAAAATAAATCTATTCTCTGGAAAAGATTAGTTCACAACCATACAGATTTTTCATCTAATACGTTTTTCTATCAAACTTTAAAACAACCTCTAGAAAATTTAACTGGAAAAAGCATGACAATTCCCTCGTTGCAACTCTTCACCTCAGAGTGGTAGACATCGCTATCGGAACAAAACAAAGCACGAGAGTTGTGGAATAGTCAAGTTTTACACGGCAACCTATATATTCCCGACAACTTTATTAACGCAACTCTCCAAAAATGAAAGTGTAATAGGGTTACAATTTCTTTTGCAAGCTAAGGATAGAGACCGCTACTTTGAATGACATAGAGCTACGTTTTTTTTTCATGTACTATTTTCTCTCTTTTTTTCGTTATACCTACTAGCTATTTCAGGGGTCGTCTATTCCCTCATGTTCACGTATAAGTTTATAACAATACTTGTGAAAAGTAGGGGAACTGTCTACATGGAAGTTTCCCTTTAAACTAGGATCCACTTTAGCAATTTAACCACACACGATTTACCAACTAATTATGCCAGAAATTTGTTTAAACCCAGCGGAAACCATTCAAACAGCCAATCGCAAATAGAAAGGTAGCGTAACTTATAATAAAACAATTCGCACGCTTGCTATTGGACTAAAAAAATGTATATAGTGCAGAATTTTCGTTTGATCTGAAAACAATTAAAAGAGTCATTTCTTCCTAAATGCATACAAGATTTAAAAAAAAAATGGTGAGTTGTAATTGCGACTTGCCAATAGATAGAAAAACAACATTAGTTGATGATGCACAATTTTGGAACTGAATTAAATGGCTGGAGCACACTACTAGAAAATTGGATACTACAAAAGGCAAAATCCATAGATATAAGGCGTTACTTACGGAATTGCGACGGAAAAAAGGACCGTAACATAAACGCTTGTGGGTAAATTTTACCTACAATTTGCGACGGATTAATTACGGAATGCCTATGGGCTTTTTCCGTAGGTATAATACATACGGAATAGCTACGAAATAGTAACAGATTTCCTACGGATTACCGACAGGATCCCCTTTGACTGACATTGACTCTATCACCTACAGATTTCCAATGGCCCATATTACCGACGGATTTTTCGTAGGTATTATGTCACTAACTACTTTTTATTTAAAAAAAAAACAGCAAAATTTTTAAAAATTCCAGCTTTCTGTCCAAAATATTGAAAAAACCCATTACAATAAACTTATAATAATATTGAAATTCAATCAGAAAACTAATAACATTACAATAAAACTAATAAACATAATCTAATACGTTAAAAAAGTATCAAATACAAATACATTACTAATGGACATTGTCTAATAGTACATTAAATGTGTCTAATAATACACATTAAAACCGTCAACCGCAAATGTTTAACTAAGTGCTTACAAACATAAAACTAAGAATTATTTAATGGATTAGTTGGCGAATTACTGGGTAAGTTAAATCGATAAAGGCTGACAAATGTTCTTCACTTTGAGTTTTGAATCAAAGGCCGCCAATTGTTCCTGTTTCAACACATCATAATCAATGATCACAAAAAATACAAAAAATACAATGTAGTTTCATTTCTTTGTTTATTATATCTACAATTTGGAACATTTTTGAAAGTACAACGCTATAAGTAAGACAAAATGATAGTTGGATGTTATAATAAGCATGTATATCTTGCATTAAACTAGCTCACAAATAAAAACACATTTCCTTCTAATAATGGACTCTTCATCATGTTGTTAAATCACTACAATAATCGACTCATTCATCATCTTGTCATCACAAAAAGTTGGCTACGAATATAATGAACCATCATCCATTATAAAGATAGAAATTAAAGCAAATGTATGCATGCACAAAGATAATTATTTAAAAACCACTCACCGCTCCAATATGCCATTCATGGCTACCAAAATCTTTAAAAGATGTTGCATCCAATTCCCAAAAATAACATAAATGTGTCAATTATTTATTAATAGTTAAATACAAGGAAAGTATGTTTAAAGAAATATGAACTAACAATGCAGTAGATTGGAGGAACAATTCTATCTCTTTTAGACTTGTGAGTTAGCATAACAAAGAACCTTGCTCCCAAATCATGTGACCTAAAACTACATTTTTCATAATTGGAAAAGGCTTAAAAGCTTAAGTGCTTAACATTGCTAATAGATTTCAGCTTAAGTTGGCACTCAAACGTGTATGTACGTATGCAAGTTTTGTCAAATTATAAACCGATTACTTATAATAAAGAAGGTGTTGAGAGGGTCAAAGGTTATCATCGGGATGGATTGCTTGGGCTCCAATGGGGCCATAATTGATTGCGAGCGTCATCTAGTGAGACTTCGAACCCCAAGCGGGGGAGAACTGATTATTCCTAGTAAGGTAGACTCGCATGGGACAACTCTCTGTTCAGCTGCAAGGGCCAGGAGATATCTTCAACAGGGTCGATCGGGGTTCCTAACATATGATGCAGACACTCGAGTTGAAGGCACAAAAGGGTTTAGTAGGGTCCCCATTGTTCGGGATTTCCCAATGTATTTCCTGAGGATTTCCCAGGAGTGCCTCTTGAGAGGCAAGTCAAGTTTCGGATTGATCTAGTTCCTGGTGCGACTCCAATAGCCAAGGCACCGTATCGCTTGGTACCACCAGAGATGCAAGAGTTGTCTACGCAGCTTCACGAACTGCTAGATAATGGGTTCATTCGACTGAGCAACTCACATTGGAGAGCACTGAATTTTTTCATGAAAAATAAGGATGGTTCGTACAGGATGTGCATTGACTACTGGTATTTAAATAAGCTAATGGTGAAGCACCGTTACCCACTTCCGAGGATCGATGACATGTTTGACCAGTTATAGGGTGCATCTTGGTTTTCAAAGATTAATTTGCAATCAGGTTACCATCAATTGAGGGTCAGAGATGATGATGTGCAGAAGAACGACCTTTAGGACTCGTTATGGTCATTATAAATTCATGGTGATGCCATTCGGGCTCACCAATACACTTGTTATTCTCATTATTACTTCTCCTGTATTGGATATGATCAAAAGGGCTCAGGTAGAGGGATTGAAAAAGGAGAATTAGAAGGCCGAGCAGATGAGGGGACATATTCCTTTATTTGTCAGAGACAGTCGAGGGTTGTTGACTCAGTGTGGCAGAGTCTGGGTCCCGACTATTGGTGGGGTGAGGCAGACTGTTCTAGAAGAGGCTCAGAAGCCAAAGTTTTTGATTCATCCAGGGGCCACAAAGATGTATCGAGACCTAAAATTGAGTTATTGGTGGCCCTGTATGAAGAGGGAGATAACATGGTTTGTCGAGCGATGCTTGACTTGCAAGAAAGTCAAGGTCGGACATCAAAGACCCCACGATAAGATGCACTAGTTACCCATTTCTATGTGGAAATGGGAAGAGATTACCATGGACTTCATCATAAAGCTTCCACGGATGACATGTGGAGTTGATGCTTTTTGGGTCGTTGTTCATAGATTGACCAAGAATGCATATTTCATACCGATTTTTGAGAGTATATCTGCTGAGAAGTTAGATGACATTTACATTCATGAGGTGGTGGTTCGACATGGAGTGCCAGTTTCGGTGGTTTCAGATTGGGATATTCGTTTCACCTCTAGGTTCAAGAGGAAGTTTCATGAGGATTTGGGCACTCAGATGCATTTCAGCACAACATACCACCCCCATATCGATGGACAGAAGATTCATACACTCGAAGATATGCTTCGGGAATGTGTGTTAGATTTTGGAAGGACTTGGGATACTTACCATCCATTGGTCGAGTTCTCCTACAATAACAATTATCATGTCAACATTGATTGACCACCATTTAAAATGTTGTATGGGAGGAGGTGTAAGACCCCAGATTGTTGGGGGGGGGGGGTCAGGCATCGTTTCATGGGGAGTACTGAGGTGGTACTTAAGCCTACAGAGTTAATTCAACAGGTGCGTGACAGGTTGTAGGTCACGCAAAGCCGGTAGAAGAGTTATACAGACAGGCGACGTTCAAACCTCAATTTCTAGGAGGGGGACTTGGTCAAAGTTCAGTGGCAACATCGGAAAGGTTTCGAATAGACGTGGGAACCCGAGTGTGAGATGCGGGAGCATTCCCCAGAGTTATTTTCAGTAGAGAAATTCAAGGGCGAAGTCTGATTCAAGTAGGGGATAGTTGTAACATCCGAATTTTTGAGTGTGATATCCCCAAAATCTTGGCCAGAAAAGACCGGTTTCATTTATGCTTTTTAAACATTTTCAGAGTAAATTCTTTTTATTTAAAAGAGTTGTGAAATTTGTTCCCAAAAACAAAACATGATAAAATAGATTTTTATCAAAACATTTCATAAAGAAATATAATTTCATTTCATAATAAAAGATCGGGATGTCATGTTCCGATACAGACCATAAAGCATAAACGATAACATTACAAGTCATTCAACAAATATATACGTATACAGAGTTGTAAACAAAACAAATTGATGATTCATCCATCTTATGCCCTTGCGCCACTTCCTGTAATACAAATAAATTGAGTGGGTCAGGCTTGCGAGCCTGGTGAGTATATAGGGTTTTCAACCCGCAATAACTAATTATATTTACTTTTACCAACCAACAATAACCCGATTACCCATTCCCGTTATCCTCAGTTTACGTCCCTAAAACAACATCTATCTCAAGGGACCTAATCTAGGATTTTCATCGGGACAGACATTACTGCAGAGGGGCTTCCTCAACAATAAGTGTCCTAAAGGCAACCATGAGGGGGGATAGAGTATATCGGTGAACACATCGTTCACAACACCTACGGGTTATGAACCTGCTAGCGTTCCACATGACAGTCTAGAAAGAGTCCGTGGTCGTTATCCATACTCTGCTGAATAACTAGATCAACAACAACAACAACATCGAGGTCTCTCATCTGTTTATCACACATCAACTATCTACCCATGTTCTACCCAACATATTAGTAGATAAAAATATATATTTTTATACATAGTTTAAAACCTGTATAACATTCTCATTCAATAAATATTCCAAACAACAGATGAGACACATACACATAACACGTATTTCATAGAGAATAAAGCATATCTATGAGATAGAAGAAAGTGAATATACATTCACACATATAACAACAAAATATACACATAACACGTATTTCGTATAAAATACTTCATAATTACGCGTTAGAAGAAAGTGACTACACACTCACTTGATCAGAAGATGCTCGGACAGCACTACGACTTGTAGAAGTAGTATTCTTCGGTAGATCTGCAAGATCTTTACAAAAACCGGGCTCCTCGCGGGCAGAGCTTCAGCTCAGAAATAACGCTTCTCGGGATCTTCGGGATTTCAGAACTTGCTTCGGGGCTAAAGATAATACCGAGGCTTCAGGATATAATTGGCACACAAATTAAGGCAAAAACTAGAGAGAAAGGAAGAAAAAAGGCAAGGAAAATGGCTGATATCGGTTTCTATTTATAGGCTGTTGTGTCTGGGATTACGTTGGGTGTAACTCCAAGTACGCTGGGCGTAATCTTGGTTACGCTGGGTGTACTTTGACGTCACTGCACCCGTCACTTGGTGGCACTCGAGTATTGGTCAGAAAACTTGCACTCATCTGAGTACGCTGGGCGTACTCAAATTACGCTCGGCGTAATTTGACTCGTCAAACTTCTAAATTGCGTAACTTTCGCATACGAGCTCCGTTTTCGACGTTCTTTATATCCATGCGTAGGTGAGACTACTCTCTAAAACTTTCGTTTAGACTCTGTCGGATAATTTTGACTTTATTTTTTTATTATTTATTTTTAGTAGGCCGGGGCAGGAAAACTCCGTTATAAATTCATAACTTCTTCATCTGACGCCGTTTTCGTCTGTCTTTACACCAATGCACTACTATCAATGAGATCTTCGATTCTCGTTTAGATTATTTCAACCAACAATCACTCGATCTCGAATCGAGTATTCGGGTTGCATACTGCTAAGCTGAAACTTCAGAAAATCATAACTTCCTCATACGCAGTTAGATTTGGACGATCTTTTTATGCACGCTCACGGTTTAACGGACTCTATGAATTTTGTTTAAATCGCTAAGGCTAAATATCACTCTAACATAAATTTCACTTTTTACGTCATTCAACGTTGCCGGTTCTGTCGCGAAACTTGGACAGGTCATAACTTCTTCGTTATAACTCGGATATCAGCATTCTCTATATATTCGGAAACCTCGTTTCAACTACTACAACATTATCCATAGATATCAGCTTTATCTAATATTTTATTTTGATGCTTATTTTCATTCTTATTATTTCAAATAATACATTCTTATTATTTCAAATGGGTTACAAAGGTTAACCTAGACTATTACATTGCTAAAAATGGCAAGCCCAGAAACACGGGCGTTACAATTCTCTCCACCTTAGAATGATCCTGTCCCCGAAATCACACATCAACAAACAAATGCAGATAGCGACTCATCATGTCACTCTCCATCTCCCAGGTGAGATTTGGCCCATTCGTGTGTTTCCATCGGACAAGTACTAACTCGACCATCTTGTGTCGCAACTTCATAGTCTTTTGGTCAACGATTGCCATTGGTTCTTCAATCAACCTTTTGTTCTCATCGATTCTCAACTCCGAAAGGGGAATCATGTCGGGAACTTCTCCCATGAACTTCCTTAAATAACGTACGTGAAATGTGTTATGAATCCCATTCAGTTCTCCGGGTAATTCGAGCTTGTAAGCTTGGTTCCCAATCCTTTGAAGAACTTTAAACGGTCCGATAAACCTTGGACTTAACTTTCCCCTTTTTCCAAATCTTATAAGTCCCCTCCACGGCGAGACTTTAAGCAAAACCGAATCTCCAACTTCAAAAGTCATTGGTCTTCGCTTGTTGTCAGCATAGCTCTTTTGACGATCCTGAGCGGCTAACATTCTTTCCCTAATTATTTTAAACTTTTCAGCAATTTGATGGACTATCTCTGGTCCCATAAACTGCTTTTCCCCAGCCTCAAGCCAACAAGATGGCGTACGACACTTCTGCGTGTACAAAGCTTGATAAGGTGCCATCTTAATGCTTGAGTGGAAACTATTATTGTAGGAAAATTCTACCAAAGGTAAATGTTCATCCCAATTACCTTGGAATTCCAGGGTACATGTTCTCAACATATCTTCAAGTGTTTGTATCGTCCGTTCGCTCTGACCATCAGTCTGTGGATGATAAGATGTACTCAAACACAACTTGGTACCCAATTCCTCTTGTAGACTTTTCCAAAATCGTGAGGTGAAACGGCTGTCACGATCTGTCACAATTGTTAACAGAACAACGTGAAGCCTCACTATTTCCTTCACGTAAGAATTCACAAGCTTTTCCATAGACCATTTCTCATTGGCTGCTATGAAATGCACACTCTTAGTGAATCGATCAACGACCACCTAAATCATGTCGTGACCACTTTTCGTTCTAGGCATTTTAGTTACAAAATCCATAGCAATGTCTTCCCATTTACCCATAGGTACATGCAAAGGTTCTAAACTCCCGTATGGTTTCTGATGTTGTGTCTTGACTCTCGCACAAGTCACACACTCGGCCACATACTTTGCAACATCAAGCTTCATCTTCGGCCACAAGTAGTAGGGTTTTAGGTCCCTATACATTTTAGTGCTACCAGGATGAATCGAGTACATGGTTTTGTGAGCTTCTTCCATCAGAAGATCTTTGACTCCTCTTGTCTTAGGTATCCAAATCCGATCTTAGAACACCTTCAGTCCATGATTGTTTATACCGAACACCAACGTTTTGCCCAAACGTTCCTCCTTTCGGTCATTCTTCTCAAAAGCTTCCTCTTGAGCTTTCTTCATACTTTCCACAATGGTCGAGACAACTTCTATTCTCAACGCTCTTGGCCTTTTTCTTTCAAGATTGACTTTCCTACTGAGAGCATCAGCAACAACATTAGCTTTACAGGGGTGCTAAAGTATCTCACAGTCGTAGTCCTTAAGTAACTCTAGCCAGCGTCGTTGTCTCATATTCAATTCCTTCCGTTTAAAGAGATATCCGAGACTCTTATGATCAGTGAAAGTTTGCACTTCGTGCCATAGAGGTAATGCCTCCATATTTTTAGAGCGAAAACTACCGCTGCCAACTCCAAATCATGAGTCGGTTAGTTCTTTTCGTGCTCTTTTAGCTGTCGAGATGCATACGCGATCACCTTATCTCTTTGGGTCAAAACGCAACCCAATACAACACCAAACGCATCGCTATAAACAACAAAGTCTTCAACTCCATTGGGTAGAGAAAGAATCGGTGCCTCGCATAGCTTCTTCTTTAGCTTCTCGAATGCTTCTTTATACTTATCACTCTAAGCATATGTAGCTCCCTTGTGGGTCAAATCTGTTAATGGACTAGCGATCGAAGAAAAGCCATGGATAAACCTTCGGTAATATCCGACTAATCCTAAAAAGCTTCGGATCTCCATGGAACTTTTCGGTTGTTCCCACTTCATTACAACTTCAATCTTTGCTGGATCAACCATTATCCCTTCTTGGTTGACCACGTGACCGAAGAATTGGACTTATTGAATCTAAAAATCACATTTGGAGAACTTTGCATACAACTTCTCCTTCTTCAACACTTCCAACACTTCTCGTAAGTGTCTGCCATGCTCCTCTTGGCTTTTCGAGTAAATTAGAATGTCGTATATGAACACTATCACAAATTTATCTAGGAACGGATTACAAACCCTGTTCATTAAATCCATGATTGCTGCTGGAGCATTGGTTAGTCCAAACGACATAACCAAAAACTCGTAGTGTCCATATCGTGTTCTGAATGCAGTCTTCTCTATATCCTGCTCTTTTACTTTTAGATGATTATTTCCTGACCTCAGGTCAATCTTTGAAAAATAACTTGAACCTTGTAGTTGATCGAACAAGTCATCAATCCTTGGCAACAGATATCTATTCTTTATCGTTGCCTTGTTCAGCTCTCTGTAATCGATGCACATTCTCATACTTCCATCTTTCTGCTTCACAAATAACACTGGAGCTCCCCAGCGTGATGAACTAGGTCTAACGAAACCTTTGTCCAATAACTCCTGAAGTTGCATCATCAGCTCCTTCATCTCCGTCGGTGCTAATCGATAAGGTGCTTTTGCTATAGGCGTCGTCCCTGATAACAAGTCTATTCTAAACTCCACTTGTCTATCAGGTGGTAATCCGGGAAGATCTTCGGGAAATACTTCCGGATAATCACACACGACAGGAATGCTCTGCATCTCCTTTTTCTCCTTTTTTGCATCAATCACAAATGCCAAATATGATGTACATCCTTTGGCTAAACACTTTCTGGATTTCATTAGAGAAATGATCACAGAACTCACTCTGCGTTTGTCCTCATACACCATAAATGACTCTTTCCCTGGCGGGTTTACCTTGACTATCTTCTTTCTGTACAATTTCTCGGCGTCATTGGCGCTAAGCCAATCCATTCCCAAAACGATGTCAAAACCATTCAATTCTATAGGCAATAATTCCATGTGGAACTTATTCCCATTCAAGTCGATTAAGATGTTTTTCATATGATGGCTTACAGGTACAAACTTGCCACTAACAACTTCGACTAATAAGGCATTATCTAGTCTATCGACAGGCAAAGCTAGTTTTCTACCAAATTCATGCGAAATAAAGGAGTAGTTGGCTCCAGAATCAAATAAAATTTGGGCAGGAAATTTGTTTACGAGAAAAGTACCTGAATCGACATTAGCTTCATCTTTAGCAGCTTCCAGTGTCATCTGGAAGGCTCTCGCCTTCGGCTTTGGCGGAATGTTGGGTTTTGCTGCCTCCTTCTTTTTTGGACAATCCCTCGAGATGTGCCCCTCCTCACCATAACCATAACAGACTTTCCTGGTGAGGGTGCATTCGTTGGCATAATGCCCTGGCTTTCCACATTTGAAGCATGTGGCTTCCCCGCCACACTTCCTATGATGCTTCTTCTTGCATTTGTTGCACCATTTCGCTTCGCCTCCTCCACCTCCTCTCGAACTAGACTTCGAGAATTTACCCTTTTTGCTGGACCCTGAGGGTCCATCGCTTTTCCTCTTTTCACCAACCTCTGACCTCTCCAGACCTTTCTCCGTGATCCGGGTCTCAACATTTTTAGCAGCCCAGATGGCGATTTTCAATGTGGTTGCTTGCTTAACCATTGGACCATAGTCCGCTGGTAGTCCGAGGGCAAACTTGTTGACCTTAGAGAGTTCTTTTGGTACTAAATATGGGATAAGATTCATCTTTTCTGTGAAATTTGCAGCGTATTCAGTAACGCTCAATTTCCCCTTCTTCAAATTCTGATACTCATTATTGATTTCCAGAAGGTCCTGCTCGGAGCAGTATTGCAGTTTCATTTGTTCCACAAAGTCTTCCCAAGACATTTTGCTCGCTTCTCCCTTGGGCATAGAGTTAGCTAACAACTTCCACCAACTCAACACGCCAGATTTTAGCAGAGGGATCGCAAGAGCGGTCTTCTGCCTGTTGCTGCATTCACAACTTTCAAACATTGTCTCCATTTCAGAGATCCAATCCATAACTTGCACCGGCGTCGGGCTTCCGGATAGACATGGTGGTTTGGATGCCATGAAATCCTTTTACTTACACCCACGCCCATCATTTCCTCCATACTGGTTGTTGTGTCTAACCACCGGTGGGTCGTCTTGACCAACGATCCCACTAAAGTTTCCTCCTTCAGACTGCCCTCCATACTCCCAAGGATCTTCTACCTGAATTGACGGTTCTTCACGATTCTACCTAAGCAGACGTCTTGTTTCTTCCATCTAACGATCCAACATCATTTGAATCATCATTTGTACACCAGCCATTGTTATCGGCTCAGGTGCAGCAGCTACAACAGGTATTTGCTCGATCACTGGTGGTTGATTCCTGTTTTCATCAGCTTTCCCCACTCCACTCCTCGTTCTCACCTTTTTTGATCTATACACCGAATAAGGTGAAATTAGATCCTCATTCACGATAGATATTCCAATCATCCTTATCACTCCGAAACGTTTACATGTTAGTTCTAATATCGTAACTATACGCTTAGAATCCTATACACATAAGGTTTCCAGATCCGGTCGGCAATAGACCATAGATCCGAACAAATAATATCATATATGGCAACATATAACATTTAGCACATAAAAGCATTTTAGGCAACTTCCTAAAATAAACTATTGCTCATGTCTAAAATACCATAGACACACATCTCACAATCTCCACTTAGCATTCTAAGTTTAAGTCTAGAAATCCTACAAATTCCTAGTTCGCTTAAACTAATGCTCTAATACCAACTGTGACTTCCCCAAAACCTTGGCCAGAAAAGAATGGTTTCATTTATGCTCTTTAAACATTTTCAGAGTAAATTCTTTTGATTTAAAAGAGTTGCGGAATTTGTTCCCCAAAACAAAACATGATAAAATAGATTTTTATCAAAACATTTCATAAAGAAATATAATTTCATTTCATAATAAAAAATCGGGATGTCATGTTTCGATACAGACCATAAAGCATAAACGATAACATTATAATTAATTCAACAAATATATACATATACAGACTTGTAAACAAAACAACTTAATGATTCATCCATCTTATGCCCTTGTGCCACTTCCTGTAATACAAATAAACTGAGTGGGTCAGGCTTGGGAGCCTGGTGAGCATATAGGTTTTTCAACCCAAAATAAATAATTATATTTACTTTTACCAACCAACAATAACCCGATTACCTTGAGGTACTTGGCAATTATTTTTCTTTTATGCTTAGGGCTGCCACGACATGGTGAAGGACCACCACGATGTGGCGAGTCAGGTTGAGATCGCATGTTTCATTTAGCCACCACGGCGTGGCAACATTACCACAGTGTAGTGGCGGCCTGATGGCAAAGCACTAATTTTTGGGTATTTAAAGGAAAGTAGGGAGGCTAGGGTTTCCCACCTTCAGCCTCCATCACTCTTAAACCCAAAAACTCTAACCCTAAACCTCTTTGGTGCTCTTGTCCTCATTTTTGGTAGTCTTGGAAGCTCTTGTGAAATTTGTAGCTTGAATCTGAGGTTTAGTTGCCTATTGTTACCATGCATGAGATTTAGGTCATAAACTCTCATTTTTGACCTAATATGGGTTCAAGACATGCATTGGACATGTATGTATATAAAGCACCAACTTTCATGTTAATTTTGGTGTTAGAAACACTACTAGAGAAGATGGACTTTGTATTTAAAGGAATAAGTTCTTAATGGTTAAGGTCATGCCTTATGGAACCTAGTGTTTGAGTTTTGGAGTTTCTTGGATGGTCCTTAGGGGTAAAGTTAGAAAATTTATCCCTCTAGATCATGTTTTGAGAGAGACCTAAGCTTTGTAGCTCAAGAGGTTGAAGGAAACAACTTAACTAATTAAGTTGTTTGAAACCGCGTTACCATGATGTGGTGTCAGGTCACCATGCTGTGGCTACTAGCGGTCAGATCGTCATTTTTGTCCTTAGGGACCATGAAGTGGTGAGTCAACCTTGGGCGGTGACTCTGACTTTTGACCTTGTGTAACACCCTGTTCTAAAAAGTGTTCGTTATGGATTTCAGAGGCCAAGGCTAGGGGTGTTTTGGTATTTTATGGGATTTGAGGTTATTTGAGAAAGTTTCGGGCTGGGGTGTGTTGCTAGACACGTAGGGCATCTCGCCACCTTTTCGTGGATATAAAGTTCGTCGAAACATACTCAGAACGAAGAAGTGGCGGTACATTGAAAATGTTGCCAATAATAGTCCCTAATAAGGGAATTGTGACAAGGTGGTACTATACATGAATGAAATGTGATGAGAATAAATCTCAAATCGTTTAGATCTTTCACAGGTATAAAGATGAAGAATAAACAATTCAAGCACAATATGATTTTGAACATAGTATGGAATCAATGTAAAGCTTATGATTCAAGTATAGTCATGCCTTAGTAGAGCTCGATGAAGAACTTCCATTGTAGAGGCGAGTTAGGGTTTACAAAACTTAATAAGGAAAATAATGAAAGCCTATTTAACAAAGGATGCATGCATGCACCTTAAATACTAGAACCCTAGAGTAAAATAATGGACGGCTGGACATGCCCAAACCGGCAACCAAAACTGGGCTAAGGACCGAGCCCATGACGCAATACAATAAGCCCAACAATCTCCCCCTTTACGTTAAATGAGGCGAGAGATTATTTCTTTTGAGTCAGCTTCACTGTCTTCACAACCTTGAACAACCAATGAATGATTGCAAGAAGTGTCTGCCGAAATTGAATGTACCATCTCAACATGTCAGTAAACAACTTCTTGTCGGCTGCTGAGTTCTGATTACACCTCTGAATGATTTCTAAAATATGCTCCAAGCAGGCAGTTGAGAAGAGGTTCTTGTCAACAAGAGCAAACAGGCATTTTTGACCTTCTCCCCTGATAAACATCACAATGTTATATTTTGTGTCGATTTTGCCCTTGATCATTGTATTTACATCGCCTACTCTGCCCATCGGTTTGATCGTGGTTCGCTTGTGAATTGCAGAGGGGATTTCTTGATCCATCTTTGCTACTTCATGAATGTGGCAAACAAGCATTCACTTGATGTGATCTATAATTGGCTGATACTCCTGAGGATTCAACAACAAAATGTTGTTGAGGAGTATCCAGTCATGAGGATTGAGGTTCGGCAGATCAGCCAGAGAGAAGTTATGAACCGAGCCTTCAGAGCCTCGAGTCTCTTTGAATTTGACGTTGATGAACTTCCTGGCTGAATAAGGCTTCAGTACCTTAACCGTAGTAATCTTCTGTGAGCACCAGGTCAAGTACTGTGGCTGAGCGAACTCCAGATAAAATTCCAACATATCCCGATCCACCTTCGGGTCCGGAGAGGGGATAGCAGCAGCTGACTTGAAGCAATGAAATATAAATGCCTTTTGAGTGATTGACATGTCAAACTACGCATCCTTGGAGTTTTCAAGGCAAAACGATATGACAGGTTTGAGCCAAAGAGTACTTGGTTCATCGATAGCACTTCTTTGAAGCAAATCAATGGTCCACTCTGGAAAAATAGACTTCTTTTTCTCCAAGAGATCCTTTTCTTTTTGCTTCTTCTTCAGCTCAGCCGTTTCCTTTTCTCTATTTTCTGCATACTCTTTGTCAGAAATTTTTGTTTTCTGATAAGGTTTAGAGGGTATTTCACCCAAAGTATCTTCATAATCATCTTCATCATCTGTATCATCTTCACCAATTTTCTTTTTCCTTTTGTTGACCAATGCTTCATTATCCTTCGATTCAGCTGTTGGCTTAGGTTCAGGAGGAGGTTGAGTTTTTGCCTTTTCTCCCCTTGTTTCGGTTGGACACTAGTCACCGAAACACCCTCAATTCGACTAAGGATGTCCAATGCAGGTCTGATCTTTTCGGCCAAATGACGTTTGATGGTGATAGTCATAATGGGATCATGTGCATCAAGAAGATGAAGAAGAATGGAATGAACGTCACCGACAGAGCTTCGAATTACCTCCCTCTCAAACTTTAAATCATTAAGCTCATTCGTTGCAGTGTGAAGCTTGAGGTTTTGCATTTTTTGCTGAGACGTACGCTTGTCCAACTCATCCATTATGCAATTTTCGACAGCCAACTCTGCTTCCAGTTGAGTCAGACGATCATTAACATTATCGTGAAGGGTGGAATTGGAAGCTTCTATGGCCTAACGAGCAGCTTCAAAATTGGTCCTTTCAGCTTGAAGGGAACGCTGAAGATTATCAACCGAAGCATTCATTGTCTGAGAGTTCTTGTGAGCAGCAGCCTGCAAGGAATCTAAGAAAAGATGAGCCTCAAAAATTAGTTTATCGACTTTTACGGTCGCTTCCTTGCATTCCTTCGTGGAGGCCTCAACAGCAAGAGAGGCCTTTTGGCACTGGGAGGTAGAGGCATCAATGGCCTTTGCTGCAGAAAAGAGAGAAGCATCGTGTTCTTTGACAACCGAAGAGAACAAGGCTTTGAGAGCAGCATCAGAATATGCACCAGTGGAAGAGAAGGGAAGCAACTGATCAAGCTTGTCAGTAATTGCCTTGAGATGGCGCTTGGTTACAGGAGCATCTTCGTCGTCATTACTTTGGACACGGTAGGGACTGAAGTAAGTGGAATCAAACTCCAAGTCCTCACCGCCAAGAACGGTGTTGGTTTCAGTAGATTGGGTAGGAGATAAGGGTTTGGTAGTTACAGGAGGTTCGGTAGTGACAGGTGGTTCGGTTGTAACTAGAGGTTCGGTTGTGACTAGAGGTGGGGGTGCTGAAGTATGAGCCCCCGTATCAGATACGTTGGTTCGAACTCCTGTAGTGGTGGTTGTTGTCGCTTCAGTAAAGATTGGATAAGGGATGGGAATAGTAGTTGAGGGTTGAGATGAAGTGACTGAAAAAATAGGAGGGATAGAGACAGGTAAGGAAACGGGTGGGGAGGAGGTTGGGAGCGAACCAAAACCTCTAGGGTAGGCGAGCGAGGCGGTGTATCACCACGACCTGAAGCCTCCTCGTCAGAGCTTTCACTCTCTAAGTCTGAGTGAGTAGAAGGTTTGGTAATAGGAGGAACATACTCAGAGTCCAAATCGCTTGAGGATTGAAGAATGGGTCTCCGAGCTAGCTTCTTCTGCTTCTTCTACTTAGGATGTGAAGGAGCAGCCTTGTCGGACTTTCGCTTCTTGGGGGTTTGACCCTTGGTTGGTTTAGTGACTTTCGCCTCCTTCTGTGTTTCTGGTTTCTTTCCTCTCTTAGCTGGCTTGTCAGCTTCCTCAGTAGAGCGAATCATGGCTAGAGTGAGTTCCCTTGGGCCTGAAGAAGGATGCTTCTTGTATTCTTGAAGAACATTGCTTGCGTCAGACACGTAGGCATACATGGCTTCTGGGATCGATCCAATGAAGAAATACTTTGTAGGATTTGTGACGATGATCTTTGTGGTGTGAAAGGTTGCGATAGAGGAAAGAAGAGAATCCGCCATGATTGGAACGTGGAGACGATCCATTGCCCACTTTGTAATAATGGACCAGTACCTGCCACAGGAAATCTCTGAATGTCGTGTAGAAGAATACAAGCTTTGAACCGGTTGTTGCCATATGACTGTCCCATAGTCCAAAGTAATCGCATGATACAACCCATAAAGCACAGTCATAAACGGCTTGCTTGCTCCGTCTGAGCCGGCACTTCGTTCTGATAGAACTTTGAAAAGAAGAGTGAAAAGGTCGTTCCATTGAAGAGGAAGGCAAGAATTCTTGAATTTGGTAACTATGGTTAGGGTTTTGGTGTAACCCATTTGATAGAACATGGAGAATAGTTGACTAGTAGTAATCGATTCGGGGTTTACCAGAGTGGGTTCTTGAGCAAGACCAATTAGGGCACAAAAGCGAGTCTTGGAGATGGATGTCTTCTCGTTGTGAATTTCAAACTGAATCCTCTCAGCAACCTTATCATAGTAAGCGGTTGAATAGATGTGTGAGAGGCAAGACATGGGAACCACTTCCACCTTTGTAAGAGCGACAACAAGAGGTGAGAACTTGAGACATTCGACGACATACAACATGTAGGGTTCATAGATGAAGGGTGTAAGATCAATGATGAGGTTTTGTTGAGGTTTGATGGTGAGAAGGTTGGAGTGAGCAAATGTATCGTGAACAAAAGATGAGTCTGCCATTGAAGAAGCTTGAGAAGAAGAAGATGAACAGTGAGAGAAATCGCCCTTTTTCTTTGAGAGAAGTTGTAAGTGATAAAAGGGTAAAGAGGAGCGTGCCAAATCCTTTTATACGTACAAGTAGGAGAGAGAAATATTCGGATGAAATCTTGGATTAATTAGAAACCGTGCCTGATGTGACGGAGTGAACAGTTGGCATGCCCGATGATGACGCAGGAAAGAGAAAGGATGTTTCCCTTTTACACGCCATTCCATAAAAAGTGCCTTTTTCAAATTGTCAAAATGATTGGATAACTATTGACTCAGCCTTAACTCTATCCCAAACGTCACCCGCATATTTTACATGAATCGTCATCTCCTTTTAACTTTATCAAGCATTGGAATACTTGTACAAACGAAGCTGTAACAAGTAGCTCATCATTAATAGAACCAGATTTTGGAAAATCAAAGATTTTCGTGCATAGAGTGTGAAAGATAAAGAAATAAAACAAACTTTTTGTGGGTATTTGCGATGTCTTGTTGAGACATAAAGCTACTGATTCTGGGCACAAATCTCTTCCTTCAAAGTCAAGAGAGACTTCAAAGTGCTTGTGTGGCTTCCCATTAAATAACGATCAAGTACTTGTTAAGAAGTATTGAAAGGCATCTTTTTAATTAATGCTATGAAGGTTGGCTTTCACTTCAATTCATGATTTCAATACTTGATATAAGACCGAAACTGAGCGAAGTACTTGTGAGACCAATGTGGTCTGTTAAACAAGTAGGTAGGGAAGATAGTCATTGATTTGTAGACAAATAAGAAATCTCAAAAAAAAAAAATTTAACTGGATCCTTGGGTAAGAAAAAAAACTTGGTAATAGAAATTTTCAGAAGGATCACTCAAAATAAAATGAGATTTCATCTATGAACTTTAACGTAGTGATGTTGTACTGTCAATTCATTAATGGTGTTGAATTGTGGGTTTCACTTAGTACATAGTGACACGAAACTAAGATCATTAACACAGATTTTTGTATAACCATAAACCTCGGTGGTAAATGCTGAGAGTCTCAAGGGTTACATTGGTGAGATGAAGTGTAATGAATAAAAATGATATAGGTGGTATAATAAATGAATGTACCTCTGCTATAAAAGAAAGACCAAGCAGAAAACTCTAAGCTCAATATGAGAAGAGTAAGGTAGCTCACGATTAGAGTGAATGTAACAACCTAGTTTGGGAAAACATGATTTGTATATATCATGTTATTAAGGCTTCACTCAAAATCTGTAGAGGCTTTTGTCAACATGCAGTAGCATGCATCTAGGGACACTTTAGAAGTTTATAGAAAAGAGGTTATACCTGTTGGAGCTTCACCATCGAGAGTAACACTTATACAAAGGAAAACATTAGATAAAAATAAAATAAAAGAAATTTTTGTATTTTGTGAAAATTGTTAATTAAACGAAAAAGAAAAATATTTTTGGATGTTATGAAAATAAAAAAAAAAATTGAAACAGAGAAATATTTTTGGAGTTTATGAAAATAAAAAAAATGAAAAGAAACATAAAAAGGAGTATTTAAAAAAATGTACAAATGAATACAATCAAAATGCCTTGATATGAAAAAGAAGCGAACGAGTTCATAAGGACTGAACCCGAAATAGACCGAACGTTCGGTTCATTTCGGTTCTTGGTCGAGCCGAACCCGAAATAGACTGAGCGTTTGGTTCATTTCGGTTCGCTCTATTTCGCTTCTTACCTTTATTGAAGTGAAGGCGATTTTGGTACAGATTCTGCTTCCATCATTCCTAGGCCTTGCAAAATTTTGTTGAAACTTGCTTCAGGTAAAGCATTAGTGAATATATCTACCAGTTGATCAGTTGTCCTTACGAAGTGAATTTCCACGTTGCCATCTTCCACGTGATCTTTAATGAAGTGATACCTTAGTGCTATGTGTTTTGTCTTCGAGTGTTGCACTGGGTTATGACAAATCCTAATTGCACTTTTAGAGTCGCAATATAGTGGTATTTTTTCATGTTCAGCCCGTAATCTCTAAGCTGACTTTGTATCCATACAACCTGAGATATGCATGAGGCAGCAGCGATGTATTCAGCTTCTGTCGTGGAGAGAGAAACACAAGTTTGTTTCTTTGATTGCCAGCTAACCAATTTACCATCGAGAAATTGGCATCCTCCAGTGGTGCTTTGACAATCCAATCTACAGCCACTTAAGTCAGCATCTGAGAACGCTTGTTCCAAGAAACCTGTGTTGGCTGGATACCATAGACCGAGAGAGGAGCTTCGCTTTAGATAGCGAAAGATGTTTTTCATAGCTTGCATATGAGGTTCGCGTGGGTTAGCTTGGAATCGGGCACAATAACAAACTGAGAACATGATGTCTGGTCTACTGGCTGTGAGATACATTGGTGAGCCAATCATTTGACGATAAAGCATCATGTCAGCGGCTGGCTTCTCCAACGAAGGTGTAAGCTTTGTCCTAAAAGCCATTGGAACTTTAAATCTGGAGTCTCCCATCATGCCAAACTTAGCAAGCAATGTCTTTATATATGCCTCCTGATTGATAAAAATGCCTTCAGGTCCCTATCTAATGTTTAAGCCAAGGAAAAAGTTAATTGGACCCATTGAGCTCATCTCAAATTTAGTTTCCATCAACTTCCTGAATTCAGCTGTTAAGCTAGGATTCGTTGAGCCGAAGATGATGTCATCAACATAAATTTGGACTATCATAAGGTGGTTACCCTCTCTCTTACGAAAGAAGGTTGGGTCAACCGAACCTTGTTTAAATTTTGACATTTTTAAGAATCAAGTGAGGGTTTCATACCATGCTCTGGGAGCCTGTTTCAGGCCATATACCGCTTTGTCTAGGATGTAACAGTTATCTGGATGCTTTTCGTTCGTGAAACCTGGAGGTTGCTCCATGTACACAGTTTCTTCAAGTTCTCCGTTGAGAAAGGCACACTTGACGTCCATCTAATAGACTTCAAAGTTTTTGTGTGCAGCATAAGCAAGAAAGATTCGAACCAACTCTAATCTTGCAACTGGAGTGAAGGTCTCTTCATAATCAATACCTTCCTCTTGGCAGTATCCTTTTACAACCAACCGAGCTTTGTTACGAATCACATTCCCCTCTTTATCCATCTTATTTCTGAATACCCACTTGAGACCGACAACCGAAGCGTCCTTTGGAGTTGGAATTAGATGCCATACTTTGTTTCTTTCAAACTCATTTAACTCGTCTTGAATGGCTTGAACCCAATTAGAATGGTCAAGAGCCAAATTAACAGTCTTCGGTTCAACTTTGGAGACAAAAGAGTTGAACATGCAAAATTCTACTTGAGAGAATAGTGCAACTTGTTTTGCTTTGATCTGTGATCGAGTTAATACCTTTTCTGAAGATTACCCAATAATTTGACTTTGAGGATGGTCTTTGGTCCATTTAACGAGAGGTAGGTAATTTGGATCACAAGAGGGATCCAGTTCTGCATTGATTTCTTCTTCTAGTTCCGATAGAGTATCATCAGCATTGACATTTGTATTCTCCCCCTCGAATGATGACACGAGTTCAATATCTGGATCAGAATGTTCCCCTTCGTTTGGACTTTCAGTTGAGCTAGATGACTGAGACGTTGAATTCTCCCCCTGGAATGAAGAACCTTGATCCTTTGGTGGAGACGAACCCTCCCCCTGGACAGAAGGACGGTCACCAGAAGGTTCGCTTAAGCCAGGCGTTTCGGTTGCTTTTGGTTGATCAGCGGCCATCTTCTGTGCAACATCATCAATTATTTGCTTTAGACTGTCAACTTTGTTATCTTCCGCCTTGGATTCAGAGTCGATAGGCTTTTCAGGTTCATCAAAAAGAAGCATATATTGCTCGAAAAGGTTTGAGATAGGAGCTGTAACTTGACTGGTCTTTGGAAAGATTTCCTGCATTGCACCTTCAGTTGTCTTCATCTTCTTGACATAGCTATCGTCAAAGGTGACATAATATGTCTCTTCAATCTTCCTAGAGCTCTTGTTCATAACTCTATATGCCTTTGAGTGCAAGGAGTAGCCCAAAAATATTCCTTCATCAGCCTTAGCATCAAACTTGTTTCGATTCTCTTTTGAGTTGAAAATGAAGCATCTTGAACCGAACACATGAAAGAATTTCACATTCGGCTTGCGATTTTTCAAGATCTCGTAAGGATTAATAGAGAATCGCTTGTTCAGATATGATTTGTTCTGAGTGTAACAAGCAGCAGTGACAACATCAGCCCAAAAATATAGAGGCAATGAAGCGAAACTTAGCATAGTACGAGCTGCTTCGCACAGAGATCGGTTTCGCCTTTCGACGATTCCATTATGCTGTGGAGTATATGGAGTTGAGAAATTATGATTCGTTCCCTTCTCTGCTAGAAAATCTTCGAAATCCTTATTCTTGAATTCCAAGCCATTGTCACTTCTTACGTTACGAACCACTTTCCTCAGTTGAACCTCTACTTGCTTTATGAAGAGCTTGAGCTTGGGAGTAGCCTCTGATTTTTGCTTCAAGAAGAACACCCATGTAAAGCGAGAGAAGTCGTCGACGATGACTAGAATGTACTTGTTCCCACCAATGCTTTCAATAGAGGAGGGACCACATAGATCGATATGCAACAGCTCTAGTGGTTCTATCACCTTTGTGTTGACAATGGAAGGATGACTTTGTCAACTTTGATTTCCTATTTCACCTGCACATTAATGTTCTTTGTCGAATTTGAGAACTGGAAGACCTCGAACACGATCTCCTAAAACCAGCTTGTTGATATCCTTGAAATTAAGATGACAGAGTCTTCGATGCCATAACCAACTTTCGTCTGAGTGAGCCTTCGTTAGTAAGCAGACTGCTGGTTTCCCTCGAATTGGATTGAGGTTTAAAGGGTACATTTCCCCCTTTCGCTTCGATTTCAACAGAATGTTATTTGACTTCTTTTCGACTATCTTGGAGCCTTCATCATCAAATGATACCTTCAATCAAGTCCCAACTACCAGTTGTGATACACTTATAAGGTTGTGTAGCAGTCCTTCAACATATGCAACCTTTCTTATTGAGAAATCATCATTCATAATCATTCCATAGCCTTTGATAGTTCCATATGAATTGTTGCCGTACTTCACAATTCCACCATTCTTGAGAGACCGAAAATCTCTCAGTTCTTCCTTTCTTCCTGTTATGTGATGCGAGCAGCCACTATCAATATACCATTCTTCGTCACACTGCTCGTCACGTATAACCTGCAAAATACTAAGTAGATTTAGGAACCCAAAGTTTCTTGGGTCAATGTGAGCCTTTTACAGGATAGGGAATAGTAAGAGAAATATCAACCAAATAAGTTATTTTAATCAAAGTTGTTTCATCTTTTCTTTTTATTGTGAAAACTTTAATTTTGTTTGGCTTTGATTCATTAGATGTAGGTTTTGAAATTTTTACGTCTGCTTTCTTTTGGATCTCTTTCGAGCATCTATTGTCTTCTGGAAAGAGCTTTCCTTTTCCCTTTAAATCTTTTGAAGGATAAGAATTAGAATGAGAATGAAAAGAATGGGGTTTAGAAGAGATATTGGACCGTTGATTATTACTCTTCCTTTGTTGAGAACGGGAACACTCTTCCCTTCTGTTCTTCTTATTGAACTTAGGACTAAACCAATTATTTCGGTTGCTATTGTGTTGAGGACCAAAACCGTTCTTTCGGTTGCTGACGCTCTGAGGACCGAAGCTCTCCTTTCGGTTGCTTACTTGCTGTGGACCGAAACTATCCTTTCGGTTCCTTTCATTCCAAGGACCGAAACCCTCCTGTCGGTCGCTTCTTGATTCTCCTGCAGACTTATGTGTCCTTTCATACCTGACATAATGAGGGTTTTGAGATCTCCAAAACTGTTTTCTTTCTGAGAGATTCTTCTTGTATCTCAGATTTCGTTGGTGTTTTCGTTCTGCCACCTGTTTTGGATTTTTGTGAATGTTGGCCTTTTTCGTTGGAACTCGAGCATGGCTTTTGCTCTTTGACGAAGATGTCTCACTGGTAGTTAGCACTGGTTTGCCCAAATATGTTTTGGTGCCACTTGTGTTTGGCACATCATATCTTGTAGGCTCATTAAGTGGTTCCGGCACGTACCTACCCTTCACTCTCCGTGAGGTTTTATGAGATAGGCTTTTGTTTCGTCAGCGTTATCTATTGGTGATAACCAGAAGAACTCTTCACATCCAGCTACATTATCTTCTTCTACCATAGCTGTCAGTTCTGCTGTTTGTTGAGGAATGACTCCTTGAACTGTGTAGACCTGATTGGGAGTGGTTTGAACCTTTTGATACACAACAGCCTTTGCCTTGAGAATTTTGGTCTTGTCTGTCGACGAGCGAGCGAACTCAACAGAATTTTTAGAAATGAGATTTTTGTGAATTTCAGGTTCGCTTTTTACAAATTCAGAACAGTCCACCACATCCTCTATAGAGATTTCACTCAGATCATCATCCTCATTAAGTTCAAATGCATTTTGAACATCAATTTTATTTTCTGAACTTAGTTTGACATTCAATAAGTCAAATTTATATACAGTTTCGGTTCTTAACTTCAATCTATCATTTTCATCTAATAGATTTTTGAGCATGTCCTTATGGTCTTTAGACTTTATGTATGACTCTATTTTGTCAAGACCAATTTTTTATGCAGGAGAGACTTCATCAGAAGATACAACATTTTCAAAGTTGTAAGCTTCGACATCGACTTCATCCTCCTTTAACTCAAGGAAGGGTAAAATCATGCGATGTATCTTCTTTCCTATTTCACAATCGAGATGCAATTGAGTGATATTAAAATAAAGTCTTTTAGCAATTAAACAAAAGACATTTCGCTGTTTTAAAAGCTTAATATTGTCTCATTGCAAATAGATTGATTCATCATTAGATCTAATTAACTCTTTCTCCTTCTGCTCAATCCACACCCTCCTTTCCTCACTCTTCGACGATATCCTGCTAATTTGATCAGTCAGGTTAGAGTCTGTGACACGGGTTTGGGTAAGACTACTACTTATATTAGAAAATTTAGATTTTAAGCCATTCAGTTCCTTTTCATAGTTAGTAATAGGTATTTTCAGAGAAGCAAGAATATTTTGTACCTTGTTGATCAACTCATCACATTCGTTGATCTGTGCACTGACAGGCATTGTAGCAAAACACCTGTCCTCTCGCTCCTTCTCATCTTCCATCCCACCATTCATAGTATATCCTCTCATCTGAGATACTCCTTCTGTCACCATCAAACATCTTCCTGCAGCGCAGCATATTCTTCTTTCACCAGCATCGCCTTGCCATGAGTGGGTTTTCTTACTTCTTCGTCCTATGAATCCGTAGACCACACTTCCACTCCACCGAATTCATCACTGTTACCTGTATCCTGTACAATCAAAGCATTCATGGGTTTATTGTTAGCTACTGATTTTATTTTCTTGATCTCCTCCAATCGTCTCAGGAGGCTCGCTTCCTCATCATCCTCGTCTATCTTTTCTTCCTTTTTATTCAGCATACAATCCTTGGCGAAGTGATTCTTGCCTCCACAATAATAGCAATCAAATCCTGAGTCACCACCGATCTTCGTCTCTGTCTTAGATTCTTCTGACTTCGAACCTATCTTCGGTTCCTCCTTCACCTTTTTTAGAATTGTAACTTCCCTACCAGTTTCGGTTTTTGTTGGCTGGGAATTTTCTTTTGATGAACTTTCTAGGGTTGGAAACCATCAGGGCATACTCTTCACCGGTTAGATCATAGTCAGCAAGATCCAATTCTTCTTCTTCTTCAACATCACTTTTCCCTTTTGAAACAAGGGCTAATGAACCCAAACTAGAAACCACGTTCATTTCCTTTGACAGTGCACTTTCATGGGACTTCAGAATTCCCACCAGTTTTGCTAGAGAATATGATTTAAACTATTCGTGTGCCTTTACTGTGGACACGACTGCCATCCATTCGGGTCTAAGACCGTTCATTAAGGTAACCTTTTGTTCAATAACCTTTCTTTCGATCCCATGCTTTATCATCTTACTTAAAAGATGATTAAACCGATCAAAAGCCTGAACAAGTTTCTCTTCGGGCTTCTGTTTGAAATCACCAAATTTAGAAAGCAGCAAAGTCTGTATCGAATGTTCCAGATCTTCATTAGTGGAATACAATTCTTTCAACCTGTCCCATATCTCTTTAGCTGTAGCGCAACAACTTACCAAACGAAACGTATCTGACTGCAAAGCAAACCTAATCATTCTTAAGGCTTTGATGTTGCATTGAAACTTCTCTTTCTCGTCTTGAGGAATGCCTTTCACATCATTCACAAGCTGATTGTACTCCTTTTGAGTTTTGACAATCTTTGAGGTGCTTGAATGAGCAAACGGGCCTACTATGATAGCTTCCTAGATCAAGTACCCATTATCTTCTGAGCCGATCACATAATCTTCGAAGTGGTGCGTCCAAACCTCATAATCCTGAGTGTATAAGATTGGAATCCTTGTCGTTGATCCGATACTGTTGGAGATGTTGATTAGATTGGTTGGCGAATCATCCATGGACATTGTGATGAAGTTTGATCGATAACCTGTTTAAGATCAGACTTGTAATTTATCGTTAGAGTAAGATCGACAATTAATGAGATACGCCAATATAGAATGACGGCTCAATTAATATCAATCAATGCGGAAAACCCCAATAACTTCCTCAACAGAAGAGATGTGTATGAATACACAGTCTCCTGCTCTGATACCAATTGATGAGAATAAATCTCAGATCTTTTAGATCTTTCACAGGTATAAAGATTAAGAACAAACAATTCAAACACAATATGATTTTGAACATGATATGGAATTAATGTAAATCTTATGATTCAAATATAGTCACGCCTCAGCAGAGCTCGATGAAGAACTTCCACTATAGAGTAGAGCTAGGGTTTACAAAACTTAATAAGAAAAATAATGAAAGCCTATTTAACAAAGGATGCATGCATGCACCTTAAATACTAAAACCCTAGAGTAAAATAATGCACGGTTGGACAGGCCCAAACCGGCAACCAAAACTGGGCTAAGGACCGAGCCCATGATGCAATACAATAAGCCCAACAGAATGCATGTGTGTGAAGTAGCTGGGTACGCCCAACGTAAGTTGGGTTACGCTCAGCGTAGAAGGGGAAGTGAACGCGGGTGCGAAGAGGCGTACAGCCAGCGTACGTGTATGTACACCTAGATTATGCTCAGACTCACTAAACCCTAATTTTTAGGGTATGCCACTATATAAGGAATATAATGCCCTGGATATCAGCCTCCCTCTCATCCTAAGGCAGCTACTACGAAACCCTAATCCTCCCTTAAGTGTTCTTGAAGCTTTTGTGGCCATTAGTGAGCATCTTGGTGTTATAGGACCATTTTCCAAGCAAAGAAGAAGCATCTTGGTGTTTTTGAAGCTTCTGTGACTTTTGCCTCTTTCCATACCTTTTCAAGGTATAAAGTCTTGAGCTTGAAGATTATTCTCTTAGATCTCCCATAGGATGAGTTTTTGGACATTTTAGGTCCCAAGATTGAACATTTATGACTCAACATGTTTTGTTAGGCCTTGAGTTGCAATTCTCTGTTCTAAATGAGTCCCCAAGGCAGAAAGTTGCCATCTTGTGTGTATTAATGGGCTCATGCATGAGATCTAGCCATTTTCATGAAAGTATATTGTAAAATTTCACGTTTGGGCCTTCTTGGTGGGTTGCAAGTCACCAAGTAGTCGACTTTATGGATTAAGACATCGATAAGGACTTGGATATGAGTTTGTAGCTTCTGAATCAGGGTATTAAGCAGTTAATAGAAAGTTGACTTATCAGGGATGTATGTTGGGCGTACAATGAGGTACGCACGACATACAAGCCATCAACTAGTATGCTCATCGTACCTAGAAGTACGCCCCGCGTACACTGCCAGGTTTGGGCCTTGAGCATTTGGGCCTTGGTGTGGGTTGTGCTTTGGACTATAGGTCTTTGGGCCTTAGTGGGCCATTAGGAGTCAGTGATTATGGGCCAAGTATATGTGTTGGGCTTAGGTAAAGGCCCAATAAAGGGATTGGGCCCAATGTAGCAAATTGGGCAATTAATGGGCCAATAGTTGGCTTAGGAAGCCTACCTAGTGTTGGACCTTTTTATATTATGTTTTGGGCCCTAGTTGTGGACCATTATGGGGTAGGGGTAAAATGGTCATTTTACCCTGAGAGTGACTATGATATTAGGCTAAGTGATATTGTGATCTTGGTATCTCGGGGAGCCGAAGAGGCAGCAATTGCGGAAGTTCCAGTGAGCAGCAGAGGGTTATCAGCAAAGTTCAGCAGTGCAGGTGAGTTTTCCCTTTGTGTGGATGGGTCTATGGCCATAATGCCAGCCTATGTAGTTATGAGTAGGAAGACCCGGGGGTTAGCCCTAGGCACTGTATGCTAGTATGATATTCAGGACCAAGGTCCAATGTTAGCGGGTGGGTGCCCAAGGAACGGTTTACATGATAGTTTATACTTATTGTATGTGTGATACATGTATGCACCTGATAGGGAGGTGAGTGTGGGCGAGGTGTCGTATCTCACCAATTGCAGAGTGTGGATGGTGTTGCATATCTCATTAGCAGCAGAGCAAGGGCGAGGCCCAAGGAAGGAAGGAAGTGAGTGCGTACTGGGCCCGTATCACACTATCAGTAGGAGCGTGGACAGGGTTCCATGACTCATCAATATCAGGACAGGGGTGGGGCCCAGGATAGGCGAGGCCTTAGAATAGGAATCAAGTAGTATATATTTGGTTTATGTGTTATGATACAATTCTATGTTAGTATATGTTAGCGGGCGGGGCCCAGAGACAGGTGGGACCTGAGAGAAACATATTTGTACACCGAGCGGGGCTCGAAGCCAGGCGCGACTTGTTGTAGTGGGTGAGGCCCGAAGTAGTGGGCGTGGCCCAATGCTTGCAGTATGTGATTATGTATGGTATGTGGTGTTGGGTTTTTAGCATTCTAACACTCCTATGGTGTACATGCAACCCTATAAACCTTGGATCTATGTTTTCTCTATTATACATGCAAATATTAAATATTCCAAGGTTTCATCCTAACTAACATATTATGAAGCACCTATACTACAAAGTTCTAGTTAGATGACATACTTTTTGATGTAGCTTGATGTCTTCAAGCTTTAAGAGCTTAGCCCCAATAGTGTGGAAACCTCAAGTGGAATCACAAATCACGAAAACACCTTGGAAGAACTTGAGAGAATATGTATGCACACTAAAATCGGCCCACTCTTATGTCCTCACACACTAGTGCCATTTCTTGTGCCAAATGCCTTTTTATATAGTATGGATGATTAGGGTTACATCCATGTAAACCCTAATAACCATGACCTTTCATTTCATAGGATCCATGGGTTAAAACTCCATGGACTATCCATGATAGCTTAGCCCAACCTAAATGAACTTGGCCCATTCCATATATATATATATATATATATATATATATATATATATATATATATATATATATATATATATATATATATATATAAGAGTCCATATTTAATTAGTTCCTTTTGATCACTTAATTAATTCTAAATTAATTCTTGATCAATAATAATTAAATAATATGATTCCATATTAATATATTAGAACTTATAATATATTAATATAATCATAAATATACTATTCTCAAAAGACTATCCATATAAATTGTGCCGGTGAAGTGCAACCCAAATGGACCGTGTCGGGTCAGGTCAAGTACATACCAAATATAGTTATGGACGTAGACATTAATCCAACAGTCTCCCACTAGGATAAGTCTAAAACTATTATTGAGTATGACTTCAAAACCTAACTAGTAATCGTAGCTCTTAAAGCCGATGTCGAACTCTGACCTTGTCAATGAACTCTGACCTTTGTCAATGACTTGTCCATTAGATAAGGGATCATATATTCCTCCATTCTAGATATCATATGGACTGAGACATGTATTATAATCATTCTCTCAGTCCATTTGTTGTTTCCCAATTTCCGATTTATGATGACTGACTGATTGAACAAATCAAATCAGTCCTGGCTTGGCCAAGCACTCACATGTGTCATCGCTAAATCATCGAGGGGCCCACAGATACCGCTTTTATCCTGAAGGTAAAAGAAATGGATAAACTTCGACTCATATGGCTTGTTCTACTACTTGTTGAATCATACACAAAGGCATGTTTTATAACATCGAGTTACCGAATGCGTTTTCATGCAATCAATGTACAACCAACTCATAGTAACAACTCATATCTCTAGGTTTGAAGAATATAAGATATTATCGTCTCATGATCACTCGTGATAAAATCCATGAAGTGATTCAAATGAGTGCGGGTTGAATCCAATACTCAGAACTTATGAGCACTCATGAGTGTTGTAGCACAACTTTGTCCACCAACTTGGACCCCTACAAGCCAACCCATGACAGTCTTGATTCATATCTACTTCAAACATATGACTGACTGTGGATGGTTTGAATAACTTAGTCATTCCGGAAGAATAACCTAGTTATTATGGAAGTCAAAACATGCAAAGTGAAACACAAGAATAAATGAATCAAATATGGTATCAAACCCTATTAGTATAAATAGACCACGTTTATTTATCACCATACTGATTACTCATTATTCATTGTTTCGGTTTTATCAACTTTATACTTGAATTAAAACACTAGGTGTCCCATGCTCCAAGCATGTACACTATGTTTTCTAAACAATATCTTTGCCATACACCAAGTATGAAATCTATGTTTGTCTATGATCATTTTCTTTGTCAACTAGATCAATTGAACATAATTTCAATGATTCTCTTTTCACACTCCCAAATCCTTGTCTTAAATGTAAGAATTCCAAATTCATATCATTTATCGAAATCTTTTTAGATTTTAAACTTATATGCACTGTTCCTCTTGTAATGATTATGCACAAAGCCACAAAGGCCTGGCAACAATCATTACAGAGTATCCCAATGGAGAGCAATTCCATGGAAACAATGTCTCGGATTCAAAGCGCATTGCTTTGAACATGATTCTTGCATTAAGTTTCTTTAACCTTACACATATTGCTTCCACCTATCAAGACAAATCTATATTCCCATTTTGACTACCACTTCTGAACAAGGGTTGCCTCTTTTCAGACTGTGTCAATATGGTCCTTCCAATATTAACAGTATACTTCTAACTGTCCTTGAGCAACCAATCTTTGGTAAACCTTAGATTGTCCTCGACAATTGCTTAATCACTTTAGTCATATCCAATTCTAGACATTGTTCCCCTTAATGCCCTAAGGCATTTGGAAAATTCAGAAAGGATAAATATTATAGCACATGTAATCGATCTTGTACCCAAAGTAAATGGGACATGATTCATGAAGTTTCTCATAAATACATGGTTCTAGACCAGTCTTTTGCCTTAATTATTTTTGTTTGCCATATTCTCAAAATTTGACTATGAAAAGGGATGCTGTAATCATAATCGAATTTTGAGAACGCAATATTTAGAATTTTCTTAAGTTGAACCAATCCAACATGAAATTCATATATATATATATATATATATATATATATATATATATATATATATATATATATATATATATATATATTCTTGACTAAAGGTGATTAAAATCTCAATATAAGCTCTTTAGAATGATTATAAACTCAATCTAAGCCTTTTAGAATTGAAATGAAGTATAATTTCATCTCCCTTAATTATTGAAAAACAACTTTTCCAACCCCTGCAACCTCACGAATTGAAAATTTTGTTTTCTATAATTAACATTGCTAACTTGCAATACTTATCATAATTATCATGCTCCCACTAACATGATGATTATTAGCATAACACTTATGCTCCCACTAGCTTTGACATGTATCTAGAAAACAGCTGGACCTCTAGAAGTCAATACTTTATTGAAATTCTTACCAAAGTTCAGATTTCTGATACTAGATTGCTTTGATAAGACTTTATCAAAATCATACACCTTATCTTAGATAGATCACAAGTGTGTCTAAACAATTTCAGAACTATGAAAAGGGATGTCGTAACCATAGTCTCAATTTTTTAGACCTTTGCCATTTCTCATAAGTCCATGTTAGCGTGTCGGTTAACCACGCACGCTCCACTAACAACTTTGAGAACTGCAAATATCACAATTGCTATCTACTTAAAATCTACTTAGTGAAAGAATTTCCTCGCCATTATTTTCATGAATCAGAGAGAAACCTTATGACACTTAGATTTTATGGTGTATGTGTTCTTATCCATGTGAATTTTGTTGGATTAGTGTCTAAGCCCGTAACCATATTTGGTAAGTACTTGACCCGGTTGTGCATGGTCCTTTTGGGATGCCTTCACCAAAGCAACTTGATTGGAGAAATAATAGAGAAAGAGGTTATTATGATTTATTAATATATTATAGGAATAATATATTAAAGGATAAATCATATTTTTTTAATTAATATTGGTCAATAATTAATTAAGAATTAATTTTGTGATCAAATGTAATTAATTAAACTACAGGGGCTGAATTGTAATTATGTGATAGTTGCAAATTAGGGCAATGGATTCCCAAAGGGAGAGGTGGATGAATTCAAGGGGATAAGGCCCTAGAATTCGTACAAGGATAAGGATATGGACTTATCTTATGGATTGCTTGGTGGGCAAGCAACTAGATAAGGATAAGGACTAAAACCCTAATCTCTACCCTATATAAAGACCCCTTGGCTAAGTGAAATCGGCCACTTGATTCGTAGAAGCCTTAGAGCCGATTTCTAGCCTCTCCCCCTCTCTTGCCTCTCCATTTGCTTGTGGTATTTGTGAGCAATTAGAGGTACTACACTTGTGGTACTTGCTTTCCAAGACAAGAGATTGAAGAATTGTGTTGTTATCGCAACATAACAACAAGAGGTATGTAATCCCTTCTAGTTTATATAAATTTCGAAATATATACATGCATGCTAGGGTTCTTCTTGTGTTCATAAATTTGTGTATCTAATAGAGAAAACATAGATCCAAATCTAGGGTTGCATGCACACATAGGATTGTTTGTACAAAACCCATCAGTGGTATCAGAGCCTTTGGTTGAATTGTTTTCAATTAGTATTATACAATTGTATGAATTTGACACTTTATGGTTTATGGCCAATAAACCCTAGGAGGCAAGGATTTCGATTTTAGGGTTCTTGAACCCTTGTGTTCGAAATTTTGACTTGTTGCCCACGATTTCGAGATCTAGGGTTTGCAAACCCTAGATTTTCGAGATTTGCCTCCTCCCAAAGATAAGTCCCTAAAATTTAGGGATTTGGATAATCCCATATCTTGTAATTATCCTTTAATTGTTAAATATGGTAATTAAAGATTTTGAATTATTCCCTCCCATATTTTCGAAATTTAGAGGGATATAAGGGATTAGGATAAAATTAATTGTTTAATTTAAAATAATCCTTTATGATTTAGTAATTAAAATTAATTGTTTAATTTAGATAATTATTCAATCAAGAGTTTTAATATTTAAAATTTTAATTTAAAGGTTATAAATTTCGAAAATTTTAAATTGAAATTAAAACCCTAGTATTTTAAAAATGTTTAAAATACACCTTATACTATTATATTATTACAAGATTAATATATATATATATATATATATATATATATATATATATATATATATATAGTATAACTAAAATGCTAGTCTTACCGTTAGTAGGCCTCATTCACGAAGCCAATCTATAAGGGGGGTATAAGGTTATGGCCTATAAAATGGCCATTTAATGGGTATCCACTCTTACCCACCTCTTCCTTAATTGGTGGAGGGTCGTTAGCAATGAGGGCACCATGTACATTTAAAGGGTGACTCACTGTTTGTCATAGTTCTATGGAGCGTGTGTGGTTAACCGACACATCGAATAGGTGACTGTAACAATGAGGGCACCATGTACATTTGCATGGTTATTCACACCTGCTTTGTGATCCTCGACATCCCAGTCACAAACAAGAGGGGCATATCGAGATTTAAACATTCCATTGAAAAGTTTAATGAATCTCAAAAAGAATCTAGGAATTATCAATACATTTAAAACCTAAACTTTTATGTTTTTCATGGTGAAGAATTAGTGAATCGTCATTCACTTACCTACTGATTATTTGCATGTTGGATTACGGCATCCCTTTTCTAATATGTAAATAATGTTGTTGGATCCTAGCCCTAATTTCTCATTTTGGGTGTTTAATTAGGGATTCAATTCTAATCAAACATTGTTCATTCTCGCTAATGAGCCTATGTCAAAAGGTGACATTTGACGGATTGAATTTCAACGAATGGATAAGATACATTCGCATGATTTCTCACTACGAGGACAAGGAATATGTCCTTGATGAGAACCTTGAAAAGATCAATCCAGAAATCGCTACTCCCGAAGAAATGGCCGTCTTTGAGACCCATGAGCATGATACAATGAAAGTCCATTGCATTATGCTAGCCACAATGAACCTTAAACTCCAAAAGTCCTATGAGGACATGTATCCGTACGAAATGCACCAAGATTTGCTAGAGAGTTACCACCAAAGCGCAAGGAAAGAGCGCTATGAGATCATCACCAACATGATCACCGCTAAGATGGGAAGTTGAGAATCCCTAACCTTGCATTTGCAAAAGATGCAGAGGTATGTTGATCGTCTTTGCAAGTTAAATGTTAATTTTGGGGAAGATTTGGCAATCGACATCATTCTTCACTCCTTGCCCTCGTGCTACAACCAATTTAGGATGACATACCACATGAACAAAGAAGAGGTCAGCCTAAGAAAACTCCAAGGGCTCCTTAGGACTGCTGAGAGCAACCTTAAGGACAAGTCTGATGCATTAACTCCCACTCCACCCGCTGCTCCTGTTTTGGCCATTGGGCAAGGGAAGGGCAAGGGAAAGCCCCAAGATGGTTCCTCTACTAGTGGAACCAAAGTCGATCCTTCTAAGCCCAACTAAAACCCTAAGGAGGCAGAATGTCACCACTGCCACAAAATAGGACACTGGAAGAGAAGCTGCCCGGAATATCTACAAGCCATCAAGGATAGGAAGATCAAGCTGTCCTTCGCTGGTATTTACACAATTAAATCTAATGATTCGTCACATGCTATTTCTTGGGTTCTTGATACAGGATGTGGTTTTCACATATGCTCTGATTTGCAGGGACTAAGAAGAGATAGGGATGTGAAGCGTTGTAGAATAAATCTAATCATGGGGAATAGAAAATCGTCGCCTGTCACCAAGATTGGAGTGTATTCTCTAGCGCTTAGTAATGGATTAGGTTTAAATTTAAATAATTGTTGCTATTCGCCAGATATGGCAAGAAACATCATTTCATTTCATGGTGTGTTTAGATAAGGATTTAGATATTCGTTTAATAATGAGAATGGTTCGATTTATGCTTATCTAAATGGTTTTTTATATTTTGAAGCATTGCCTTGTAATGGAATTGATGAAACTGTTATGATTCTAGATAACCTAGGAAATGATGTATTGTGTGTGGATTCTTCCAATAGTATGGATAAAGCATGCTTGTGGCATTGTCGTCTTGGACATGTCAACAAGAAACACATAGCCCAACCCCAAAAGGATGGAGTGTTGGAGTCATTCGATCTTAGGGACGATTACGTGTGCGAGTCTTGTTTACTTGGAAAGATGACCAAGTCACCCTTCACTAGCACTTGTGAGAGGGGTGAGGGTTTATTGGATCTCATACACACCGATGTGTGTGGTCCCTTTAGATCCACCACAAGGGATGCGACCCGCTTCTATGTGACTTTCACCAATGATTATAGTAGATATGGGTATATTTACTTAATCAAGCACAAGTCAGAAACCTTTGAAAAGTTCAAAGAGTTTAAACAAGAAGTGGAGAATCAATTGGGCAGGAAAATCAAGATGCTTCGATCCGATCGAGGAGGAGAGTACCTAAGTCTTGAATTCCATGACTATCTCAAGGAATGCAGAATATTTTTGCAATTGACGCTGCCTAGGACACCACAGTTGAATGGTGTGGCTGATAGGCGTAATCGAACCCTGTTGGACATGGTTCGTTCCATGATGAGTCGTGCTTCACTACCTATCTCATTCTGGGGGTATGCTTTAGAGACTAACGCCCAAATCCTTAACTTAGTCCCTACGAAGAAGGTTACCAAAACACCTCACGAGATGTGGACAGGGAAAGCTCCCTCGTTGGCACATATCAAGGTTTAGGGTTGCGAGGCTTTCGTAAGACGAGAGACTCACGACAAGCTTGAACCTCATAGTGAGCGATGTATTTTCATCGGCTACCCGCATAAATCCTTTGGGTATCTTTTCTATAGCCCGAGTGACAATGTTGTCTTCGTTGCGAGGAGAGGAGTTTTCCGAGAGCGAGATGTCATAAACCAAGGAGACAGTGGGAGGCAAATCGATCTTGAAGAGATTCAAGATTCGAGCCATGAAAGAACCTCTGACGCTGGCGCTCAACCCGAGGAGGAAACTCCGCTTGAACCGATTGACGAATCCTTACCTCTTAGACGTTCTGAAAGAGTTAGAGTTCAACCCTAGTTGTATGGTTTTCATATTACTATAGAAGGGGACACGTATATTGGTGATAGTACACTAGTAAATCTAGATGAACCTAACAGCTATAAGGAAGCCATGGCAGGCCCGGAGTCTGTAAAATGGAAAGAGGCGATGGACAGCGAGATTCAGTCCATGTATGACAACCAAGTTTGGAATTTGGTTGACCATGTGCCCGTACGTAAGACGGTTGGGTGCAAGTGGATCTTCAAGAAGAAGACTGACATGGATGGGAAGGTGCACACGTATAAGGCGTGATTGGTTGCGAAGGGCTTTACTCAAACTCCTGAAGTTGACTTTGATGAGACCTTCTCACCAGTTGCTAAAATAAAGTCTATTAGGGTGATGCTAGCCATTGCTGCATTTCATGATTATGAAATATGGCAAATGGATGTCAAAACTGCTTTTCTTAGTTGGAAGTTGGCTGAGGATGTTTACATGGCTCAGCCAGAGGGTTTTGTTGATACAAAGCATCCCAATAGAGTGTGCAAGCTTGAGAAGTCCATTTATGGACTTAAGCAAGCATCTCGCAGATGGAATCTTTGCTTCGATGAGAAAGTCAAAGAGTTTGGATTTGTACGAAGCGAAGATGAATCAGGTGTGTATGTCAAGGCCAGTGGGAGTATAGTTTGCTTTTTCGTGTTATATGTCGATGGCATATTACTCATAGGAAACGACATCCCGACACTGCAGGAAGTTAAGTCCTGGATCGAGAAGTGTTTTGCTATGAAGGTCCCCGGAAAGGCTTCCTATATTTTGGGAATAAGGATAGTGAGAGACCAAAGTAAGAAACTAATAGGACTTAGTCAGAATACTTACATGGACAAGGTACTAAAACGTTTTAGTATGGAGAATTCGAAGAAGGGAGAATTACCGAGTACCAAAGCCGAGATAGCAGAGATGAGCCGAGTACCTTATGCTTCTGCAGTAGGCTCAATCATGTATGCTATGACTTGTACTCGAGCTGATGTGGCCTTCACTTTGAGCATGGTCATTAGATATCAAGGGAACCCTGGCAGAGCACATTGGACCGCAGTCAAGAATATCCTTAAGTACCTTCGGAGGACCAAGGAATGGTTTCTAGTTCTTGGAGGGAGTGATTACTTAAAGGTGTGAGGGTATAGTGACGCCAGTTTCCAGACCGACAGGGACAACTACCATTCGCAGTTGGGTTGGGTCTTTACCCGTAATGGAGGAGCAGTGACTTGGAAAAGTTCCAAGCAAGAAACCGTAGTTGATTGAACGTGCGAATCAGAGTACATTGCAGGGAGCGAAGCATCAAAGGAGGCAATATGGTTGAAGAACTTCATTGGAGACCTTGGAGTTGTACCTGCCATAAAAGAGCCTATGGAAATTTCCTATGATAATGAAGGAGCGGTTGCCTTGACCAAGGAACCGAGGGATCATGGTAGATCTCGACATATCGACATAAAATATCACTTTATTAGACATCGGGTAGAAGAAGGACTCCTCATAGTTAAAAGGATGTCGTCGGAGGATAAACCAGTAGATCCGCTTACGAAGGGACTGAGTAGGGTAAAGCATTTGCAACACGCTAGGAGCATTGGGCTGAAGGACGATGTTAGTTTGGATTAGATAGTTTAGAAATGAGTAATAGATAATTGTAATTGACATTTGATGATTAAATAAAAGAGTATTATTTATTAGTATAGTTACTGTCTTATGTTCATTGGTTGACTATTATTTTGCTTTGCATGTTTTGACTTCCTGAATAATTCAGTTAATTAAGAATAGTCGAATTATTCAAATGGTCCACAGTCGTTCATATGCTGGAAGTAGGTATGAATGAAAACTGTCATGAATTGGTGTGTAAATTGTCTGAAAGGTATTAGATGTAACAAAGGTTTGTTACAACTTTCATGAGTGCTTATAAATAAGTTTTGAGCATTGGAATAAACCCGCGCTTGCTGGAATCACTTCATGGAATCTGTCACGAGTGATCGCAAGACGATAATATCAGATGGTCTTAAAACCAAGATATATGGTTTACTGGTTACTAATTGATTATACAATGATAATGTGAAACCGCATCAGTAAATTGATGTCATAAAACACATTGTTGTGTATAATTGATTAGTGAGTAGTAAATGCATATAAGTCGAAGTTTATCTGTTTCTTTTATCCTAATAGGGTAAAAGCGATATCAGGTCCCCTCGATGATTTTGATTTGACTTATGTGTCAGGCCCGGTCAGGACTGAATTGATGTGTTTAATTAAGTTTTATGTCAAATGAATCTGAGATCGAGAAACTAGCTGTTGGACAATAAGTATGACTATGTTCCATGGGATTGTCCGCATGATATCTAAAACCGAGGACTGTATGATCCCTTATCTAAAGGACAGGTTGCTGATAAGATCAGAGTTCGACAACTTCTTTGAGAGCTACGATTGCTAATCGAGTTATACTTACATTTGTGGTTACTAGACTTATCCAAGTGGGAGACTGTTGGACTAGTGTCTAAGCCCGTAACCATTTTTGGTAAGTACTTGACCTAGTTGTGCATGGTCCTTTTGGGTTGCCTTCACCAAAGCAACTTGATTGGAGAAATAATAGAGAAAGAGGTTATTATGATTTATTAATATATTATAGGAATAATATATTAAAGGAGAAATCATATTTGTTTAATTAATATTGGTCAATAATTAATTAAGAATTAATTTTGTGATCAAATGTAATTAATCAAACTACAGGGGCTGAATTGTAATTATGTTGATAAGGCCCTAGAATTCGTCCAAGGATAAGGATATGGACTTATATTATGGATTGCTTAGTGGGCAAGCAACTAGATAAGGGTAAGGACTAAAACCCTAATCTCTACCCTATGTAAAGACCCCTTGGCTAAGGGAAATCGACCACTTGATTCGTAGAAGCCTTAGAGCCGATTTCTAGCCTTTCCTCTCTCTCTCTCTTGCCTCTCCATTTTCTTGTGGTGTTTGTGATCCATTAGAGGTACTACACTTGTGGTACTTGCTTTCCAAGACAAGAGATTGAAGAATTGTGTTGTTATTGCAACATAACAACAAGAGGTATGTAATCCCTTCTAGTTTATATAAATTTCGACATATATACATGCATGTTAGGGTTCTTCTTGTGTTCATAAATTTGTGTATCTAATAGAGAAAACATAGATCCAAATCTAGGGTTGCATGCACACATAGGATTGTTTGTACAAAACCCATTAAATTTGTCAAACCATAATCACAAGACTAGGTTAGTAACAAATCCTAACTCATATGGATTGAACTTGTGTAGTCTTAATTTCTTGCCACCTGGCAGCACAAGGGCCTGCCATTGTTTCCAAATAGCTATGCAAACAATTGAGAACATGTAGAACTCATATGTATATCCAACTTAACTGGAATGGGCACATAAATGTCAGCACGATAGGTTATAAACCTCTAGTCGTGTGCTAGTGTCAAACTACAGGTTTTTATTCTTGATTAGATCTTGAAATACTTTTATCCTCTTGACATATAAGACTATCTTTCCAAATATTCAAGAGCTAGTTTGGATTCTTTATCAAGACAAACACTTCACACAATTGGTCTTAGTTGGTCTTTGTTTTATCCAAAACATCACAACTTACCAATTTCAAATGTACAAGAGTAGAATACTTTTACTCTTATATTTGACTAGTGTTAAGAAACCTTCCTTTAAGATATGTCACTCAAGTTACAATCTTAGAGTATAACTCTAAGAATTGTTTTTGGAACGAAGTATGAATCATCTTCTTGATTTAACCACTTAAACAATTCATAACTCCTCTTCTTAACTATCAGAATGCACTTAGAGGATGAATTGTGATAAGGTCTCAAAATCATTAAGATGATGTTAAAACATGATACTAAAGTACTCTCCCATCTTTTTAGATTTGAGAAACTTTTATCCTTCTACCTAATTTGATTCTTCTTATTCGTTCTGTCATACATTGAAACTTTTCAAATGTTTCAGAATTGTACTTATTCTTGTAAGTATAATCATATTTACTAAACCTTAGTAAATCATGACGAATAGTCTTATCCATCTTTTGTGGTGAACTTTGGCTAGTGCACAAGAATGTGTACTTGATCCCTTAGTCCTTCTCTTGAGTCACATATACATGTGAACACAGAACTAGTCTTAATTTTCCAAAGTTGAAAATTCTCATACATCACACTAAACACCTTGTATGATTCCAAGTTTCGGTCCAATGAAACTTGGGTGATGAGAATATTTCCTTATTTGGTAAATTTAGACACTACCACAAATGATAGAATCAAATTCATATTTCCAATATTGCTATAAACATACAAACATCAAGTTTTCATGAATGCCATTGTAAGGAGATAAAAATAAAGTAAAACAAACTTTTATTTATTTTAAAATGCAGAAAAAACTTTTCCTTACAATGCAACTTGAAATGAAAAATATGCTATTACATGTTTCCTAGCAATCTATCGTAACCAAGCGAAAGAAATCCATCTTCGCGATCAAATTCAACATACTATTTCTTTAAGTTTCCTTGCCTTTGCTTGATCCTGCTAAATATCAAAATGCAACCGAGTCACACTTTGTATTAAGAATCATCAACTGGGAACTTAACAGAGTTAGATAGTGGACTTACCTGAAGCAGAGTCAAACTTTTGATTCTTCTTTCTTTCAGGTAGCTTGGGCAGCTTCGCTTCCAATGCCCCTTTTCTTCACACTAAGAACATGTAGACTCTTTGGGAATGGTACACATGCTATTCCAGACTTAGACTTTCTCTTTACCTTCCGGTCAACCGGGTTGACCAAGGCCGACCCCTTTCCATTGGGAAGAGAAAGTTTTTCTGAACTTCCAATGTCACCATTGTCCATGTCCATGGAAGTTTGAGAAATAGACCTTCCATCCATATTTGCTTGACTATTGCACCAAATCATTTCTCATTCAGCAGCAATAAGCAAATAAGAAAGATCCATTAGGGTTATGTCGTGATCTATCACATAGTAGTCTTTCTATATGACTCAGGAAGTGACTGAAAGACCCAGTCAATAGTTAACTTCCTTGGGACAACAACACCCAACATTCTCAACCTATCACTGTGTGACTTCAGTCCTAAGACATGAGTGCACACAGGACTTCCAATTTTATGTTTTATTGTGAGTAGGGATTGAGTTATTTTAAACTTTTCAAGTCCTTAAACTTGTGGTTCAGGGAGAATAACTGGAGGATGAGGAGAAAGAGAAGTATGACTTCCATGAGCCAAACTCGGGAAGTCATATTCATTAGGAAAGTTTGATTTGGGAAGATCATTGTTGTTTAAACCAGACATCAACAATGGGAGAAATTCAAATAAATTTGATTTAAGTCCTTAATATAACACCCAATATGAAATATTAAGGCTAGGTGTAAGGCCCGCAAATCCGGGCTAGTCAAATTAGAGACAATAGGGGTCGAAAACGACTTTTCAACAAAAGATTATTTAGAATAAATAATCTTAACCAAGTTGTAGAGTATGTTACAAGGTTTCCGTACATATAAAGAACGCCAAAATCCGAGTTATAACGAAGAAGTTATGACCTGTCGAAGTTTCACGTCGGAACCGGCACGGCACCGGGAAGTGTAAATAGTGAATTTACGATAGAGCGAGATTTAGCATTAGAGATCTAAACGAAAGTCGTAGAATATGTTAAACTAAGAACATCGATAAAAAGAATGCCCAAATCTGACTTCGTATGAAGAAGTTATGATTTTTCGAAGTTTCGGACTAGCAGTGTACAACCCGAAATTCGAACATTAGATCGAGCAGTTTTTAGCCAACATGACCTGAACGAGAATCGAAGATCTCATTAAGAGCAGTGTAACGAGAAAAAGATGGGCGAAAACGGACGTCGAATGAAGAAGTTATGAGGATTTAACGGACCAATCCTGTCCCGGCCCGTTAATAATATAAAATTTAAAATCGAGCCAAAATTAGCCAACGGAGTCTAAATGAAAGTTGTAGAGTACGTTCCCACCTTCGCGTGGATATAAAGAACGTCGAAAACGGAGCTCGTATGTGAAAGTTACGAATTTTTAAAGTTGGAAGGTGAATTTGCGAAGCTGAGGCATGGACTGATGACGTGGCTTAATCCTGACCGTCGCTTGAGGCCCACGGTCCTCGCTTCGGATGATGACACGTCCTTCGCATACGCCCAACGTCCGCAGCTCGGTACGCCCAGCGTTCCGATCATTTGCATGGTTCCAAGACAAGCCACGCTTCACCACCGAGACCTCGCCATGTGTTGTACGATGCAAACTACGCCCCGCGTCCGAGGACCTGTACGCCCAGTGTATGTCCGAGGAGCAGGCTATAAAAGGAGGCCGAGGCTGCCCACATTTTCACACCAAAAGTAACTTCTCTCTCTAGTTTCTTTCAATCTCTAGAGTTCCAAACCCCCCCTAAACCCTAGGAAAACCCCCTAGCTCCCGAGGGAAGCCCCGAGGCTCCCGGAGTCTCGAGAAAAAGAGCCTTTCGGTTTCGAAACGCTACTCCAATTAAGTTCCGGTTTTCGATAAAATTCGCTGTAAGTATGCTACGCTTACGCAATTTTTAATATAGCTTTCAAATAATTATAGAAACGTTATTAGGTCCTTAAAATAATTATTTGGGCTATTATTATGAGTTATATTGAGCATTATTAACGCTTGATAATAGTCAGACTAATTAATTTGTCGCGGTTATCGTTGGACTAAACCCTAGTGATATTGGTACTAGGTTTTATCGAAGGAATATCGTTTTGAGAGTATCGAAGCGCTGTCCGAGTGTTGAGTCACCACCTAATCAAGTGAGTGCATAGTTACTTTTAGCTTACACATAGATATGAAGTATTTTATATAAACTACGTGCTGTGTGTGTATATTATCTGTATACTTGCTATGTATGTTGGGTGAACGTTTTATACATGTTTTCAATGATTTAAACGGTATATATATTTTATATCTACAAAATGTGTTGGGTAAAACATAGGTAGATGTAATAGTTGCTGTGTGACCAAATAAAATAATGAGAGGCCTCGTTATAGATGTTATTGATGATCTAGTCATCTAGCGGAGTATAGATGACAACCACAGACTATTCTAGACAGTCCAGTGGAACACTAGCAAGCTCGCAACCTGTAGGTGTTTATTCGAACTGTGTGAATTGTGTGCTCACCAGGTGTACTCCATCCCCCATATGGTTGCCTTTAGGACTTTCATTGCCAAGGAATCCCCTTAGCAGTAGTGTCCATCCCAATGATAGTCCTTAGACTAGATCCCTTGTGTTAGATGTTTTAGGGACGTAATGTGAGGATAACGGGAATGGGTAATTGGGTTGATTATTTGATGTTTAAAAATAATAATTATATTATTGTGGGTTGAAAACCCTATGTACTCACCAGGTTTCCCAACCTGACCCACTCAGTTTATTTATATCACAGGTGTTGATATGAAGTGACATTACACTGAGAGATTTAAAGAGATGTAGATCACTAGTGTAAATAATTGTAAGTTCTGTTTATGCTTATGTTTCTGTATTGACGATGACATCCCAAACGTTTTAACATAAATAAAATACGTTTCTTCGAAAATGTTTTGATAAAGTATTTATCGTGTTTTTCTGGGAACAAATTCCGCAACATTTTTTATTAAAAAAGATACTCTGATTTTTATAAAGCATAAACAAAATCGGTCTTTTCTGGCCGTGAAAATTGGGGATGTCACAGTTGGTATCAGAGCATTAGTTTAAGCGAACTAGGAATATAGATTAATTTCTAGACTTAAACTTAGAATGCTAAGCAATGATTGTGAGGTGTGAGCATTAGCTTATTTTAGGAATGATGCCTAAATTGCTTTTATGTGCTAAATGCTTTGTGCATGATATGTTGTTATTTGTTCGGATCTATGGTCTGTTGCCGACCGGATCTGGAAACCTTATGTGTTTAGGATTCTAAGCGTTTAACTACGATATTAGAACTAGCATATAAACGTTTCGGAGTGATAAGGATGATTTAACCGTCAATCCTAAGTAAAGATCTAGATTCACCTTATTCGGTGTATAGATCAAGATGGCAAGAACCGTAGCGGAAATGTGAATGCAAATAGGAACCGAAACCAACCCCCAGTGATTGAGCAAATACCGGTTGTGGTAGCCGCTGCTGAGCTAATAACGATGGACGGAGTGCAAGCAATGATCCAGGCGATGTTGGATCGTCAAATGGAGGAAACCAGACGTTTGCTCCAGCAAAATCGAGAGGAAGCAACCATTCAGGTCGAACAGACCGAGTTGAATGAAGGGCAAACTGAGGAAGGAAACTACAGTGGGATTGTTGGTCAAGTCAACCCACCAATAGTTCGGCAAAACAACTAAGATGACGGAGTCGAGAGGAATGGATGCAAGTACAAGGATTTTCTGACTTGAAAGGCATCGACTTTCAATGGAAAGGAAGACCCGATCGGGGTCATGGATTGGATCTCGGAGATGGAGTTAGCTTTCATGACGTGCGGTTGCAGAGGAAAGCTACAGACCATGTTTGCAGTGTGTTAGTTTCGAGGAGGCGCTGTACGTTGGTGGAATACCTTGGGGAAGACTCTGAGCCCCAATGAGCCCCTGCAGCTGATATGGGCAGAATTTATGGTGCAATTCAAACGAAAGTACTGCTCAGCTCAAAACCTGCTCGAGCTAGAGAACCAGTTTCTAACCCTAAAGAAGGGAAGCATGTCAATCGATGAATACACGAACAACTTCACAGAAAAGATGGAGTTTTCCTTGCGTCTTGTTCCGGATGAGCTAACGAAAATTGATAAGTATGAAAATGGACTTCCATGGGAATATGCAGTGCCAGTGCGTCAGGCACCTACTTTGGAGGCAGCTATCTGGGCTGCCAAATCTGTGGAAGATATGATTAAGGGAAGAGTTGCCAACAAAATTGAGGTTGGCGAAGAGAGGAAGTTTGAGGGGTCTATGAGGCCCAATAAGAAGATCAAGTCTGGTTCAAAGGAGTTTAGTGGAGGAGGAAACAAAGTGAAATGGTGCGAGAACTACAAGAAGAATCACTTTGGGAGATGTACCGAAGAAGTGACTTGCTACAAGTGTGGGAAGACCGGACATTACGCCAACGAGTGCAAAAGGGTGTGTTATGAATGCCGTGAAGAAGGGCATGTTGCTAAGGATTGCCCAAAAAAGAAAGAGGCGGCAAGACCAAACATTCCACCAAAACCGAAGGCAAGAGCATTCCATATGATCCTAGACGAAGCAGATGACAATGCGAGGATTCAGGAGTGACGGCTTGACATCCAAGGATCGAGTTATGAAGTAGCCATAGAATTGTATGATGTAGCCTATTAGAGGCATAATCTAGGGTGAACTTGAACACCTATGTAATCGTTTCAAGAAATAATAAAAACCTTCGTTTTAATATTTGATGTGTTAAGCTGTTATGTGATTTGCTGCATGGTGACTTGGGAAACTGTGAGACAATACTTGGGACGAGTATGAGTAGGTGTGAATGGTAGTAGAGGCCTATACTACCGGAAGCACAGGACTCACACTTGGATCAGGGAAAGTCACAAGGGTACCAAGAAGCTAGTAATTGATTTCGTTTTATTCATGTATGTCGTTACCATTGTTTCGGTAATGACTAAGAAGATTGTTGTTATCCTGACCCTAGTGGTCATATCACATTGAGTCCGACTACGATGAGTAGGTTACGCGGTTCAGAGAACCAAGTTTGATGTAGCGTCCGACTTAAACCAAACGATTGAAATCAAAGCGATCAATAGAAGTATCGCGCTAGTTGTTAAAGAAGTTGGTAGCTAGAAATGCCTAATGTTAAAATGGGATTATATCACATTAGAACATGAAGGAAGGCATAGTCTGTTTTAGAATTTAACTCTAAGAGACCTAAGTCTAAGTGTTGCAACATACGATGATAGGTCATTAGAATATGACACATCGATCTATAGTAGTAATAAAGGAACTCATCTCAAGTTCGTATCCAGTAAGGATCGAGATTGTGAATTGAAGGTCATAATTGGGAGTCTAGTGTGTGGTAGAGAGTAGGTGCACGATCGAATACTCTTACAGTCAATGAGTTTAAGAGATAGACTTGAAGGAATGTAGAAGTTATAATTATTACCTAGGATGAAGAGATGACGTATGGAGTCATTATATGACCCTGTTTCGTTGATGATTCCGGGACGTAATCATCCTAAGGGGGAGATAATTGTAACGCCCGCAAATACGGGCTAGTCAAATTAGAGGCAATAGGGGTCGAAAATGACTTTTCGACAAAAGATTATTTAAATAATCTTAACCAAGTTGTAGAGTATGTTACAAGGTTTCCGTACATATAAAGAACGCCAAAATCCGAGTTATAACGAAGAAGTTATGACCCGTCGAAGTTTCACGTCGGAACCGGCACGGCACCGGGAAGTGTAAATAGTGAATTTACGATAGAGCGAGATTTAGCATTAGAGATCTAAACGAAAGTCGTAGAATATGTTAAACTAAGAACATCGATAAAAAGAACGCCCAAATCTGACTTCGTATGAAGAAGTTACGATTTTTCGAAGTTTCGGACTAGCAGTGTACAGCCCGAAATTCGAACATTAGATCGAGCAGTTTTTAGCCAACATGACCTGAACGAGAATCGAAGATCTCGTTAAGAGCAGCGTAACAAGAAAAAGATGGGCGAAAACGGACGTCGAATGAAGAAGTTATGAGGATTTAACGGACCAATCCTGTCCCGGCCTGTTAATAATATAAAATTTAAAATCGAGCCAAAATTAGCCAACGGAGTCTAAATGAAAGTTGTAGGGTACGTTCCCACCTTCGCGTGGATATAAAGAACGTCGAAAACGGAGCTCGTATGTGAAAGTTATGAATTTTTAAAGTTGGAAGGTGAATTTGCGAAGCTGAGGCATGGACTGATGACGTGGCTTAATCCTGACCGTCGCTTGAGGCCCACGGTCCTCGCTTCGGATGATGACACGTCCTTCGCATACGCCCAACGTCCGCAGCTCGGTACGCTTAAAATAATTATTTAGGCCATTATTATGAGTTATATTGAGCATTATTAACGCTTAATAATAGTCAAACTAATTAATTTGTCGCGGTTATCGTTGGACTAAACCCTAGTGGTATTGGTACTAGGTTTTATCGAAGGAATATCATTTTGAGAGTATCGAAGCGTTGTCCGAGTGCTGAGTCACCACCTAATCAAGTGAGTGCATAGTTACTTTCAGCTTACACATAGATATGAAGTATTTTATATAAATTACGTGCTGTGTGTGTATATTATCTGTATACTTGCTATCTATGTTGGGTGAACATTTTATACATGTTTTTAATGATTTAAATGGTATATGTATTTTATATCTACAAAATGTGTTGGGTAAAACATGGGTAGATGTAATAGTTGCTGTGTGACCAAATAAAATAATGAGAGGCCTCGTTATAGATGTTATTGATGATCTAGTCATCTAGCAGAGTATAGATGACAACCACGTAATATTCTAGACAATCCAGTGGAACACTAGCAGGCTCGCAACCTGTAGGTGTTTATTCGAACTGTGTGTTTATTCGAACTGTGTGAACTGTGTGCTCACCAGGTGTACTCCATCCCCCCTATGGTTGCCTTTAGGACTTTCATTGCCAAGGAATCCCCTTAGCAGTAGTGTCCATCCCAATGATAGTCCTTAGACTAGGTCCCTTGTGTTAGATGTTTTAGGGACGTAATGTGAGGATAACGAGAATGGGTAATTGGCTTGATTATTTGATGTTTAAAAATAATAATTATATTATTGTGGTTTGAAAACCCTATGCACTCACCGGGTTTCCCAACCTGACCCACTCAGTTTATTTATATCACAGGTGTTGATATGAAGTGACATTACACTGAGAGATTTAAAGAGATGTAGATCACTAGTGTAAATAATTGTAAGTTCTGTTTATGCTTATGTTTCTGTATTGGCGATGACATCCCAAACGTTTTAACATAAATAAAATACGTTTCTTCGAAAATGTTTTGATAAAGTATTTATCGTGTTTTTCTGGGAACAAATTCCGCAACATTTTTTATTAAAAGAGATACTCTGATTTTTATAAAGCATAAACAAAATCGGTCTTTTCTGGCCGTGAAAATTGGGGATGTCACAGTTGGTATCAGAGCATTAGTTTAAGCGAACTAGGAATATGGATTTATTTCTAGACTTAAACTTAGAATGCTAAGCAATGATTGTGAGGTGTGAGCATTAGCTTCTTTTAGGAATGATGCCTAAATTGCTTTTATGTGCTAAATGCTTTGTGCATGATATGTTGTTATTTGTTCGGATCTATGGTCTGTTGCCGACCGGATCTGGAAACCTTATGTGTTTAGGATTCTAAGCGTTTAACTACGATATTAGAACTAGCATATAAACGTTTCGGAGTGATAAGGATGATTTAACCGTCAATCCTAAGTAAAGATCTAGATTCACCTTATTCGGTGTATAGATCAAGATGGCAAGAACCCGTAGCGGAAACGTGAATGCAAATGGGAACCGAAACCAACCCCCAATGATTAAGCAAATACCGGTTGTGGTAGCCGCTGCTGAGCCAATAACGATGGCCGGAGTGCAAGCGATGATCCAGGCGATGTTGGATCGTCAAATGGAGGAAACCAGACGTTTGCTCCAGCAAAATCGAGAGGAAGCAACCATTCAGGTCGAACAGCCCAAGTTGAACGAAGGGCAAACTGAGGAAGGAAACTACAGTGGGACTGTTGATCACTTAATTATTTCTAAATTAATTCTTGATCAATACTAATTAAATAATATGATTCCATATTAATATATTAGAACTTATAATATATTAATATAATCATAAATATACTATTCTCAAAAGACTATCCATATAAATTGTGCTGGTGAAGTGCAACCCAAATGGACCATGCCGGGTCGGGTCAAGTACATACCAAATATAGTTATGGACTTAGACATTAATCCAACGTGTGGTAGGTTGGGGAAATCACTAAGCTTCGTTCTTACAATTTTCAGTTTTGGTTTCAGGTACTTCCGGTAGCGGAGGGAAGAGCTCGGGATGATCGCATGACACAAACCATAGTTACTTAGCCTGGGATGTTTTACTCTGATAATAAAAATATGTTTTTAATTAACACTTCGATTTTATGTTATGATTTATGTTATGGATTGACAAATGTGGTTTAAGTAACATTTTAAAAATGAAATTTTATGTCATCATTTTTGGGTCGTTTCATGTTGGTATCCGAGCCTTGGTTTGAGGCATTTGGGCACACTTTTGGGTGTGTCCGAACTCAAACTAAGGAATTAGTATAGAAATTTTCAAAAGGAAAAATCATTTTTTGTAAAAATGGATTTTTAGAAAAGAAAAGAGTTTTAGAAAAAGCGAAAAGAACTTTGAGAAAGAAAAGAACTTTGAAAAGAGAAAAGGGTTTGGTGCATGCAATCAGCTGAGCTCAAGTAAGTACCCCAAAATACCCATACAAGTTTATGTTATGATTATCAATTAGTAAAACAGCATGCTATATTAGGACCGAGGATCTAGGAAGGATGCCTTATGTGCCTGTTATATGTGTATGAGCTTTATGAATTGCATGCTAGTATAGATCCTTGTTATGTGGATAGAATTGTTTGATTATGTTGTGGTTAGATTTCCCTTTTGTCTAAATGCTACTTGCCTTGTGCTTTGTGGGACTCTAAGTGATGCAAGTTAGCCATTAGGTGAATACGTCAAGTCACATGTGATCAGGGTTGAATAATCTCGGAGTGCTGGATTTGGCCCTATTACGCAACTCTCATTTAAGTCTAACCGTTGTAGGGACGAGTCCTTTACTCGAAGGATTATCTGAGCCTCTTCACATGTGATGGTATTCAGGTAGTGGTTAATTGGCATTATGAAGATACCTTCAGTAGCTGAGGATTGGGTGCGGGTTGGAGGTTACCCTAGGGCAAGCCTAGGATGAGAGTAGTGTTGGGAGCAGTAGTAGTAGTAGAGAAAGGGAGTTGGTGGAGTCGAGGCAATTCTTGAGGAAAGTACGGATAGATGTGGAAGGTAGTATGGGCCCATACTACTGAAAGCAGAGGATCCGTACTCGATTCAAGAAGGGCCGAGATGAGACTAGGAAACTTGTAGTGTGTATATGATTCCTTAGCAGTGTGGCGTATTTTGATAGTTATTGTAATTTGTTTTCAGCATGGTGACATTACGCGAGAGACCAGTAGGCGGATCAGGTGCCGGAGAGGGATCAGGCTCGGGTTCAGGGACCGAGCAGCTCGAGGAGAGGATGAGAGAGTTTGTATCAGTTGAGATCATGCGCGGTATCTTAGACCAGACTCCTGTGATCTTTGTCACGGTCAAGGAGGGTATACTAGAGATTTTGGACGAGAGGCTTGGAGCCTTTCGCGCAGAGATGATGGCTTTGGTAGGAGCACGTACCTTGACACTCCGAGAGTTTAGAGCTTGCGGAGCACCAGATTATCATGGGGCTAGGGACCCCATTGCTAGCAGCAAGTGGTTGCCCAATGTTGCCAACGCTTTCCGCACGAGCCGGTGTCCCGAGGGGGACAAGGTCAGACTCGCCTCCTGTCGTTTGAAGGATAGAGCATGGGATTGGTGGGAGGAGATTGGTCATGCCTTGGGGGATGATGTCGCGTTAGACGTGATGACATGGAGTGATTTTTTGGCTAGGTTCAGGGATGAGTTTGCACCAGTTATTGAGGTGCAGCAGTTGGCACGGGAGTTTCAGGACCTCCAACTGACTACTGAGACAGTGGCGGAAATCACCGCCAAGTTCAGGGAAAGGGCTCTTCTGGTTCCTCAGTATGTGGCGGACGAGGAGATGAAGAAAGCCCATTATCACGAGATGTTGAGGAGTGACATCAGGTAGTTTGTGAGCAGGTCCAGCTGCAAAACGTTGGAGGATATGATTGTACGGGCTAGAGAGAGAGAGAGAGAGAGAGAGAGAGAGAGAGATATTGACCTGGAGTAGATCAGGAAGAGGAAGCCAGATGAGATTTAGGTAGCCACGGGTTCAGGAAAGAGACCCAAGGGGTCAGATTCGAGATCGAGGGATCATCAGAGCCGCAACCGATGTGAGAAGTATGGTAGGACGCACGAGGGTGCATATAGGAGTGGTAGTGGTGGTGATTCTGGCTGCTTCAACTACAGCTGGACTGGTCATTTCAGTACAGATTGTATTGCTACCACCACTTAGGGATCAGACTTGATATGTTTTCATTGCAGTCAAAGGGGCCACAAGAAGGCCCAGTGTCCGAGTTTGCTTTCGGCAGGACAGGTGATGGCACCTGCCCCTGCGACCTTGAGGATCACGGACGACCGTCAGGGCCGAGCAGAGGCGCCTACCGTAAGGAGCAGGGCTTTCAAGTTGTCTAAAGTGGAGGTGCGAGCAGCACCGGGCGTTTCAGGTGAGTATCGTTTGATTCCATATAAATTTATTTCTTGATTATTTTGTTATGGTGCTGCAATTATGTTTAGTAAATGTATGTGATGATTTTCCTGTTGTGTTCGGATTATATGCCATCTGCATACCATAAGTTTCGGTCGGTAGCTCATAGTAGTACCCTCTTATCTAGTCGGTTCTCCAGATGTAGTCGCAGTAGCAGGTGTGAGTGGGGGTTCGGGAAGTGCCTTATTAGTTCTCGAGAATGGTGAAGTGTTGGTGTCGGTTGTTGCTAGCAGTGGTAAGTGTTGGATGTCAGCAGATTGACCCCCCTTTTGATAGAGAGAAGGATTGGGAATCCTTCTTAAGTTGGGGAATGTATAGACCTAGGCGAATCAAAGTGGGGGAGACCTATTCCGGAAGTCAGGAGCGGGAGTAAGTGCAATTTTGGATGCCTTCAGATTAGTAGCCGGTGGTTGAGACAAAATGGAGAGCGTAGTAGGTCTAGGGAACAGCCTCCGCTTTTCCCAGCAGCGAGTTAGTGAGGGAAGTGATGTAAGACTGCGGGTAAGCCATAACATTCATTAGCATTTTAATTAGCAAAGTATGGGCTGGGGCCCGTATCTCCTAGTTCGTGGAGTGTGGGTCGAGGACCGTATCTCATAGTTAGTAAGGTAGGGATTAGGAAAGGGTAGTTCGTTGAGATTAGTATGGAGTTAGCCTGTGTAGCTCCAGAGAGGTGAGACCTTAAGAGAGGCTGCTCCATGATTCAGTTGGGTGAGACCCGTGGGCGAGGCCCGTATGTTAGTAGCAGTATAAGTGAGACCTCAGAGCAGGATTGCTCAGTAGTATGGTTTGGGAGAGACCCGTGGGCGAGGCCCGTGCGACAGTAGCTAGGTAGGTGAGACTAGATGGAAGGGTCGCTCTAGGATATAGTCGGGTGAGGCCCGTGAGATTATAGCAGCACAGGTGGGACCTGGTAGGGACATTAGGGTCAAGATAGGGGATCGAGGATCCCAGGACTTGTAGCGTCATAGTGGCAGAGTAGATAGAGCAGTTATAGATAGCCAAAGTATCTTCGGAAGTCGCTGGGAGCGATTAAGAGATTGTGTTGGGTATAGTAACTGATAGGAGTCCGGTAACCTAGTTAATGGTAGATTAGTTAGGAACAGGGTGGTCTGGGTTTATCCGGAAGGCGGATAAAGAGATAGCAGGGTTCTCAGTTAGAGGGAGTAATGATAAGAGGAGTTTTGTGCGAGACAGCTAGTTGACTGAGGAGTGCTACGCCTCTCACAGCAGGGTTAAATAATCTCAGAAGGAAGGGTTTTGTCCCTGTTGCACAGCTCTCGTATAAGTCTAACCGTTATAGGGATGAATCTTTTACTCAAAGGATTATTTGATCCATTCGCTGGGTTGGGTGCTCAGCACAAAGTTATAGTAGCAAGAAGTATTCAATGTGTATCGATATTAGTGACCAGCACTGGGAGTGGCTGGAGTAATGGACACCGTGAAGGATATGTCATTCATAATGGTAGAGGAGGTGGTGAGTTATGGAACGTTGCCTTGGGAAGGCCGGAAAACACGCAAGGAAAGGAGGGGTAAATCCCTAGGATGTTCAGCATAAGTACTCGAGGAGTACCGGAAGGATTGTCGGTTGAGTAACTTGTGTTCTCAGGATTGACGGGATTAGAGTGCCCTCGAGGTTATTATCTACAAGAACTAGTTTTAGCCGGGATGACCGGGCAGAAGGCCAATGGGGGCAGTCCTTTGAGGATTGGGTAGATCAGGTGAAGCGGGTATCGGACAGGAAGGTTATGGGTAGATTGCAGAATAGTTGGCCCTAGTGGACTTCGAGGACGAAGTTTAGTTTAAGTGGGGGAGAGTTGTAACGCCATGTTCTAAAAAGTGTTCGTTATGGGTTTCAGAGGCCAAGGCTAGGGGCATTTTGGTCTTTTATGGGCTTTGAGGTTATTTGAGAAAGTGTCAGGCCAGGGTGTATTGCTAGAAGCGTAGGGCTTCTCACCACCTTTTTGTGGATATAAAGTTCGTCGGAAACAGACTAAGAACGAAGAAGTGGCGGTACTTTGAAAATGTTGCCAATAATAGTCCCTAATGTGGAACTATGACAAGGTGGTCCTATACATGCATGGAATGCATGCGTGTGAAGTAGTTGGGTATGCCCTGCGTAAGTTGGGTTACGCCCAGCATAGAAGGGGAAGCGAATGCAGGTGCGAAGAGGCGTACGCCCAGCGTATGCTCAGACTCACGAAACCCTAATTTTTAGGGTATGCCACTATATAAGGAATATAATGCCCTGGATATCAGCCTCCCTCTCATCCTAAGGAAGCTACCAAAAAACCCTAATCCTCCCTTAAGTGTTGTTGAAGCTTTGGTAGCCATTAGTGAGCATCTTGGTGTTATAGGACCGTATTCCAAGCAAAGAAGAAGCAAGCAAAGTGGTGGATCAAAGAAGGAGTTGTAGATCTAGGACTTTTGCCTCTTTCCAAACCTTTTCAAGGTATAAAGTCTTGAGCTTGAAGATTATTCTCTTAGATCTCCCATAGGATGAGTGTTCGGACCTTTTAGGTCCCAAGATTGGACCTTTATGATTCAACATGTTTTGTTAGGCCTTAAATTGCCATTTTCTGTTCTAAATGAGTCCCCAAGGCAGAAAGTTGCCATCTTGTGTGTCTTAATGGGTTCATGCATGAGATCTAGCCATTTTAATGAAAGTATATTGTCACATTTCAAGTTTGGGCCCTCTTGGTGGGTTTCAAGTCACCAAGTGGTCGACTTTATGGATTAAGACATCAATAAGGACTTGGATCTGAGTTTGTAGCTTTTGAATCGGGGTATTAAGCACTTAATAGAAAGTTGACTTATCAGGGTTGTACACTGGGCATACAAGGAGGTATGCACGGCGTACAAGCCATCAACCAGTACGCTCAGCGTACCTAGAAGTACGCCCCGCGTACGCTGCCAGGTTTGGGCCTTGAGCATTTGGGCCTCGGTGTGGGTTGTGCTTTGGACTATAGGTCTTTGGGCCTTAGTGGGCCATCAGGAGTCAGTGATTATGGGCCAAGTATATGTGTTGGGCTTAGGGTAAAGCCCAATAAAGGGATTGGGCCTAATGTAGCAAATTGGGCCATTAATGGGCCAATAGTGGGCTTGGGAAGCCTACCTAGTGTTGTACCTTTTTATATTATGTTTTGGGCCCTAGTTGTTGACAATTATGGGGTAGGGGTAAAATGGTCATTTTACCCTGAGAGTAACTATGATATTGGGCTAAGTGATATTGTGAACTTGGTAGTTCGGGGAGCCGAAGAGGCAGCAATCGCGGAAGTTCCAGTGAGCAGCAGAGGGTTATCAGCAAAGTTCAACAGTGCAAGTGAGTTTTCCCTTTGTGTGGATGGGTCTACGGCCAAAATGCCGGCCCATGTAGCTATGAGTATGAAGAACCGGGGATTAGCCCTAGGCACTGTATGATAGTATGATATTCAGGACCAAGGTCCAATGTTAGCGGGCGGGTGCCCAAGGAACGGTTTACATGATAGTTTTTACTTGTTGTCTATGTGATATATGTATGTGCCTAATAGGGAGGTGAGTGTGGGCGAGGTCCCGTATCTCACCAATAGCAGAGTGTGGACGATGTTCCATATCTCATTAGCAGCAGAGCAGGGGCGAGGCCTAAGGTAGGAAGGAAGTGAGTGTGGGTTGGGCCCGTATCTCACTATCAGTAGGAGCGTGGACGGGGTTCCATGACTCATCAGTAGCAGGACAGGGGCGGGGCCCAGGATAGGCGAGGCCTTAGAACAGGAATCCAGTAGTATATGTTCAATTTATGTGTTATGATATGATTGTATGTTAGTATATGTTAGCAGGCGGGGCCTAGAGACAGGCGATGCCTGAGAGAAATAGATTTGTACACCGAGCGAGGCTAGAAGCCAGGCGGAGCCTGTTGTAGCGGGCGAGGCCCGAAAAAGTGGGCGTGGCCCAATGCTTGCAGTATGTGATTATGTATGGTATGTGGTAGGTTGGGGAACTCACTAAGCTTCGTGCTTACAGTTTTCAGTTTTGGTTTCAGGTACTTCCGATGGCGGAGGGAAGACCTCGAGATGATTGCATGACACACACCATACGTAGTTAGCCTGAGATGTTTTACTCTGATAATAAGAATACGTTTTGAATTAACACTATGATTTTATGTTATGGATTGACAAATGTGGTTTAAGTAACGTTTTAAAAATGAAATTTTATGTCATCATTTTTTGGTCATTTCACCTTGTTTGGCTAAGCTTGACCTAGGGGCGTTTTGGGTATTTTGACTTATAGTTAAGTTTAGTCATATCATTAAATAAGTGTCCGGTTGAGCTCATTTTCGAAGCAGAGTTTCGTTCAACTATTTTTCGGTTGTTTGTGAGGTAAGTCTTATTACCACACTAGTGGGTCGAAGACATCAATGTCGGCCCGATGGTTGATATGTTTTAGATGTATGTGATTATGTGATATTATTGAGTGATATATATATATATATATATATATATATATATATATATATATATATATAGCCAAACCGGGCTCGGACTCACTACAGATTCAGGGGTTTATGTGGACCCCACACAGTTACACGCTGCAATATGAGTTGATACGGACCTGACACAACTACATTTTGTCATATGAGATTGATACGGGCCTGACACAACCACGTGTTGTTATATGTATATGATCATTGTATGTGGTATTTTGGGGAAGTTGACTACGCTTTGTACTTACAATTATATTAGTGGTTTAGGTAATTCCGATACAAAAGGGAATGGTCCGACTTGATCGCAGCGTATCCACTCCTGTTCCGCATTTTCTTTACGATTTGAATTTGTACTCTGATGATTATACTCTTTTGACATACTAAGTTTGGGTTTGTTATGAATAATTTATGATTTTTTATTAAATTAAAAATGAAATTTGTATCCATGATTTTGGGGAAGTTACATTCTCTTAACCCTATATAGTGAAATTAAAAAAAAATACTGTATGAAATTGAAAAAGAAACTCAAAATGAGCAAATTACCTATGGTGGAGACGGGTGGAGATGGAGATAAGGACGATGGTGTTGGACGGAGATGACGATAGGGTGGAGCGTAGGTTGTTCTCCGCCTGTAGTTAGTGAAGATAGAGAGCGGAGACAGATCAATCCGTGAAATACAAAAAATGGTTGCGTTTAGGGCTAGGCGTGAGGTGTCAATAAGAAGGACCTCATATTCTCCATGTTGTCGCACCACCAGTAGCAACAAGGCTTGTGTGCATTGTTACTTCTTCATGCTGCTCTTAAACGCGCTCTTCCTTTACATGCGCTTGGAAAGAAAGCATTGAACAAAACCGGTGGAGCTTTAATCGAATAGATAAGCAAACCGGACGGGCACGATGAGGGTGAAGCAGGTGTGGAGGTGGTCATCTTGTGGTAGCCAAGAAGGTGAATGTGGAGGCAGGGCCGACCTTATTGTTTTAGTAGTTAAGATAGGGCTTAGGGCCCCCAATTGTAAGGGCCCCAATTTCTTTTGATCCAAGCTTGATAGTTTCCAAAAAATCACACGTATCGCATTCTTCAAGTGACGATTAGCGATTAAACTTCCAAAAAATCACGCGTTGTTCTTCACGATCTTCTTCCTTCTTCAATCTTCATTCTCAGTTAAGGTTTCTCAATTGCTAAAAAATTAGTGGTCTTGATGATCTGATGCAGTAATGCTATTCTGCTGTCATTGAAAAGGTATGCTTGTATTTTCACTTTTCAATTTTGATTCTTCTGTTATCTCTAATTATCTAGTTGGGGTTAATAGCCAATTGAATGAATTGATTAGGGTTAATGATACAATCACGGATGTCATTTGTTAAAGGACTTATTCATATGTAATGGATAATATCTTCTGGTTCATGGACTGGTTTATGTTTGAAAATACTAGTTCATGGATTGTTATGCTATTTGATTTCGAGTATCTCATATCAATTAAACTGCCTTGTAAAATTAGGTATTCATCTTTAAGTCAACATAGTAAAGTTTGGAACCATATAATTAAAACACATACTTGTATTAGTTTGTTTTTTACAACGCTTTTACTCAACAGAAAGAACTAAACAAAAGGGTGCATGATAATTCTCCATGACGTCCCCGTAGTTTGAAGAGAAACCCTTTAAAACCCTTCAACTTCTAGTAAGCTTCACAAACTAACTCCCATCAGTTTTCAACTTCTAATAAGCTTCACATACTAACTCCCATCAGTTTTATTAACATTTTTTGAATGATTTTTTTTCATAATAAATTAACTTTTTTTACAATCTAATGAATGATTTTTTTTTCATGATAAACTAACATTTGAAAATATTGGTCTATCTGACAATGTTTTGTTCGCTATTAATGACAGAATAATATGGAATTGCATGTGAGATTTCAATTACATTGTATATAATTGATTTTATTAGAAATATAGCATCCAAATTAAATAGAAAAAGTTTTTAATTTATATTTTTGGTGTCACATAACCGTTAACTTGATTACCTAAAAAATGCTAGAAAAATTAACTTTATGTCATAAAATATATTCACAAAAAACATAAACATAAAAAAAAAATTAACTCCGCCATTTGTAAACTTTTCAGTTTATTATTGCCGGTCTCAAGCCCGGATAAAGGAGTAAGGTTTATAATATTAAGTATAGTAAATGTCAAAGGGCCCAAATTTTTTGGTTCGCTTAGAGTCATCAAACTGGTTGAGCCGGCCCTGTGTGGAGGTGAACGCGATTGATGATTTTCTAGGTTCGTTTGGATCAGAAGAAAGGAGGGAAGAACATGTATCACTCCTAATCTCATATCATATGTTGCCTGTTGGAAGAATAAATTGGTTGAGAAGGAAAAGAGGACACCATTTATTTAATTTTTCCAACGCAATGCCCATTAAGCAAATTAATTTATGAATTAAAGCACAAAAACCCATCTAGCTTGGTGGTTGAAGGCATGCCATGTAGATTGGGTTCCAAAACTCTTCGCCCATTATCGTCCGCGTGTCTTGTTTTTTTTTTTGTTTGAAGCAGGCAAATGTTGATGTGTCAAAGCCACGTCATCTCCAACTCAGCCAAGTTCGTACCCATTCAGCACGGTGACCAGCATAGTAGGAAAAACCAACTTTGGGTATAACCAAACGTTCTGTGTAAAATTGGAGGATTTTATAAAAATAAATCTTGTAAAAATATTGATAATATATAATTTGATTATCGTAGCTATTTATTTATCCATTACAAATATTTATAGTATATCATTTTTATTGCATATTTATTTATTTATTTTGATGAAAAATATAATTATTTGTTGGATGTTGTAAAATGTTGTAAACTATATGCATTTTTATTAACGGGATATTTTTCATTCTCAAATAAAATCTTGTAAACTATAGGCAAATTTAAATTTTAGTTTTTACGTACTACAAACTTTAAAAAACAAACAATTTTTTTGTTCTTGAAAACTACATACATTTTAACAGAGACCAGAAGTTACCCATTGCTAAGGTAGGTCCTAAGACCTATCTTTTTTCTTTTTTAATACAACAATTATATATAAAAAAAACATAAGGAATTACCTTATTTTTGCCAAAAGACTTATATTTTTATACTTTTTTCTATTTTATTAATATAAAGAACCACTTTAATTTTGGTTCTAGATTCGCCACTATGTGTTACCAATTTTTCTTTTCTAGATATGATCCACGTCTGCAAGACTATGATCCACATACGGATACCATTTCAGAAACAAAGAACACCTAAAAATGACATAGAAAAATACAAACCATGATACATATTTAATGGTTTATGATTTCTAGACCATTTGCTTTTTACACATATAATATGGCTTCAACAAATCAGGCATATGTTTATTCTACTTGAATTTGTTGGTAGAGTAAGTATTTGTTTATTCTACTTGAATTTGTTGGTAGAGTAGAGTGTCGTATTAGAAATGGGCCCCTTTGTTAAAATAATTTTTTATATGCTTATTAAAATAAACTATTACTCATTTGTTTTAAATTTTCGTTTATAAATATATCGTTGGTGGTACAAATCGTTTTAGGCTACATCTTTAGAAGATAAATTTTGATAAGAGTTGTAGTTCGGCGTGATCACCTGAGATCCACCATGTAAAGCATAAGTTGTTATTGTATGTGAAATTATTAATAAAATGTTTTATAACTAGTCATATGGTAAATTGTCGAGGTGAAAACATGTCCAAATCCGACCCAAATGGAACACGACCCGGAAACCAAAAACCAAGATTTAGTATAGTCGGATACGAGACATGTATATAGAATCAGTTCCGAGTAAATGATTGGTTAAAGTGGGTCTACGAACGTAAAACCTAGAAATTTCAAAGTGTGTAGTGTGCAATCGGGTAAAATGAGTCGAGAACCGAAAATCCATAAAAAAACCGGATAATGTATAATACATGAAACTTGTAAAAATTCCATAACTCATTCATTCGAAGTCGGTTTGACATGATAACTTTTCCATCATGCATTTTATACATCATTTTGACTTCCATATTGATTGATTTACAACCCTCCGAAGTCAAGGTATCAAGGCTGATAGTTTTTTCAGCTTTTCAATTTGAGTCTAATTCTCTTGACTCGTTTTACTCGAACCCACTATACCCGATATCAAAATTTGGGCTTCTATTAGTACCTAATACCCGACCCACTTTAACTTATATTAATTCTAATTTGGTCGGTTCTTGTTCCTTTTGCATAAAAAATAAAGAAAAACATACAATAAATTCACATATTTATATAAATGGTTTATGTGGTTTACCAAAGTTCACAAATTCACTCATTGCTAACTTTTTTTATGAAAACTATCCCTATGGTTTCCAAAACTTACGTGAATGATCATTTTTGCTCACACTGTGAATTTTCGTCTGTTAAGCTCTGTATGCGTGTTGCATGTTCAGGTAAATTTGTCTTTTCAAGTTTAGTAGGAACTGAGTTTGTCATCATGCGTAAACCATAGAGACCATTTATGTAATTTTTTTTTTTTATATTTTATGTTTATGAGTTTGTGACTTTTCAACCCCTTACTTCACAAAATGACATTTCCCACTTATCTATTTTTTGGAATGTCACTTTGATCCCTTTCGCTTTGAAAATTTTAAAATGTCACTTTTGCTCCTCTATTTTCTAAGCTTTTGTATTTATCCATCGTAATACATGTAATCTATTTATATTAATAACTTTCATACGTTAACATAAGAAAATCTATTTTTACATGCTTATTTTCATGTATATGTTGGTATAAATTCAAAGTGATCAATGTTTGAAGTATTCGAAGTAAATTTAGAACTTTTATTCGTTAGTTTTTTTAACTTATTTGTTTTTTTATGTACACGACGGTATAATTCGAGTTTGTCTACATTTTGACATATTTTTTTTAGAGTTTTGTTCTTATTTTTATGTACGTTTGTTATGCATGATTCATGCCATATATGATACATTTTTTATTATTTAAACTTCAATTAATTAACTTTAAAAAATAGTACTTACTTATTTTTTATGTGCATGTCGGTATAAATTCAAGTTTCGTTTCGTTTCAACATAAATTTTGTGTATGTTTTCTTTAAAAAAAACTTACTTTTTTTATTAGAACTTTCGAAAGTAATTTAAAAAAAACTTACTTGTTATTTTATGTACATATGTGTTGACTTTAAACACTTTTGGGATATTCTTAAACTGGTCATTATATCATGACGTTCATGCAAGATTTTTGTTATAGAGGTTTCATTCCTCCTAGTTGTAATTCCTCCTTTATTACTTTAATTCCTAAGGTTAGAGATCCTTGGCTTGTTAAAGATTTTAGACCTATTAGTTTCATTGGAATGATGTACAAGATTTTAGCAAAGACTCTTGCTATTAGGCTTGCGGTGGTAGTTGGTTCAGTCATTGGCATTTAATAGTCGGCTTTCATCAAAGGTGGGCATATGTTAGATGGCCCCCTTTTATTGAATGAGATTGTTTCGTGGTCTAAGAAGCATAAGAAAAAAAATGTATGCTTCTAAAAATTGTGACATCCTCAAATTCACGATCATTTTAAAAATTTTATTTATGCTTATTTGAAAATCAGAGTAAAAATAATATTGCGGAATTTATTCCCAGAAAACATGATAAATATATTATCAAAGCATTTCCGAATAAATTTAATTTGTTTATATTAAAACTTTGGGATGTCATCGTCAATACTGAAACATAAGCATAAACAGACTTTACATTCATTTACACTAGTGATTTACATCTCCTTTAATCTCTCGGTGCAATATGTCTTCGTATCGATATCTGTGATACAAATAGAATGAGTGGGCCAGGTTGGGAAACTTAGTGATTATATAGGGATTTCAATCCCACAATGTTATATATATATATATATATATATATATATATATATATATATATATATATATATGTATGTATTAGAAGTCACAAAATATACAATTTCACTATATATAAGCAACTTTACCCCACCCCGTCGATCCTCACAACCACACGATCTATACTCTCAGATCTAAAATTAACCTCTTTACCTAATCCATACTCACGGATCAGGTATGTCTGACCCATACTCCCAGATCAGGTATGTCTGATTCATACTCCTAGATCAATAACTATGTCCATTCCATACTCTCAGACTAGGTACAATTGACTATGTCTTAATCCATACTCCCGGATTAATAAAAAATAACTATGTCCTATCCACACTCTCATACTAAGGACAACTGGCTAAGTCTAATCCATACTCTTGGATCAATGACAAGTTTTAAAGTTATTCCCTTCGTATACATCTCACTCGTACTCACAAGGAGTTACTACCCAATATTCATCTTAATTTATTTACGTCTACTCTATATCCTAAATCATCATATATTTATCAGATATGCTCTTAACATGTATTTCAGTCAATATCAAATATTTCACACATAAACATATAATTTACTACTTGTATGAAAATCATGTTCATGAAAGGGACTATGCACTCACCTTAGTAGCGTGATTTGATTAGAATTTAACTAGAAACGGTCAGCGGTTCGTGATCTTCGGGCTCGTAACGCGGAACGACTTCAACAAATGAAAGAGAGAGAGAGAGAGAGGAAAGAAGGTTTGGTGTAAGGAGAGAAAGGGTCTTACTTGCTATTTATAGGCTATTCTAGGCCCATTCACGTCGTGGACTTGATGTTCATGTCATGAAGCATTGTTGAATCACTTCGTAGACTTGTCATTTGCGTTCTAGCTTCAAAAGGGGTCCGGATGATATTTCCACGTCATGAAATACCTAAGTTCACATCGTGAACTTCCGTGAGTCATCACATAGCCTTAACATGTGTTTTCTAGCCTCGATTAATGTCTTTGACTAGTTTCACATCGTGGACTTAATGTTAATGTCGTGGACTTGAGGCGGCTAGGGTTTCTGCCACATGTCATGCCCTCAGACACCTACATCTTCGGAAGGTCATAATTTTTGCATACGAGCTTCGTTTTTGACGTTATTTATATCCATGTGTAAGTGGAGATGTACTCTACAACTTTAGTTTAGGTTACTAAGGCCAAAAAGTACTTTATCATGAACTCACTTTTTACAATTCTCGATGTCGTGCCAGTTTTGTCGTGAAACTTCGATTGGTCATAACTTCTTCGTTATAACTCGGATTTCAGCGTTCTTTATATGCACGAAAACCTTGTGACATATACTACATCTTATTTAAGATTATTTATTATAAATAATCTTCCATAAAAAAGTCATTTTTGACATTTATTGTCTCTAAATTGACTAGCTCGAATATCTGGGCGTTAAAAAATTTGACTTTGAAAAATCATATGATTTTGTTTCATGGGATTTTCTTCTTGGTACTATGGCTTTCTTGGGTTTCGGTCATAGATGGATTGGGTGGATTAAAGCTTGTTTGGTGTCTTCTAGATCATCAATCTTTGTTAATGGAAGCCTGATGAATTTTCTCTTGAGCGAGGCCTTATACAAGGAAATCCTTTATCTCATTTTCTTTTCTTACTTGCTATAGAGACATTAAACGTAGCTATGGTGGATGTAGAGGATTCTAATCTATTTATTCCTTATGTGATTGGCTCCCCTGCTATTCAGGTCTCGCGTCTATTATGTGCAGATGAAGTGATCTTTATGGGTCATTGGTAAAAGGAAAATATGGAGAATTTGATACGGATTTTGAAATGTTTTTATGATGTTTTCAGTTCTTCAAATAAATTTTCATAAATCGAAAATTTATGGGACTGGTGTCTCTGATGCCGAGGTTCATTATTTTGCTATAGTGGTAGGATGTGAACCTAGTTCTTTTCCTTTTAAGTATTTAGGGTTCTATTTGGTCTTAATATGGCTAGGATTGGGAGTTGGGATCTGCTCGTGTCAAAGTTTAAAAAGAAGTTAACAGGGTGGAAGGTAAAAATGATTTCGTCCATTGGTGGTAGATTTACTTTGATTAGATCGGTCCTCGACTCTTTGGGTATTTATTATTGCTCTTTATTCAAAATGTCGGTTAAAATTGATAATTTGTTGGAGTCTTTGAGAGCTTTTTTTTTCTAGGGAGCAGATATAGAAGAAAGAAAAATAGGTTGGGTTAAATGGAAGATGGTTTGGCTGACAAACAAGTTGGGGGGGGGGGGGGGTTCTTGGTATCGGTAGTTTTCTTGCTCTTAATGAGGCTTTAATGCTAAAGTGGCAGTGACGTTTTTTGAATAATCATGAAGCTCTTAGGGTTAGAGTTATTAAATCCATTCATGGTGACTCATGAGGTTTTGCTATTCGTTGTAGAGGTAGTACAGTTAAAGGGGTATGGTCGTTTATTGTTCCTGTTAATTCTATTAAGAAATCTATAGGGAATGGTACACATAAGGTTTTTAGGAAGTATATTTTGGTTGGGGATGTCACTTTTGATCAAGTTTTTTCCAGACTTGTGGCGTTAGATTCTAATCAAGACTACCTTATTATTGATCGGATAGTTGATCAGTTGTGGCATTGAAGCTGGAGGAGACAACCAATAGGAGGGGTTGAAATGTCTTAATTCACGACTTTGATTGAGATGTTGGGTAGTGTGTTTTTTTGTAGTCATTCTGACAATTGGATTTGGGATTTGGGCAATGGGGCTGATTTCACAGTTAAGGATACCGGCCATCTTATTGATGATTTTACGTTACCTCATGGTTCTAGACATACAACTTGGAATACGTTTATTCATATAAAGATTAATATATTTCACTGGAGATATATGTTTAATCGGCTCCTCACTAAAGATATCCCGATTGCTTGAGGTATTCATGTTCCTAGTCATCTTTATTCTATATGTGGGATCATTTAGAGAATCATTATCACACCTTCTTAGAGTGTGATATCTTGAAAGATGTTTTAGCCAAGGTTTAGAAGTGGTGAGATCTTGAGTTCCCTTCGATCCAAACAACTATGGAGTTAGAGGATTTCGTTTTCCAGCTTTGCCTGCTGCCACTGCTACCCGAAAGCTGCTCATGGATGTTATTCTCTCTATTACTTGGTGGAATATTTGGAAGTACAAGAATAAACTCATTTTCGATCGTGTTACGCCTAGGTTGGATACTATATTGGATGATATTGTTTCTTTCACGTATTGTTGGGTAGTGCATAAGAAACATAAACTCCACATTGATTGGAATTTATGGCTTGAAAACCTTCTTTTAAACTCTTTGTAATCTTTTTTCACTAGCATCTTGTTAGTGTTTTTCGTTTAATTTATTCAGTTTTTCTAATATATATATATATATATATATATATATATATATATATATAGAGAGAGAGAGAGAGAGAGAGAGAGAGAGAGAGAGAGAGAGAATTACATAAATAGTTCATGTGGTTTACCCATGTTGACAAACTTTGTCTCTGCTAAACTTGAAAATACCAAATTACCCCGATATTCAACGCACGTGATAGGGCTTAACTAACAAAATTCACACCTTTAGCAAAAAAGAAAAAAAAAAACATTTCACACAAGTTTTGGAAACTACATAAACCATGTTCTTCAAAATGTTTTAGTAAAAATTGAGTTTGTGACTTTTAGTAAACTATGATGACCATTTGTGTAGTTTTGTCTATTGAAAATTAATAGTGTATGTTAGTAGGTACATGCCGCATGGAGTGTTTTTCTTTTATATATACCACTGTATTGCTTAACCTCCTTGCCGTCTAACCTAAGTTCATCTTTGTGTTTATTCAATATGGTTTTCCTTGAATATCTGATCATTATCATTTTCCTTTCTTTTCTTGTTTTTCATTACCAACCTCAAAAGCTAAAAACTCTCAAGGATAGAAATTGGCTGCCTCTTGGTTTGTTTTCTGAAATTCTCACAAACTTGCACCGACTCCATGATGTTTTGGCCATATATCTTAATCGTAGTGGCGGTACTTTCATGTTGAGAGGGCCTTGGTTTGCCAACATGGATATGCTCCTTACCACAGACCCATTAGACATCCACCATGTTTTGAGCAAGAACTTTCCTAATTATCCAAAAGGGCAAAATTACCGTAAATTGTTCGACATTTTTGGAGATGGAATTGTTAATATCGACGGACATTTATGGGAAATTCACCGCAAAACCATCAAGTCTCTCTTTAGACAACCCAACTTTCAAAGTGTTCTTGAAGCAGTTGTCTGGAAGAAGGTGGAAAGTGGGCTTTTGCCAGTATTAGAGTCTATTTCCAAAACGGGCATGGAGATCGATTTGCAGGACGTATTTCAAAGATTCACTTTTGACACTATATGCAAGGTGCTCTTAGACTATGACCCTCAAAGCTTGTCTCTCAATTTTCCTTACATTCCGTGTGAGAAAGCCTGGGTAGATATTACAGAAGGCATGTTGTACAGGCATCTTATGCCCCCAATCTTTTGGAAACTACAACGACTACTGAAAATGGGGAACGAGAAGAAGCTGAGTGAGGCATACAATGCAGTTGATCACTTTGTAGACAAGTGCTTAGCTAGAATACAACACGAATCCAGTAACATGGAAAGTGAACATTTTCATGAAAGTTTTGGATTAGTGACATCCCTGGTAACAGAGTTCAAAAGCCAAAGCGGCAATTTTGGATATCCTCCCAAAAACTTTGTAAGGGATACCATAGTGACCCTAATGGGCGCAGGGAGAGATACAACTACCACAACTCTCTCATGGTTTTTCTATCTCGTTGCAAAAAATCCAATCGTAGAGGAAAAGATCCGAGAGGAGATTCAGACGTTTCTGGAGATGAGAGTAGCTGATCAGAAGAACTGGAATTCCAAAGAGGTAGGAAAACTGGTTTATCTTCATGGGGCTCTATGCGAAGCCTTAAGGCTTTACCCTGCTGTTCCTTTTAACCACAAAATTCCATTACAGCCAGAAATCCTTCCAAGTGGCCACCAAGTTAGTCAAAACACCAGGATTATTCTATATTACTATGGCATGGGAAGGATGGAAAAGATATGGGGTAAGGATTGCATGGAATTCAAGCCTGAAAGATGGATTTCAGAGAAAGGAGGTATCAAACATGAGCCATCTAACAAGTTCGTGGCATTTAGTGGTGGGCCCAGGACATGCTTAGGTAAGGACATGAGTTTCACTCAACTAAAGATAGTGGCATCTACAATCATTTATCATTATCACATTGAACTGGTAGAAGGTCACCCGGTTATTCCTAGCGCTTCCATGGTACTTATGATGAAGCATGGGTTGAAGGTCAGGTTAACCAAAATAAGTGAAGAAAATATTTGAGCCGAATACCAGAAGAAAACGTAATAAATCTATCTGGTGTGATCAAATTACAATTTTATGTTTTGTTTGATAGTGAGTTCGAGTTTCTAATAAATCCTGCTGCATATGTGTGTTAATTAAGAACATGATCATTATATGCATCAGCTGTTGGCATATATATGTCACCTATGTTTGAAAGTTTCTATATATATAGAAGTTTCTTTGTATCTCAGATATTAGGTTTGTAAAATGATATCTTGAAGTTCTCTCTTTAATTATGTCTCTCTCCTTCATCTAATACGCTTGTCTACAAAATACAAAACAACCTTTAGAAAATTCAACTGGACAAAGAAGGACAAGTACGTGAGCTCTTCCCTCATTGCAACTCTTCACAGAGTGGCAAACATATATACCTATCGGAGCAAAACAAAGCACGAGAGTTGTGGAAGTTTTACACGGCAACCTATTCCCGACAACTTTATTACCCTCAAATGCAAGTCTCCGAAAACCAAAGTGTAATAGGGTTACAAATTCTTTTGCAAGCTTTCATGTACTATTTTCTCTTTTGTTTTTTTGGTTATACCTACTAGCCCTTTCTGGTGTCTATTCCTCACGTATAACAGTACTTGCAAAAAATAAGGGAACTGTCTACATGGAAGTTTCCCTTTAAACTTGGATCAACTTTAGTTAGCAATTTAACCACACACGATTTACTAACTAAACCAGAGATATGTTTGAGAAATTTAACATCCTCGTACCTTTCAAATGTCAACAAAATACAACTTCAAACAAAAGTTTTGCACTTTTTGTAAACTACAAAAACTAGTGGTGTTAAATATTTATTTTAAAAATAACATTACAGAAATTAACTCCCGAACATAGATGAAATATCAACGGCTGATGTGGCGGTAACTATATGCCTAACACCTATCCGGGAGGATTTTATTAAGAAACTTAATAAAGTTATAAACCAAGAACAGCATATGTATATAGTAATTTCACACCGAATCTATTATTACCTTCTTTCGAGAATATTTGGTTCAGATATTGACTTCACTTATTGTAATTTGGTCAAGGGAAAATGACATATATAGCTTATGAATTGTTTAGGGTTTACCCTTTTAGTCATTAAGTTTTTCCGTGGTTTTACAAGGGAACCAAGTTATGGGCAACCTGTTCTTTTAGTCCCCTTTACTTGTTTTAGCCGGTTTAAGGGACTCTCTCTCTCTCTCTCTCTCTCTCTCACACACACACACAATTGAATAATTGTTACCCAGAAAACAAAAGAAATTAGGGCTTTTATGCCCCTCGTCGTCACTTGTCTAATCGATCAATGGAAAAAAATGAAACACGAACGAACGACTATAGTCAAGAAGGAAACACTAAGCAACAAATGGTCTGGTGGTTGCCGATTGAATGCAAAGAGAAAGGGATTTCATCCCTTGGTTGATCAATGAGTGAAAAGAAAGCACCATCGTGCTTTGGCTATCAAGGAAAGAAGATGCGAGCAGGAAAAGAAACACAAATTGACAATAGAAAACTCCTCTGGTGCGAAATCGAGTTGAATATGGAGGGAATCGGAAGGAATGGCCTTGTTCGAGACATAATTTGCGAAGGAGAAGAAGTGATTGCCGATCCAAGGGAGCAAACAAGCTATGATGGCAGCTCTGGCGAGTTTCTCGGTAGTAATTGCTTGACAGGAGCACGAGAGATTCAAAGGGAAAGAGAACTTGGTCCGACGCAATCAGCAGTAGCGAGTGAGTGGAAGGGGGCTGCCCTGACAGCTCTTGACTTCTTCTCTTTTGGTTCTGGCTTTATGTACAAAGGGGAGGAGGATGGTTGGCCTGATGGAACAAGGAAAGCAAAAGTAACAGCATAGGTGGGTGTTTGGTTCTTGTTGAGTCTATAAAAGATAGTGAAAATGAGAGGGATGCAAGGGGTTTGTTAGTCAGAGAGAGAGAGAGAGAGAGAGATTTAATGTTGTGGGACCTTTTAATTTTTTTAATTTATTAAAATATAAAAATAAATGAGCTGGCATAAGGGGTAACCGGGTTACCCCTTCATTTTCTTAAAAAGGACATATTGGAACCGACAAAACCAAATTTGTTTCCTTAAAAAGTCATTTAAAAAGTTAAGTGACTAAAAAAATAAACTCTAAAAACTTCATAGGGCGTATGTGTCATTTTCCTTTTGGTTAATCTCACTTTCAAGCCATGCTTCATCTGAAGTACTATGGAAGCGCTTGGAAACACTGGGTGACCTTCCACCAGCTCAATGTGATAATGATAGATGATCGTAGATGCCACTATCTTTAGCTAAGTGAAACTCATGTCCTTACCTAAACAAGTCCTTGGTCTACTATTAAATGTCGATAACTTATAAGATGGTTGTTGTTTAATCCCTTCTTCCTTTGAGATCCATCTTTCAGGCTTTAACTCCATACAATCCTTACCCCATATATTTTTCATCCTTCCCATGCCATAATAATATAGAATAATCCTAGTTCTTTTACTAACTTTGTGACCACTTGGAAGGCTTTCTGGATGTAATGGGCTTTTGTAACGTCCAAAAATACGACCCAAAAATTTTTGTTTTAATAATAATAAAAATCATATACTAATCGTCACATCATAAAACCATGTGTCAAATATCTCAACCCATAATAAAATGTCATGAACATTTATGCCAAATCAAACTATGAATCAAAACAAACTCCCAGGAATAAGACTGAAGCTGTGGTGTGTGCAATGTCATCATCCCGAGCTCTTCCCTTTACTTGCGGAAGTACCTGAAACCAAAACTGAAACTGTAAGCACAAAGCTTAGTGAGCTCCCCCAAACTACCACATACCATACAGTAACATATAACACCTACTGGGCCTTGCCCACTGCGTCGGACCGAAGTCCGGAAACTGCATCGGACCGAAGTCCGGAACTACCCAGGGCCTTGCCCTCTGCATCGGACCGAAGCCCGGAAACTGCATCGGACCGAAGTCCGGAACTAACTGGGACCTTGTCCCCTGTATCGGACCGACGTCCGGAACTAACCAGGGCCTTGCCCTCTGCATCGGGCCGAAGCCCGGAAGCTGACTGATCATAACATAGCATAGCATAAACATATCAACTAGCATGAACACATAACTGCATACTACATCGAGCCGTATCCCGGAACACATGACACATAAATCCTGTCTGAGCCACGAAGGCATTAAACATACTAACTACTGCATCGGACCGAAATCCGGAAGCTACTGCTAGCTAAACGGGTCGACATTGTGGCCTTAGACCCGTTCCTACTGGAAGGAAAACTCACCTCGTAGCCTAGCTGCTGAAAGAACTGCTCCGGAATCTGTTTGTTGCGGCTTCGGTTTCATCCCGGCTACAATTTCCATAAGTACCAACAATCAAATACTAATAATAATACTGAGGGTAAAATGACTATCCTACCCCTGGCCAAAGTCAACCTATCGGTCAAAGTCAACATTCAATTGACCTGACTCGTCGAGTTGGGTCACCAACTCGTCGAGTCCTTACTCTCACCTTCTTTCTTCTACACGCTACTACCCGTCGAGTTTGGCATAAACTCGGCGAGTTCCTCTTTGATACTAACACTCAGTCAATCTGCATCCGACTCACCAAGTTGTATGAACAACTCGTCGAGTTCTCCTTCATTAGATGAACACTCTGGCTGTAACTCGCCGAGTTGTATGAACAACTCGCCGAGTCTATTCTTGAGGCATGAAGATTGCCTTGGACTCGCCGAGTCATGGCATTGACTCGCCGAGTCCTTCCATGAATGAGTCTAACCTCCAGCTCACTGAGTCCACTCCCACTCACTAGATCCACTTGGCATAACTCGAAAAGGGGAAAACAGGGGACTCGCGACTCGACTCGTCGAGTCTGAAGAACGACTCGTCGAGTCGTGCGCATGCAATCACTGAATACTCGATTCTGCTTGAATCCAGTTCATTCCATTCATAGATCTGGGTTCTTAGGGATTATTTAACACCTAAAGTTTCCAACTTTACGTGTAAATAAACGCCAATGAAGGTTCTAAGGCTCAAAACACACTATATGAGTAGATCTAGGGCTTTCATGCAATATAGCTCCATAAAGGTATTAGATCTAGGCTTCTGGAACTCAAACATAGCTAGATCCAAAGGCTATTCCTCTCAATGTGTCCTCTATGCTACTACCAAGCCAAGAAATGGTTCAAGAATAACTCTAGTGGTGTTCTAATGGGGATTAAAGCATAGAAACAGAAAAGGGTCGAGTTATACCTTACTATACTCTAAAATGCCACAAGGATCTTGGATCTCCTTCTTCTCCTCTTGATCTACCTTCCTTCTTCTCTCAAGATCTTCAAAGAATCACACCAAATCACACAAAAAAGCTAAGAGGGTTCTAGGGTTTCGAGAATGATGCTCTGAGGGGTGATGGGGGCTGACTTGAGGTCCCAAAAGTTGATTAAATAGGGTGCAAACCCTTGAAATTAGGGTTTCATCCAGACTGGCGGACTCGCCGAGTCCGGAATATGGACTCGTCGAGTCGCCAACTTACACGTGCTTAAAATCCCGACTCAACTCGACGATTTTGGCTACTGACTCGTCGAGTTCCTCCTGAAAACTTGATAAAAATAAATATATAAATATCATACCAGAATTGGGGTGTTACAGCTTTTATGGTGTTGGTGGTTATAAAGAAAGACGATAGAGTAAAATTAATCTCACACAAGAACAACTCAACTATTTAAATGAGAGTTACGACTCCGTTAACTTTTATTTTACTTACTTTTCTTTCTTTTCACTTACATTCTTCTTACAAACATTAGGTCCTTATATAGGAATCAAAAACTAAGAAATACTTAACTTAGAAGAAAAATTAAAGGTTAATTTAAAACTCAATAAGGAAGTATTCTTAATGGCTAAGAATACTTCATGACTAAGAAAACTTCATAACTAAGAATACTTAATGATTAAGAAAATTTAATATCTAAGAAGGCATAACAACTAAGAACGTTGTTGATAACCATTCTTGACTTTTATTTTTAACCTCTTTTTGTTGACTTGTGTTGACTAAGTTGGGTTTGACTTCTAACAGTCCCCCTAAACCAACTATGCATGCCATGCCAAGCATCTTTACCATTTTCTGAAATCTTTCTGTCTGCAAAGGCTTTGTAAAAATGCCAGCTAGTTGCTCTTCAGTGCTACAATGCACTAGCTCAACCACTCTATCTTTCACATATTTCCAAATGAAATGGTACTTTATGTTGATATGCTTGCTTCGACTGTGTGACACAGGATTCTTCGAGAGTAAGATAGCAGAGTTATTATCAACATACACCTTAACTTGATCTTCATATGTGAAATATAATTCACTCAAAATATTCTTCAACCAAATAGCTTGACATGTGCATGTTGCAGCTGCTATGTATTCTGCCTCACATGTTGAAAGAGCAAATGTTTGTTGCTCCGTTGAAGACCATGAAAACACTGTTGATCCAATATGAAATGCATATCCAGAATTACTCTTACCATCATCCATATATCCACCATAATCACTATCTGGATAGCCAACCAATTGTGCATCTTGAGAGTATGTGTAAAATAAACCATGATTCAGCGTAACTTTTATGTTTCTCAAAATTCTCTTAGCTGCAATGAAATGATCTTGCTTCGGCTTCTCCATGTATCTACTGACTACTCCAACTGCATATATAATATATGGGTGAGTAAAAGTTGGATACCTTAAGCTTCCCACCAAGCTTTTAAACAGTGTTGTGTTTACAGATTCTCTAACTAATTCAACACTTAGCTTCATTCCTGCTTCTGCTGGTGTGTTGACTGGCTTACAGTCTTCCATTTTGAACTTCTGTAAAATCTGCTCCGTATACTTCGTTTGTGACATAAATATTCCATCCTTTGATTTAATTTACTTCAACTCCAAGAAAGTATGACATTATATATATATATATATATATATATATATATATATATATATATATATATATATATAAACCAAGCACTGAAGTAATGTCTTTAAACTTCATTTTCTAATGCAATCCCAAAGATCTTCAATAAAGCCAAACCCGCTATAAAAACCTATTTCAGAATTAAGAAACGGAATCACTTCTTGTCTTTGAAGAACTCCCCCTCCAAGTCACAATGATCTTCAAATAAGCTAATGATATAAGTCATCAAAAAAATATCATGTAGCAACCCGAATTTTAAGATTCATAACGCCACTTGATCGAGAAAATACTAGATGTCAAAGATATAACAAGTCCTTAGAAGAGCTCGATGAAGAACTGCTACTGTAAAGAATATTTCTCTATAAAAGCTTTAGAAAAGATCAATGAAAAACTGCTACTGTAAAATCTACCTTCATAATTCTACCACAAGCGTTATAAAAAATCTTCAAATTTGAAAAGTCAGAAATCCAATTTCGAATGGCCATACCAAATTCTACTCCGATTTATAATAAAAAAAATATGATTATAAAGTCTTCAAATGGTCATGAGAATGATCTTGATTGGATAAAAAATTACTATGCTCCCCCGCGACAAAATGATATAAACGGTGAAGTATAAAATCCAAAAAAATTGAAAACATTTGCCGTTATCACAAAAAACGACTTTCCGAACCGCCAAGACTTGATGAAATCCTTAATTTTCTATTCACAAAAAAAATATGTGCATTAAAAAATCCAAAACTGTTCACTAGCCCTCAAATTTATAAACTTTTTGAAAAATGGGCTGAAATTGTCACTTTGCTGAAATTCAGGGGACAAAATTAATAATTCTACACCATATTCCCCTTCATTTGTAACAAATTCTGGAAATGGTCCAAAATTGCCAAGCTGTGAAAACAAAAGGGACCAAAAATGTCAATTCGCTGAAGTTGCAGGGACCAATAGTGAATCATTGAGTCATCTTCCCCAAATTAATATCTGATGAACTTTGTATCGTATCGTGAAGAACACAACTGGAACGGTGACACATACGAATGTTTGCAATCAGAACCACAAATCCAATCCACCAACAACTCTGATCAAAGTGATTCGTTCCGAACGCAAACCTTCATACCGAGCCCTGAGTTCTGAACGCCAAGTATCACACCCAAAGCGAACGTTCGCAGGTGAACCAATATTGACTTTTCGTTGGTCAACCCATTCGTTCCGAATCAATTTCACAGATGTTCGCTGTGAACCAATGTCAAACACGAATCAAAGGATTAAACTCCAAACGATGAGTGCGAACCAGAAAAAAACAAACTTCGATCGTTCGCAGGTAAGGTTCTTCAAACTAATTTTGACTTTTGCATTGACCACTATCCTTCCCGATTATCCATGCTCCAGTTACGAATCTGATTCCAAACACCAGTGAACTCCGAACAACATTTGATCCGCCATGTGAGTTACGATCCCGAGACCAACTTCCGATTCTTAGACTCCTTTCGTTCCGAATCAACCCATCACAAACACGATGTAAATCAAAACAGAATCCAATCACAGGTTCTTGAGACGAATTCGAACACAGGTTCGCTGCGAGTCGCGGACAACGAACTTTTGCAGGTAAGCTCATAATTTTGACTATTTATGTTGACTTGCAATTGCGAATAAGCTCACAACTACCCCGATTTCGTTCGTTCACATGCCACTTCCGATTACAATTTCAATTAAGAATGCAGAGAGCCCGTTTGCCCCAATTTTGACCTTTTAAATTGACTCTTCAAATCGACATACACCATTGTTTATCCGTTCATCATCATACTTCGAGATTGCAATAAATCAAACCCCAAATCGATTCATCAAAAATCGATTTCACTCATGGATCATCAGAAATTTTCAAGTTCGACATGGATCAAATTAATAATAATGAAATTAAATTGACTATAAGAACAGGAACGAGAAAATTGATGAAAAAAATTTAACAAAAATCAATCCATGAGAATTGATATTCACATGCCGACAACCATTAATCTGAAAAATAAATCATCGATCGTCGAATTAGAACATAATACTGTATGAGTGATATCAGATGCAAGAGACGCATACAGGAACCCGATATAACATAAGGGCCAAAGAATAAAAACTGGATTATCACGCCTCATGAACAGTGACAGATTGAATTATTGGGCCAAAACAAAAATGAATACAAACTGATCCGATTGGCTTAAAACAAAGGAATAAAACCAATTGATTTGGGATTCAGGAAACAATCTGATCCAATACAAACAGAAAAATGAATCAGACAAAAAAAAATACCAGATGAACAATGGAAGAACATCATAAATCTCCATGAACAAAGCTTGAACAAAATTTTGATTGCAAGATGCGAAAACACCAATAATCTTCACTAATTTGTGTAGAAAATCATCAAATCAAGAACCGATATTTCAAAAATCAATAGATTTTTAAAGACCCGCTCTCATACCACTTGTTGGGAATAAAACTCTAATTGTGATTTGATGAACAAGATGCGGAAAATAAGAACAAACACAAATAATGAAGAAATGTAGAATGATCACTCGATTTATTCAAAACATGAGGAATAAATTACAATTTCAGAATAGACTAAAGAAACTAACTCTATATAAGAAACCTTACAACGTGGCGGCTACATTTTGTCTCACTCTTAACCCTAATAATGAATAATACATGACTATTTATAGGGAAAAGACAAGTCTTGGGCTTTTAACCTACACTTCATCAATGGGGCCCAATGCCATAATTCATGGAGTACTTTGAAACCCTACACATCTCCAATAATCAGCTTCATCAAATTCAACATCTCTTGAAATAATAACCTTTTTCGTCAGTGAGTTGTATAACCTATATGTCTTGCTGCTTGTATCATATCCAATGAAGATACACTTCTCGCCTTTATCATCTAGCTTTTTTCTCTTTTAATCAGGAATATGGGCAGAAACAATACATCTAAAAAAAATTTAGATGCCCAACTGATGGTTTGGTACCACACCATATTTCATCTGGAGTCTTGAATTTTACACTTTTAGTTGGACAACGATTCAACAAATAAACAGCACACATAGCATGTATTTCATAGCTAATACTTTATATTTATGTGTTAGAAGAAAGTAACTACACACTCACTTGATCAGAAGATGATCAGACAGCACTACGGCTTGTAAAAGTAGTATTCTTCGGTAGATCTGGAAGATCTTCACAAAAACCGGGCTCATCGTGGGCAGAGCTTCAGCTCGGGAATTGCACTTCTTGGGATCTTCGGGGCCTCGGGACTTGCTTCGGGGCTCGGGAATGATACTGGGGCTTCGGGATAATTCTTGCATGAAAAACGATGCAAAAACGCGAGAGAAAGAAGAGAAATGAGCAAAGGAATAAAGCAGCCTCGACTTCCTTTTATAGGGGGCTGAAACCCAAATTACGTTGGACGTAATCTTAGGTTACGCTGGGCGTAACCTGGATAAGCCCGGTGACTCCCCCCTTGGATAATATCGAAAATTTATATTTAAATTTAATATCGAAAATATTTAATAAACTTCAAAAATTCATATATTCCTCATACGAACTCCGTTTTCAACGTTCTTTATATCCCCGCGTAGGTGAGACTACGCTCTACAACTTTTGTTTAGACTCTGTCGGCTAATTTTGACTTTATTTTTATTATATTATTTTAGTAGGCTGGGACGGGAAAACTCCGTTATAAATTCATAACTTCTTCATCCGACGTCCGTTTTCGCCTATCTTTTTATCGTTTCACTACAATTAACAAGATCTTCGATTCTCGTTTAGATTATTTCGGCTAAAAGCCGCTCGGTCTCAAATCGAGAATTTGGGTTGCATACTGCTAAGTCGAAACTTCAGAAAATCATAACTTCCTCATACGAAGTCAGATTTGGACGATCTTTTTATGCACGCTCTCGGTTTAACGAACTCTAAGGCATTTGTTTAGATCGCTAAGGCTAAATATCGCTCTAACGGAAATTCACTTTTTACGTCGCGCTGTGTCGTGTCGGTTCTGTCGCGAAACTTCGACAGGTCATAACTTCTTCGTTATAACTCGAATTTCAACATTCTTTATATGTACGGAATCCTTGTAACACATACTACAAATTAGTTAAGATTATTCCTTCAAAATAATCTCCTATCAAAAAGTCATTTTTGACGCTTTTCGTCCCTAAATTGACTAGCCCTAATCTACGGGCGTTACAATTATCTCCCCCTTAGGATGATTATGTCCCAGAATGACCAACGAAATAGGACTCATATACTGACTCCATACGTTATCTCTCCATCCTAAGTAATAACCGTGATGCTCAATCTTTCATCTGCTCTTCATATTATTTTTTACTTTCAATCGTAACCTTCAAGTTACAAAATAAATCCTTATTGTGGACTCCTTCTTCTTCCTGGGATAAATACATTCCTTTATCTATTGTAATAGACCGATGGGTCGTGTCCCGATGACCTCTCATCGTAGTCGGAGTCAATTGATATGACCACTAGGGTCGAAATAACAACCATCTTACTAGTCATTACTGAAACAATGGTAATGACATGCTTGAATAAAACGGAAACAATTTCTAGCTTCTTGGTAACCTTGCGACTTTCCCTGATCCAAGTGTGGGTCTTGTGCTTCCGGTAGTATAGATCTCTACCACCATTCACACTTACTCATACTTGTCCCAAGTATTGTCTCACAGTTAACCACGTCACTATACATAAATCATATAATCATTTAACACATCAGATAACAAAACCAGGGTTTATATTATTTCTTGAAACTATTACACAAAAGTTCAAGTTCACCCTATACTATGCCTCTAATAGGCTACATCATAAGTTACTATTCGCACTGCTACTTCATAACTTGATCATTGGATATAAAATCCTCATCCTTGATTCGCTTCGTCGAGGATCATGTGGAATGCCCTTGGCTGTGGCGGTAAGTTTTTCTTTGCAGCTTTGTCCTTCTTTGGGCAGTTCTTCGAAATATGACCACCATCTCCACATTCGTAACACTTCCTATTGTCAAACGTACAATCTCTGGAATAGTGACCAGTCCTACCATACTTATAGCAGGTCACTTCTCCATCGCATCTTCCGAAATGCTTCTTCTTGCACTTTTCACACCACTTGGTTTCATCTTTTCCTCCGGATTTCTAGAGTATGGTTTCTTTGTCGATCATTGAAGATCCCTCGTGTTTCCTTTTCCCTCCAACTTCAACTCTCTCTAGACCCTTTTCCCTTATTTGGGTCTCAACATTCTTGGCTGCCCAGATGGTGGCTTTCAGAGTGGTTGCTTGCTTGACTATCGGACCAAAGTCCGCTGGTAATCCATTGGCAAACTTTTTGACCTTGGAAAGTTCAGTTGGAATTAGGTATGGAATAAGCTTCATCTTCTCCGTAAAGCTTGTAGCGTATTCAGTGACGCTCAATTTTCTCTTCTTTAGATTCTGGAACTCATTGTTGATTTCCTGAAGATCCTACTCAGAGAAGTATTGCATTTTCATTTGCACCATGAACTCTTCCCAAGACATTTTGCTAGCTTCCCCCTTGGGCATTGAACCGGCCAGTAACTTCCACCAGCTCAGTACTCCAAATTTTAACATAGGGATTGCAAGAGCGGTCTTCTGTCTGTTGCTACACTCGCAACTTTCAAAGATTGTCTCCATCTCGGAGATCCAGTCCATGACTTGCACCGGTGTCGGGCTCCCAGAAAGACATGGTGGTTTGGATGCCATGAAATCCTTGTACTTGCATCCACGTCCATCATTGCCTCCATCCTGATTGTTTCGGCGAACTATTGGTGGGTTGGCTTGACCAATGGTCCCACTATAGTTCCCTTCTTATGACTGCCCCTCATTCAGCTCAGGCTGTTCAACTGGTATTGAGGGTTCACTCCTGTTGTTCAGCAACAATTGTATCATTTCCTCCTTTTGTTCTGCCATCATGGCTTGAATCATGGTTCGCACTCCAGCCATTGTGATTGGTTCAGGTGATACTGCTACAACAGCCACTCGCTCAACCATAGGTGGTTGATTCCTATTTTCGTTCACGTTTATAGCTCCACTCCTGGTTCTTGTCATTTTTTTATCTATACACCGAATAAGGTGATTTTAGATCTTTATTCACATCCTTATCACTCCGAAATGTTTACATGCTAGTTCTAATATCATAGACGCACGCTTAGAATCCTAAACACATAAGGTTTCCAGATCTGGTCGGCAACAAACCATAAATCCGACCAAATAACATCATATATGGCAAACATATAACATTTAGCACTTAAAGGCATTTCAGGCATCTTTCCTAAAATAAACTAGTGCTTGTGTCAATTTAGGTGTACTACCTAAAATATAATGGACACACTCAACTCACAATCATCGCTTAGCATTCTAAGTTTAAGTCTAGAAATAAATCCATATTCCTAGTTCGCTTAAACTAATGCTCTGATACCCACTGTGACATCCCCAATTTCACGGCCAGAAAAGACCGATTTGTTTATGCTTTGTTTTACAAAATCAGAGTAATCTTTTGATTAAAAGAGTTGTGGAATTTGTTCCCAAAATAAAATATGATAAGAATTTATCAAAAGCATTTATTAAAGAAAATGTATTTTCCTTAAATAATAAAACCTCGGGATGTCATGTTCTGATATAGACCAAAAGCATAAACAGTATAAAATAGATCTTACAACAGTTATTTATGACTACTGATCTATAATCCAAAATCTCTCGTCAAGTCCACCAACTTATACTCTTGTGCCATTACCTGTAATGCAAAGAAAGTTGAGTGGGTCAGGCTTGGGAGCCTGGTGAGCGTATAGGGGTTTCAACCCACAATAATATAATTATTATATTTAATCATCAAACAATCAACCCAATTACCCATCCCCATTATCTTCGTTTAATCTTCCCAAAAGATATTATCCTAAGGGTCATCTCCTATATCATGTTTACCTCTCATCTCCTTACATCTTATTTCCTTATATGTTTGTTCCTAAGAACTTTTCCTAAGGATCATTGCCTGCATCATATAGACAATACTAATTCGGGGATCACTCCCTCAATATGTGACTGGTAAGGGTTAGGGTATCATCGCATGATTACACAGCCACAACATCGCCTGGACTCGTAAATCATAATAAGGGTTAGACTATCATCGCATGAATACGCAGCCACAACATCGCCTGGACTCGTAATTCATAATAAGGGTTAGACTATCATCACATGAATACGCAGCCACAACATCGCCTGGACTCGTAATTCATCACCTATCTATCACCACCTAATTATCATCACCATTATATCCTCACCTATCTCTTATTACATTCTTTCAACACACATCAACTATTTCATCTACCCATGTTCTACCCAACATATTTGTAGATATAAATTACATATATAGTTTAAATCATTTAACACCCATATAAAAACATCAATTCCAAGCTCATCTCAAATAGACAAATAATATATAACACATAGCATGTATTTCATAGCTAATACTTTATATTTATGTGTTAGAAGAAAGTAACTACACACTCACTTGATCAAAAGATGATCGGACAACACTACGGCTTGTAAAAGTAATATTCTTCGGTAGATCTAGAAGATCTTCACAAAAACCGGGCTCCTCGTGGGTAGAGCTTCGGCTCGGGAATTGCACTTCTCGGGATCTTCGGGGCCTCGAGACTTGCTTCGGGGCTCGGGAATGATACCGGGGCTTCGGGATAATTCTTGCACGAAAAACGATGCAAAAACGCGAGAGAAAGAAGAGAAATGAGCAAAGGAATAAGGCAGCCTCGACTTCCTTTTATTGGGGGCTGAAACCCAAATTACGTTGGGCGTAATCTTAGGTTACGTTGGGCGTAACCTGGATAAGCCCGGTGACTCCCCCCTTGGATAATATCGAAAATTTATATTTAAATTTAATATCGAAAATATGTAATAAACTTCAAAAATTCATATCTTTCTCATACGAACTCCGTTTTCAACGTTCTTTATATCCCCACGTAGGTGAGACTACGCTCTACAACTTTTGTTTAGACTCCGTCGGCTAATTTTGATTTATTTTTATTATATTAGTTTAGTAGGCCGGGACAGGAAAACTCCGTTATAAATTCATAACTTCTTCATCCGACGTCCGTTTTCGCCTATCTTTTTATCGTTTCACTACAACTAACGAGATCTTCGATTCTCATTTAGATTGTTTCGGCTAAAAACCGCTCGGTTTCAAATCGAGAATTCGGGCTGCATACTGCTAAGTCGAAACTTCAGAAAATCATAACTTCCTCATACGAAGTCAGATTTGGACGATCTTTTTATGCACGCTCTTGGTTTAACGAACTCTACGACATTCGTTTAGATCGCTAAGGCTAAATATTGCTCTAACGTAAATTCACTTTTTACGTCGCGCTGTGTCATGCTGGTTCTGTCGCGAAACTTGACAGGTCATAACTTATTCGTTATAACTCGGATTTCAGCATTCTTTATATGTATGGAATCCTTGTAACATATACTACAACTTAGTTAAGATTATTCCTTCAAAATAATCTCCCATCAAAAAGTCATTTTTGACGTTTATCGTCCCTAAATTGACTAGCCCTAATTTACGGGCGTTACATCTTCCACCTCCTCCAGTAATTGTCCATGACCCACAATTTTGTCAACTTGAAGAGTTCAAGCCGACTCAAGCCCTATTGGCATGCAAAATAAAGATGGAAACTCTGTATGTGCATATGTTCTCAACATGAAGTTCCACCTTGACAGATTGGGAATTTTGTGTGTCGTTTTCCCAGAGATGCTGGCAGTTGACTTGGTTCTGCAGTCACTTCCCGAGTCATATGGTCAGTTTGTTAAAGACTACTATATGACAGATCACGACATGGCCCTTATTGATCTGACTTATCTGCTAATTGCTGCTGAAGCATTAATGCTTTGGCGTACCTATAAAGCGGATTTTTCTTGAAGATCTACCTCCCAAATTTCGATGAACATTGGTTATGGCAAAGGTGATAGTCCGTAAATGATTTCTCCTCCTAAAGGATAGAAATCGGTCATGGTCGAAAAGTTTGATCATAATAGAAAGGCAAGTTCTGAGATAGTCCCATGTGTCATTCCCAAAGAGTCCATATGTTTCTATTTCCAAGAAAAGGGGCATTGAATGCGAAACTGTCATATCTACCTAGAAGATCGCAAGGATTGTAAAGTCAAATTGCATGATTCTACTTTAGGTAGGTCCACTATCTAACTCTATTAAGTTCCTATTTATAGATTCTTAGTACATGATGTGATAAGATTGCATTTTGATGTTTTGTAGAATCGAAGAAAAGGAAGGAAGCTTAAAAGAAGAGTAAGTTGAGTCTGATCGTGAAGAGATGGAGTTCGGTCGCATGGTTCGATGATCAGATTTTTGAGTTGGTACTTAGGAGTTATGATAGATTGCTTACGAATATTTAGTAACATAGTTTTCATATATACTTGCATTGTAAGGATAAGTTTTCCGCACATTATTAATAAAATTGCTTTATTTACTTTATGTTTACTTACAATGGCATTTATGGAAAATTGATGTTTATATATTTCAATTGTTATCAATATTGAAATGGATTTGATTCTTAGATATATCATTTGTGGTAGTGTCATAATTTACCAAGTAAGGAAGGATTCTCATCACCCAAGTTTCAATTGGACATAAACTTGGAATCATATGATTTGAATTGTATGATGCATGAGAATCTTGATCTTTGGTAAATTGAGACTAATTTCTTGTTCACATATGTATGTGAGTCAAGTGAAAGGCTAAAGGATCTAGTACACATTGATTTGCACTGGACAGATCCACCACAAAGGATGATAAAGGTTATTTGTCATGATTTACTAATGGTTTAGCAAATATGGTTATGCTTACAAGATTAAGTGTAATTCCAATACCTTAAAAAGTTTCAAAGCATAGAAGAATGAATAAGAAAAATCAATTAGGCAGAAAGATAAAAGTTTCTCCAATCCGAAAGGAAAGGAGAGTGCTTTAGTATCCTGTTTTATGATTATCCAAGTGATTATGGAACCATGTCACAATTGATCCTCTAAGGACATCTTAGTTCATTTATATGACTAAGAAGAGGAATCAGGTATTGTTGAAATGGTTAAATCAAAAAAGGATGAGTGATACTTAGTTCTGATATCAAGTTTTAGATTCATACTCTAGTTACTACAAGTTGTACCTTGAGTGATATATTCTAAGTAGGTTTATAACACCTCATGAAATGTGGAGTAGAAATTTTTCTTACTCTTGCACATTTGAAATTGGTAGTTGTGATGTTTTGTCTAAAACAAAGACCAACTAAGACCAATTGCATGAAGTGTTATCTTGATAAGAATCCGCACCAACTCTTGAATATTTGTTTATCAAGGAATGTTCCTTGACAGAGAATCTTATATGTCAAGAGGTCAGTGGGAGTCTGAATGATCTTGAATAGTTTCAACAACTAATCGAGAATAAACCTTTTAGTTATCACTACCACACGACCTGACGTTGATAACCTATCGTGTTGACATATTCTTATTTCTGTGTCATTCAAGTTAAGTTGACTATGCATGTGAGCTCTATGAGTTCTCATTTGATTGCATAAAGCAAAGCACCTTGATCAGTGAAAGTACATTAATCTATATGGGTGAGCTGCTTGATAAGTTGGAACCAATGGTAGGCCCTTATGCTACTGGATGGCACGAAATTAAGAATAAGCAAGTTCAGTCCATATGAGTTTGAATTTGTCATAAACCTTGTATTTATGATGGTGGTTTGAAATGACGAATTCACATGGATAGGGACACATACACCATAAAATCAAAGTGGTAAGAGTTTTCTCTCTACTTCATGAAAATGAGTGTAAGTAAACGCTTTCACTAGTAGATTTTAAAAGATTAGGGTAAGCAGTTGTGATAATTGCGTTCACAAATTTGAATATGATTACGACATCTCTTTTCTAGTTCAAATTGTGAGAAATGGCAAATAGTTTGAACATCTGGGGCTTATTATTATAAGTTCTGAAAGGGTTTAGACACGCACATAAGCTATCTAATGAATCGTGTATGAGCTTGAGAAGTCTAGATAAAGACTTATCGAAGTACCACATATCAGAAAACTGAATTTAGTAAGGAAATCAATGGGTATTGATTTCTATAAGTCTAACTGATTTCTGGGTACATTTCAAAGCTAGTGCGAGCATAATTATTATGTTGATAAGAACATAATTGTTATGCTAGTGGGAGCATGATTATTATGAAATGTGTTGCAACTTAGCAATGTTGTTTATAGGAAACAAAGTTCTAAATTTGCAAAGCTGCAGAATTTGGAAATTGTTTCGCTATAGTAAGGCTTAAGGGAGAGGGCATCAATAATTCATTTTAAATCTAAAACTTTTAGATTAAAATTTTAATGGAACTTAGTCATAAACATATATGAATGTCATGTTTATATGAATGTCATGTTGAAATGTTTCAACATAGGAAAATTCTATATATGGAAATATTATAGCAAGAGACTGGTCCAGTATCATGTCTTTATGTAAGACATTATGAATTGTATCCCATATACGTCGGGTATAGGATCGATTGCATATCCTATAATATTCGCCTGTTCTGATTTTTTCTAAATGCCTAGTGCATTAAAAGGGAAAAAGGATTAGAACCAGATATGACTAAAATTGTTAAACAACTGTCAAGGACAATCTAAGGTTTACCAGAGATTGGTTGCTTGTGGACAGTTGGAAGTATGGTAATGAATGGACCATATTGATATAATTCTAAATAGATAGGATTCTATTAAGAATGGATAGTCATATGGCAATTGTGAAAATGTTTCCATAATAGGAGTTGGATATTAAGAATCTATGTGGAAGTTAGAAACTTTTATTCATGAAGGATGTTCAAGGAATGTACCTTCAATATGAGACTTCATTTCCAAGGAATTTTCTTGTAACAATCTCCAGTGGAATGTTTTTGTAATATTATTGGCAAAGACTCTAGGACTTTGGTGCCTTAACATTCCAAAAGGAACATTGCATGTAATTTTAGATCTAACAGATTCTAGTAGTGAAAAGAATTTGGTATTCTTACACTTATGATAAGGATTTGGAATTATCAAATGAGCATCATTGGAAATATTTCCAATTGATCTATTTCACAAAGTAAGGACCATAGATAAACATAGTGTGCATGCTTGGAGCATGGGATGACTATTGTTTTAATTCTAGTATTGAATTGATTAGTCAAAACAATAAACAATGAATAAAGTCTAATCAATATGGTGATTAAATAATAAGTTTTTTATTTATATTCAAAGCTTTTTAGACCATATTGGATTAGGTTATTCTTGTGTTTCACTTAGCATGTTTTACTTCCCGAATAATAAGATTATTCAAACATCCACAGTCAATCATACTTTGGAAGTAAGTAATGAGGTAAGATTGTTATGAATCTAACTGTAGATTGTCTGAGTGTTTAGACATACCACAAGTTTGCTGCAGTGTTCATGAGTACTCCTGAAATAGGAATTTGAGTATTGGATTAAACCCACGCTCATTTGAATAACTTCATGGATTTTATCATGAGTGATTGTGAGACGATAATATCTTATATTCTTGAAATGGAGACATATGAGTTGTTGTTTGCGAGTCGGTTTTGCATTGATAATACGTAAACGCATCAGTAACTTGATGTTATAAAATGTATTGTTGTGTGTGATTTAATGAGTAAATAGTACAATCATATGAGTCGAAGTTTATCTGTTCCTTTTTCCCTAACGGGAAAAGCGATATCTGTGGGCCCCTCGATGATTTAGTGATGACACCCTAAGCACTTGGCCAAGCTTGGACTAAGTTGATGTCTTCAATTGTAGTCTGAGTCAGTCGTCATAAATCGGAAGTCAGGAAACAAACCTTAGACAGAGAGAATGATTATAATCCATGTCTCATTTCCATACGATATCTTGTAGAATGGAGGAATATTTGATCCCTTATCTAAAGGATGTGTTTCTGATATGGTCAGAGTTCGACTGTGACTTTTGAAAGCTACGATTTCTAATCAGATTGTGAAGTCGTTCTTGCAATAATAGTTATTAGACTTATCCAAGTGGGATACTGTTGGATTATATGTCTAATCCCATAACTATAACATCCCAACTCCCAGGTATAATATTTATTTATTTATGAGTTGATTGAGCAACTCGACGAGTTGGATGCCCCAACTCGTCAAGTAGAGGCGGATTGGCCACATGGGTTTTATGACCAACTCGACGAGTCGGAGGGACCAACTTGACAAGTTGGCACTGTGAGAGGAAACCCTAAGTCTTTGGGGTTTGGTCCTATTTAAAGGACCTTAAGCCCTCATTTCTGCCTCATCGGCCACCTTATGTTGAGCTTTACTGAGTTAGGACCGGAGGGTCCACCCGAGTTGTGGGACCAAAGGGTTCCACTGAGACACATCGACCAGAGGGTCGTATTTGAGATATAGCAATGAGAGACTACTGAGTTATGTGTGGTATTTTGGGGAACTCACTAAGCTTCGTGCTTACCATGTTATGTATTATGTGTTTCAGGTACTTCTCAGGATCACGGGAAAGCGCCGACTTGATTGTACACACGCGATGGAGTTTATGTTTTGAGGATCCTGGATTTTATCAAACAATTTATGAAGTTGTGTATTTGACAATTTGACAAATTGTGGTTTTTGGAATGTGATATAGTGAATTATGTGGTTTGAAAATGAAATTTTTGTTTGAAAATTTACGGTGTTACAAGTTGGTATCAAAGCCTTGGTTTGAGGGATTCGGATGTACCTTCGGGTGAGTTTGGACTCAAACTGAGGATTTGAGAAAGATTTTCAAAAGAAATGATTTTTCTAAAATAAGAAAGAGTTTAAAGAGAAAAACGAGTTGGAGCAGTGTGTACAATCAGCCAAAGCCCGAACGGTGATTTCCCATAATACCCTTACTTATTTGAGATAATTATGAGATGTTAGGGATGCATACTAGAGGATAGGCTAGGTATTTCATATTTAGGGCTAGAGTTGTCTGATTTGTGATGCCTTAGCCTAGGAATTATTGCTATCTGTTATTTGCCTTGAGTATTTGCTGAGTAGGAGTATCTAGCAGGAATTACTTAGAAAGAGTTCTGAATCGAGGGATAATCTAGGAGAGATACCTAGATGAGCATATGAGGGGTCTATTGAGAGAGTAGTCTGTTATTCATGAGAGATAGAGTACGCGTGAATTGGGATCCTAGGAGGAGGACTTGGGGTGACTACAGGTTGGTGTGGAAGGTAGTATTGGGCCCGTACTACTGAAAGCACCTGATTTGTATGCAGCCCAAGTAAGAATCCTTAGGGTACTAAGGAGCATGTAGCGGCGGGAAATCGAGTGTGAGTATGCTCAAGTGAGTCTTTGATTATTTTTGTGTTGTGTTTCAGAGACATCATGGTGGGTACACGCCATAACCCCAAGGGTGGTAGTGCCAGCGACGAGGAGATCCGCATGATCAGTCATGAGGAGGTGGCCACAGCTATCCGAGAGGTGATATTGGAGATGTTTGGGTCTATTAAGACCACACTTATTGAGACATTTGATGAGCGATATGCTACTGTTAGTGAAGCTGCTGCTGCCACCACAACCATAGTCGCTGCTAGATCACAAGGAGGTGGCTCGTTGTTGTTTCGGCAGTTCAGCAACATGAAGCCACCAGAGTTTAATGGGACTCAGTATCTGATTGCTGCTAGGAGATGGATCTCTGACATTGAAGGATGATTTTACACGTGTTCATGCCCTAAGCATTTGAGAGTTCGGTTTGCGCTGAACCGGCTTCGCTTGGGAGTGAAGGACCGGTGGAAGTTTATGACAGCCAACTTTACTCCTATAGATCATGCTGCAGTGACTTGGGAGAGATTTACACAGTTGTTACAAGATGAGTATGTTCCCCCGGTGGAGAGGGAATGGTTAGCCCAGGAGTTTCTATCTCTCAAGCACAAGACATAAACTGTGACTGAGATTTCGAGGATGTTCCATGAGAGGGCACTATTTTGCCTTGAGCATGTGTCTACTGAGTAGGCACGTGTGAGTCGATATCTGAGCATACTGAGGAGGGATATACGGGAGTTCGTTGCGAACTCGTCGTACCGGACATTAGCTGAGCTTCAGACCAATGCCAGGAGAGAGGAGGAGGAGTCCCGGGGTAGAGACAGGAGACCGATACAGTCGCAACCGGCGATGAAGCGGGTAAAGCCGGCTGATGCGAGAGCTGGGGGCTAGAAGGGCCGCACTTGTGGCAAGTGCTACAAGAGTCACGAGGAATCATGTCGGGCAGGGATTTGCTACAAATGTGGCAAAGAGGGGCACATAGTGAAGGATTGTCCCAAGGGGTTTGCAATTTGCTTTCACTGCAACCAGACCAGCCATCGGAAGGGCTAGTTCCCTCAGCTCATTCTGGGATCAGCCTAGGATTCCACTCCTGTTGCTTTACGTGCTACTGATAGTCGGCCGGTGAAGGCCGAGGCTCCGAGGGCTCATGGGAGAGCTTTTCAGCTGACAGTGGAGGAGGTCCACACAACACATGATGTCGTGGCCGGTACGTATTTCCTTATTTATATTATTTTGAGATTTGTTGTGCTTATACTATGCTGTATATAGGTACCTTTCTTGTGAGTTCTGTACCTTCTTTGGTGTTATTTGACTCGGGTTCGAGTCGATCCTTCATTTCTTTAGATTTTAGTCATCACATCAGTATCAGTCGTGAGGCGTTGGGTCGACCTCTGAGGGTTTCTATAGCCGACGAGCATGCGGTTTATGCTACTGATGTATTCTGTGGATGTGTAGTGGAGATCTTTGGTGTTGAGCTCCTGATAGACTTGGTACCGATCGCGATGGGCGATGTATGTGTCATAGTAGGCATGGATTGGTTGAGTCAGTTTGGAGCTGTGATCGACTGTGAGCGTCTGATGGTTACTATACGAGACCCTAGTGGGTGAGTGTTTATGGTGTATGGCGAGGGTACCAAATCTGGATCAGCCTTCTGCTATGTTGCAAGAGTGAGACAGAGTCTAGAGCAGGGTTGTATGGGATTTTTGGCATATGTGATGGATACGTGGGTTGCTGTAGATAGGTCGAGTTCTATCGTCGAGATTCTGATAGTGTACGAGTTTCTGGATGTTTTTCCTGAGGAGTTGTTGGGTGTGCCTCCCGAGAGGCAGGTGGAGTTCCTTATTGATTTGGTTCTGGGTGCGGTGCCTATTGCCAAGGCACCTTATCGCCTTGCGCCGCCAGAGATGCAGGACTTATCCTCCCAACTCCAGGAGCTGCTAGGGAAGGGTTTCATTAGACCAAGTAGCTCACCGTGGAGAGCACCTATCCTTTTTGTCAAGAAAAAGGATGGTTCACACCGGATGTGCATCGATTACCGGGAGTTGAACAAGCTGACGGTCAAGAACCGTTATCCACTACCGGGGATCGACGATTTATTCGATTAGTTGCAGGGGCATCTTGGTTTTCCAAGATTGATTTGAGATTTGGGTGTCATCAGATGAGAGTTTGCGAGGAGGATATCCAGAAGACGACCTTTAGGACTCGTGATGGGCACTACGAGTTTGTGGTGATGCCTTTCGGGCTCACCAACACACCAACAACGTTCATGGATCTTATGAACCGGGTGTACAGGTCCATGTTCGATCGATTGGTGATCGTGTTCATCGATGATATTCTGGTATACTCGAGGTCCAGAGAGCATCACGAGGATCATCTTCGGGAGATTCTTGGAGTGTTGAGGGCGGAGAGACTTTACATTAATTCTCCAAGTGTGATTTCTGGTTACTAGAGGTTCAGTTCCTAGGGCACCTCATTAATCATAAGGGGATTTTGGTCGACCAAGCCAAGATTGAGGCAGTTATGCGGTAGGAGGTGCCGATATCCCCGTCCGAGATCAGGAGTTTTCTGGGTTTGGCCAACTACTATCAGAGATTTATCAGAGATTTCTCCAAGATTGTTGTTCCTCTTACTAGATTGACCCGGAAGGGTGTTACTTTTGCCTGGGGGCCCGAGAAACAGGCCTCATTCGAGACTCTTCGCCAGAGATTGTGCGAAGCTCCAGTGTTAGCCCTTCCCGAGGGACTGGAGGACTTTGTATTTTACTATGATGCATCTATATAAGGGATGGGTACGGTGTTGATGCAGAAGGGGCGTGTGATAGCATTTTCATCGAGGCAGTTGAAGCTTCATCAGACAAGGTATACCACGCATGATTTGGAGCTGGGGGGGGTGGTGTTCGCCCTCAAGATCTGGCGCCACTATCTGTATAGAGTTCGGTGTACCATATTCACGGACCATAAGAGTCTGAAGTACCTCATGGATCAGCCCAACCTGAATATGAGACAGAGGGGGTGGTTGGATGTAGTGAAAGACTATGACTGCGTGATCATATATCACCCAGGCAAGGCTAATGTGGTAGTCGATGCCTTGATCCGTAGAGCAGAGAGTGCTCCAATTCGAGATGTGTGTATGAGGATGACGGTGATGACTCCAGTCCTAGATACCATCCGAGAGGCCCAGGTGGAGGCTGTGTGGCCAAAGAACCTCAAGAGGGAGTGAGTGATCGGACATGTTTCTGAGTTTGAGACGGATGGTCGGGGGCTTATGACTTTTTGTGGGCGGATTTGGGTGCCCTATACAGGTGGAGCTTGGCGCATACTGATGGAGGAGGCACATAGATCGAGATTATCGATCCATCCAGGAGCCACTAAGATGTATTTGGATTTAAAGAGGGATTATTGGTGGCCCTGTATGAAGAGAGATGTGGCATGGGTAGTCGAGAGGTGCTTGACCTGTCGTCAGGTTAAGGCGGAGCACCAGCGTCCACATGACCCATTGCAGCCTCTAGAGATTCCCCAGTGGAAGTGGGAACAAATTTCTATGGATTTTATCACCAAATTATCGAGAACCGCGCGAGGTGTCGATGCGATATGGGTAATTGTGGATCAGTTGACGAAGTGTGCTCACTTTTTGGCTATCAGTGAGAGATCTTCTACAGAGAAATTAGTCGAGATTTATGTGAGAGAGGTGGTAGCATGGCATGGAGTGCCAACATCGATAGTGTCGGATCGAGATGTACGCTTTACTTCTAGGTTCTGGAAGAGGTTTCATGAGGATTTGGGTACCCGGTTGCACTTCAGTACCGTATACCACCCACAGACAGACAGTCAGAGTGAGCGGACGATTCAGACGCTTGAGGACATGTTGCGTGAATGTGTTATGGACTTCGGAGGTAGTTGGGACACTTATTTGCCCTTGGCTGAGTTTTCGTACAACAACAGCCACCATTCTAGTATTGTTATGCCTCCCTTTGAGCTCTTATATGGGAGGAGGTGTTAGACTCCCATCTATTGGGGAAAGGTAGGGCAGAGGGTGATGAGTGGCACTGAGATAGTGCTCAAGATGACTGAGCAGATTCAGTAGGTCAGACAGAGATTACTGACGGCCTAGAGTCGCCAGAAGAGTTACGCAGACCGACGACGATCCGAGCTAGAGTTCCAGGTTAGAGATTTTGTCCTCCTGAAGGTATCCCTATGGAAGGGGGTGATCCGATTCAGGAAGCGGGGAAAGTTGCGTCCTAGATATATCAGTCCTTTCAAAGTGACTGCTAGAGTGGGAAAGGTAGCTTATCGATTGGAGCTACCTACAGAGTTGAGCCAGATTCAAAATACCTTCCACATGTATCAGTTGAGGAAGTGTGTAGCCGATGAGACACCAGTGGTACCGTTAGAGGACATTCAGGTTGATGCAAGCATGAACTACATTGAGAGACCGAAAGCGATTTTGGATAGAAAGGTTAAGACCCTGAGGAACCAGGAGGTGAGGGTGGTTAAGGTGCAGTGGGAGCACCACAGGGGATCCGAGTGGACTTGGGAGCTGGAGTCCGATATGCGCGAGCAGTACCCAGAGTTATTTCTGGAGCATGACTTTGAGTTCGAAGTCTGATTCTAATGGGGGAGAAATGTAACATCCCGACTCCCAGGTATAATATTTATTTATTTATGAGTTGATTAAGCAACTCGACGAGTTGGATGCCCCAACTCGTCGAGGAGAGGCGGATTGGCAACATGGGTTTTATGACCAACTCAACGAGTAGGAGCTGTGAGAGGAAACCCTAAATCTTCGGGGTATGGTCCTATTTAAAGGACCTTAAGCTAATATTTGGGCATTTATTACACTTTTGGAAGAGAAGCGAAGAGTATCAAAGCAAGGAACGAGAAGAAACTATTGGATCGGGTGTTATTTCATCTATAGCTTCTGTTGAAGGTAAAAAGTCTCCACCTTGCTCATTAGTTTGATTAGATCTCATTTTATAGAGTTTTAGGGATTATTCCATCTTTCCTTGACGCTTTAAGTGTATTGAGTTTACTAAGAGAATGAGACTTCAGATCTGGACCTTGTGACGTCCTTAGAGTCCAAAGGTCCCAACTTTATCAAGCTAATAAAGAAGCTTTTATGTTTAAGACCCTAAATGGAAGTTTTTTTTGGCATTTCAAGCCCTAAGTGGTATCTCAGCCTTGGTAGGCTAGATCTAGAGTTTGGGGTTGTAGCTCTGCCTTAAAATGTCTGAATGAAAAAAGGGTCTGAACGGACTCGACGAGTCGATAAGCTGACTCGATGTGTCGGCTAGGGGTTTCCCCGACGAGTCTATACATGAATAACTCGGCAAGTTGATGAGACAACTCGACGAGTTAAGATGGGTTTCCGAAACATTTCTGAAGGAATGAGGGGACTCGACGAGTCACATAGTTGCACTTGACGAGTCAGGTCAACATGGACTATTGACTTGAGTGTTGACTTATGTTGACTTTAGGGTTTGGTCAAGACAGGCATTATGGAGACCATGGAGGGGTAGAATAGTCTTTACCCATTCCAAGAGATTAGAGAGAGAAAATAACTTGGTTTTTTTGGAGTTGTGATTTAAGTGTTAATTAAAGATAATTATCGTATGCGTTAGGCGGAGGCTAGATCGGTGATACATGTACGAGGTCTATTTGCTTACTTACTAGGTGAGTCTTCTCACTATACTTACCTTGAGTGGTAATTTTGTGTGACCGGAGGGTCTTGTGTGCTTATATTGAGTATTGTGATATCCTACATTATGTCTTTGTGATTTATGTTGTGTATTATGCTGAGCTTTACTGAGTTAGGACCGGAGGGTCCACCCGAGTTGTGGGACCAAAGGGTTCCATTGAGACACATCGACCAGATGATCTTACTTGAGATATAGCCATGAGAGGCTAATGAGTTATGTGTGGTATTTTGGGGAACTCACTAAGCTTCGTGCTTACCGTGTTATGTGTTATGTGTTTCAGGTACTTCTTAGGATCACGGGAAGGCGTCAGCTAGATTGTACACATGAGATGGAGTTTATGTTTTGTGGATCCTGGATTTTATCAAACAATTTATGAAATTGTGTTTTTGACAATTTGACAAATTGTGGTTTTTGGAATGTGATATAGCGAATTACGTGGTATCTCAGCCTTGGTAGGCTAGATCTAGAGTTTGGGGTTGTAGCTCTGCCTTAAAATGTCTGAATGAAAAAGGGTCTGAACGGACTCGACGAGTCGATAAGCTGACTCGATGTGTCGGCTAGGGGTTTCCCCGACGAGTCTATACATGAATAACTCGGCAAGTTGATGAGACAACTCGACGAGTTAAGATGGGTTTCCGAAACATTTCTGAAGGAATGAGGGGACTCGACGAGTCACATAGTTGCACTTGACGAGTCAGGTCAACATGGACTATTGACTTGAGTGTTGACTTATGTTGACTTTAGGGTTTGGTCAAGACAGGCATTATGGAGACCATGGAGGGGTAGAATAGTCTTTACCCATTCCAAGAGATTAGAGAGAGAAAATAACTTGGTTTTTTTGGAGTTGTGATTTAAGTGTTAATTAAAGATAATTATCGTATGCGTTAGGCGGAGGCTAGATCGGTGATACATGTACGAGGTCTATTTGCTTACTTACTAGGTGAGTCTTCTCACTATACTTACCTTGAGTGGTAATTTTGTGTGACCGGAGGGTCTTGTGTGCTTATATTGAGTATTGTGATATCCTACATTATGTCTTTGTGATTTATGTTGTGTATTATGCTGAGCTTTACTGAGTTAGGACCGGAGGGTCCACCCGAGTTGTGGGACCAGAGGGTTCCATTGAGACACATCGACCAGATGATCTTACTTGAGATATAGCCATGAGAGGCTAATGAGTTATGTGTGGTATTTTGGGGAACTCACTAAGCTTCGTGCTTACCGTGTTATGTGTTATGTGTTTCAGGTACTTCTCAGGATCACGGGAAGGCGTCAGCTAGATTGTACACATGAGATGGAGTTTATGTTTTGTGGATCCTGGATTTTATCAAACAATTTATGAAATTGTGTTTTTGACAATTTGACAAATTGTGGTTTTTGGAATGTGATATAGCGAATTACGTGGTATCTCAGCCTTGGTAGGCTAGATCTAGAGTTTGGGGTTGTAGCTCTGCCTTAAAATGTCTGAATGAAAAAAGGGTCTGAACGGACTCGACGAGTCGATAAGCTGACTCGATGTGTCGGCTAGGGGTTTCCCCGACGAGTCTATACATGAATAACTCGGCAAGTTGATGAGACAACTCGACGAGTTAAGATGGGTTTCCGAAACATTTCTGAAGGAATGAGGGGACTCGACGAGTCACATAGTTGCACTTGACGAGTCAGGTCAACATGGACTATTGACTTGAGTGTTGACTTATGTTGACTTTAGGGTTTGGTCAAGACAGGCATTATGGAGACCATGGAGGGGTAGAATAGTCTTTACCCATTCCAAGAGATTAGAGAGAGAAAATAACTTGGTTTTTTTGGAGTTGTGATTTAAGTGTTAATTAAAGATAATTATCGTATGCGTTAGGCGGAGGCTAGATCGGTGATACATGTACGAGGTCTATTTGCTTACTTACTAGGTGAGTCTTCTCACTATACTTACCTTGAGTGGTAATTTTGTGTGACCGGAGGGTCTTGTGTGCTTATATTGAGTATTGTGATATCCTACATTATGTCTTTGTGATTTATGTTGTGTATTATGCTGAGCTTTACTGAGTTAGGACCGGAGGGTCCACCCGAGTTGTGGGACCAGAGGGTTCCATTGAGACACATCGACCAGATGATCTTACTTGAGATATAGCCATGAGAGGCTAATGAGTTATGTGTGGTATTTTGGGGAACTCACTAAGCTTCGTGCTTACCGTGTTATGTGTTATGTGTTTCAGGTACTTCTCAGGATCACGGGAAGGCGTCAGCTAGATTGTACACATGAGATGGAGTTTATGTTTTGTGGATCCTGGATTTTATCAAACAATTTATGAAATTGTGTTTTTGACAATTTGACAAATTGTGGTTTTTGATTATGTGTTTTCAAAATGAAAATTTTGTTTCAAAATTTACGGTGTTACAATAACTCTATTTGGTATGTACTTGATTTGATTATGAGCATGATCATTTTAGGTTGCCTTCACTCATGTAACTTGATAGGATGACAAGTGGAGAGAGAGGGAGAGAGAGAGAGAGAGAGTAGGATTTATTATATGAATAATAAATTGGTACCCAGAATGATCTTATTAATATATTATTTGGAAATCATATTATTAATTAGTAATTGATCAGATTTTTTTTTAAAAAAGATTTTTTTGGATTAACCATCAATTAGTATTATGCGCTTAATATAGTTCAATACATACAATGGAAGGCAAACAGGCAACAAGCTGTGTCGCTAGCCCTTTCACGATGGCAAAACTAATTCTTTTGAAAACAATGTCTGTGGATCTAGGAGATATGACATTAGAGTGCATGACTTGTTGGACTCTATTGAGGAGCTTCACCCTTAAGACCACATTTTCTTGAGGTGTGTTCATGATTTTGCCTAACAGATCTTGAAGCCATATTGCTTGACATGCAACTGCATTGGCTGCCATGAACTCAACCCCACAAGATGACAACGCTACTGTATCTTGCTTTTGTGAACACGACGTTATTGGGGATGACCCATAGTAAAACATATGACCAGTTGTACTTTTTCTGTCATCAGGATCAATATTGTGACTGTTGTCACTATAACCCACGAGCTTCTTTTGTCCCGTCCTATCATACTTTATTCCATGGGTAGTTTTCCCTCGTAGATACCTTAGAATTTGTTTGCTTGCAACACCATGTGATTCTATTGGACTTTGCATATATCGGCTTATAACTCCAACATAAAATGCCATATAGGGTCTTGTTTGCAAAAGATACCTTAACCATCATACCACCTTCCTGTATCGAGTTAGATCAATTTCTAATTCATCTTCAGCCTTTGTCAACTTTCTTATAGGTTCCATTGGAATGTGGGTTGGGTTGTAATCATGTAAACTGATTTTCTTGACTAATTGTAATTCCAGTTTCTTCTTGCTGAACTTCTATGCCAAGGTAGTAAGTTAACTCTCCAAGATATGACATATCAAAATTTTTTGACATTTCAATCTTGAATCTTCTAATCATGCTCAAGCTTGTACCTGTAACAAACAAGTCATCAACATAAACTGCCAAAATTAGTATATTAGTCCCTTCATTTTTCCGGTACACTGATTGTTCTTTCTTACACCTTTGAAATTTCATATTTGTTAAAATTTGATCAAGCTTCATATTCCATGCTCTAGGTTCTTGCCTTATACCACATAGTGTCTTTGTTAATTGATATACCTTATGCTCGTTTCCTTTCTTTACATATCCTTCTGGTTGTGTTACACATATGGTTTCTTTCAATTCACCATATAGGAATGTCGTTTTGACATCTAAATGATGTAATTCCCATCCATTAATAATAACTATAGCCATAATAAAACGAACTAGTTCAATTCGAGCTATCGGAGCAAATACTTCTTGAAAATCAACTCCTAGTTGTAACATGTAACCTTTAGCAACTAACCTTGCTTTGTAGTCGTTAATCGTGCCATCCAAATTTTTCTTTATTTTCAACACCCATTTAAGACCAATTTCTTTCACCCCCATAGGCTTCTCCACAAGCTTCCATGTATTATTTTTATTTATTGAATCAATTTCTGCATTCATGGATTTTACCCACTCTGACTACTTCTTTGCTTCTTCAGTCTGTAACATCTCGATGTTCAGATACTTCTAAATTCATCTCGATTTGAGAAGGCGTGGGTTTCATCTTGGGCAACACGACATGTTTCCTCTTGGAACACGACGTGTTGGCAACTTGAAAGAAACCCTAATCTTCCAGGTTTTTCTCCCTATTTAAGGAATGTGTAGGCTAGGTTTTGTCGACCCTTAGCCCCCATCAACTTTAAAAGAAACCCTACTAATTTTCTCTCCCATTTGTGAAGCTAGTTTGGTGTTTTGAAGCTAAACAAGGAAGAAGGTGGGAGAAAGAAGCAACAATCCAGCAAGGAAGCCCCATTGTTCAGTTTGGCACTCTTTTGGACCTTTTTAAGTGTCCAAGACCCGATTTTTATCATTAAAAGTTGTTAGATCTTGAGTTTTGTTCCTTTTACTCCTTGTTCTTAAATGTTAAAATGGTTGGATCTCATAAAGTTTGCAACTTTATGAATCGCCAGGTCAAGGTTACCTAGTAGTGTCTTCGATGTGGTACATAATCAAGTTTTGATGCCATGCATAGATATTAGGTTATAAATCCTCATTTTGAACTAATATGGGTTCAAGACATACATTGGACTTGTATGTCTAAAACACACCAACCCTTGGCATGGTTTAGGTGTTAGAATCACTTATGGAAAGGATGGATTTCAGATCTTAAGGATTAAGGTATTTTGGTTAAGCCTTTGCATTATCAAGCTTGTGATTTGGGTTTTTGGATCTTTTTGGTAGTCCTATTTGTGACATCCCCCTCTGGCACATATCACAATATATTCCGCTTTGGGCTCCCAGCACGAAAACTTCCCAGGGGGTCACCCATCCCTATATTGCTCTCACTCAGGCACGGTTAACTGCAAAGTTCTTATGGGATCTGTTGCCCTCACGGGTTTAAAATGTGTTGATATAAGGAAGTTATCCACACCACTTATAAGGAATGCTTAGTTATCCTTCCCAGCCGATGTGGGATTAGGTGCAACCCACATTCACCCCCATTATAGGGTTCGACGTCCCCATCGAACACATTGACCTGTGCCCCAACTCTAGGGGGTCACCCATCCATGTATTGCTCTCACCCGGGCATGCTTAACTATAGAGTTCATATGGGATCTGCTGCCCTCACGGCTTTAAAACGTGTTGTTATAGGGAAGGTATCCACACCCCTTATAAGGAATGCTTAGTGCTCCTTCCCACCCGATGTGGGATTAGGTGCAACCCACCTTATGTACATAGTTATGTAGAGTATGTGGTATCTTGGGAAACTCACTAAGCTTTGTGCATACGGTTTTCAGTTTATATTTCAGTTACTTCGGTTTTCAAATGGAAGAGCTCGGGAAGATTGCAAAGCACACACCACATGTTTCTGCATTCTGTGATTTACTCTGATTTGATGATGTTTTGATAAATCTCAGTTAACTTATTTTTATGGAAATCTTATGTATTAAAGATTTATTAATCTAAAAACAAAAATGTTAGGTCATTATTTTGGGACATTACAAGTTGTATTAGAGTTGGGGCACAAGTCGATGTGTGCGACGAGGACGTCGAACCCAATAATAGGGGCTAAAGGTGGGTTGCACCCGATCCCACATCGGCTTGGAAGGAGAACGAAACGTTTCCTTAATAGGGATGTGGATATATTCCTTGTAACAATGTGTTTTAAAGTCATGAGGGCAGCAGATCCCATAAGAACTCTGCAATTAACCGTGCTCGGGTGAGAACAATTCAGGGATGGGTGATCCCCTGGGAAAGTTTTGCGCCAGGAGCCCAAAACGGAAAATATTATGAAACGTGCCATAGGGGATGTTACACTAATGGATAAAGTTGGAAACTTTACCCTTCTTAATCACATTTTGGTCTAGATCTGAGCTTTGGAGCTCTTGAAGTCGAAAAGACAGCTGAATGTATTAAGTTGTTGGAACTCAGGTGAACACGGCGTGTTTTAAAGTCAACAAGACATGTTGGCTGAGGTTTTCCCGACTGTTTAGATGCTCATAGAACACAACATGGCCAAGGGGAACCCGACGTCTTGAGTCAATATGGATCGTTGACCTTGTCCGTTGACTTTGACCAAGTTGGACCTTGAGGGTATTTTAGGTATTTTGGGATCTTGATGGAATTAGTCACTTGGTGGATGTAGGTATTGTGTAGAGAGCTGAGATTCGGAGTCGGGCCTCATCAATTATGTTCAGTTGGCGAGGTGAGTTTTCCTCACTGTACTTACGGGTCGAAGGCACCAAGGCCGGTCCATTGGTTTGATAACCTGATATTCGTTGATATGATGAGTATGGAATAGATAAAGATGCTAGTTTTGTTATGCTAGTCTGGTAGATTGGTAGGGATACATGTGATACTTTCTGTATAATTATCTGTTTATGTTTTTTATCTGCTATATGTTAACATATTGTGTGGGTTGGGTTGAGGTTGTACTACTCCGTGCGGTAGCCAACAAACCATGGAGCAATTCAAATATGAGTTGAGGGCCAGGGAGGGCATGCCAGACTCATACCAAGGGATCATGAGCATTCCAAATATAATCTGAGGGTCAGGGAGGGCATGCAACACTCATACTAAGGGCTTATTGGTATTCAGTCTGAGGACTGATCTAGTCGTGAAGCAAGCTAGACATAAGCTATGGTCCAAGGGCAAGCCAGACTTATGTTGTGGGCTCAGGGCTAAACCAGTTTGTTAGTTGTAGGCCCGTTGTTGTTATTATATATGTGTTATTTGTTGCGTTGGTATTTTGGGGTAACTCACTAAGCATTGGGCTTACAGTTTTGGGTTATATTTCAGGTACCTCAGATAATCGCGGGAAAGTGAAGGCATGATCATGCATCTCCTCATGTTTTGTTCTATGATTTTGGGAAAACTCTGATATTAAAAATGTTTTGAAAATTATTTTGTAAAGAATGATGATTTATGGGTTGTTTTAAAAGTTTAAAATTTTCATGAAATTTATGGATGTTACAAGTTGGTATCAGAGCCTTGGTTTGAGTGAATTGGAGGAACACTCGTGTGAATCCAGTCTCAAACTAAGAAAAAAGATTTTTAAAACAATTTTTTCAAATGGTTTTCAAAATAATCTTGGAGGATGGGATGTGTAAGATCAGCCGGAGCCAGTAAGTAGACCCCAAAATACCACACTGTTATTTGAAATTGTGATATGTTAGAACATCATGCTAGTGATAGGCTAGGGATCTTCAGGAATTTGAATGATAGAAGTGCATGATTATATGATGCTTGATAGCCTAGGGTTCTTCTTCAATGGAATTGACATCATTACTGTAGTTGCTTAGTGTATGCATCATGGTTATGCATAACTAAGATTCTATAGCCTGAGAATGTTTAGTTTGGCCTTATTTCATATTCTTGTTTGATGAAGGGCTTAGCGTAGGATCAGATATTCGACTGTCTATAGGGTCCAGTGTTATGTATGACTAGCATACACGAGTGTTGCAGGGTTGGTGGAAGTTTCATGGATGAGTGGTGTGGGGTCAGCCAGCCAGTTTCAAGATGTTTACTCTTTTCTCTAGGGAATGAGGATTGAGTGTATGATTATGCTAGTGTGTATTGTTAAGGTTGTTGTGATGATCCTCTGAAACAAATACGGGTAGGTATGGAAGGTAGTATGGGCCGGTACTACAAAAAGCACCCATACGCATAGCAGGGAAGTGACAACCCCTAGGCTTTGTTGGGACTTGGTTCCCATGATATGATATCTGTGTTATCTGATATCCCCCTGGTTTATTTGGTGACTACAAGGCGATTTAAGGATGGGTCCTGATTGGGATCGGAAGCTGGCAGTCAGGGTGGGTCAGATGCGTTGGATGACAGGATAAGGGAGATCCTATAGGAAGAGGTTGCTGCTTACTTCCGAGCTAAGTTGTCAGAGATGTTTGGATCTATTAAGACCACCATGATTGAGTACTTTGATGAGCGTTATGTTGCTTTATCCGAGGCTGTTGTTGCGCCACTATGGCCGTTGCAGTTGTAAGGGTTGGATCGGGTCTGGTTTTTCAGTATCGGGACTTCGACAATACAAAGCCCCCAACTTTTGATGGTGTGCAGGACCTGATCATAGCAATGAGGTGGCTATCTGACGTTGAGGGTTGTTTATTCACCTTCTCTTTCCTAGCTGACCAAAAGGGCAGGTGCATTCTAAACCTTTTGAGGACCAGAGCGAAGGATTGGTTGAGACTTGCTACTAGTTCATACTCTACTGAGCAGAGAGTTGTTGTGTCTTGGGAGCAGTTCTCAGAGATGTTCTGCTCTAGATATGTGCCGCTGGTGGAGCATGAAAGGTTGTCCCAGGAGTACCTGGATTTGAGGCAGGGGACGGAGACGGTGACGGAGATCACCAAGATGTTCGTGGAGAGGGCCATGTTTTGTCCTGCGTTTGACGCTTCTGAGCAAGCTCCGATGACCCGTTACTTGAGCTTGTTCAAGACAAAGATCCGCCAGTTTGTATCCATCCACCGCTAAGGTTCCTTGTTGAATTTGCAGGAGGTCGTTAGGCGGCATGAGATTGATTTGGAGTTACGGTCAAAAGAGCAAAGACATGCCCCCGCGCAGTCGCAGCCTGCACCAAAGCGGTTCAAGTCTGCTGATCTCAGATCTGGGGGTCGGAGGGGCCGTACTTGTGGGAAGTCTGCCAAGGTTAATGAGGGTGCTTGTCGATCATCTTCTGGATGCCACAATTGTGGTCGGCAGGGCCATATGGCGAGGGATTGCCACCACCAAGACCCAACACTTAGTTCCAGAATTTGTTATCATTGCGCCCAGGTTGGCCATGTGAAGTCTAACTGTCCTTCGCTTGTTGCTAGGCCAGTGCATGCTCTAGCGTCGGCTACATTGAGGATCACTGATGGGAGCCAAGGCAAGTTGGAGCCCTCAAGGGCTCGAGGTCATGCTTTCCAGCTCACTATCGAGGAGGCCGGATTAGCTCCAGATTTTGTGACTGGTATGTTTATATCTATTATTCTGTCGATTATGTCTTATGTTATGCTTATCTATGTGCCTCTCTTAGGTACATTACTAGTGAACTCTTTGTCTGCTCTAGTGTTGTCTGACTCGGGTGCGAGTCGGTCTTTTGTATCCCAATCGTTTAGTAGGGAGTTTGATATGCCCATTGGGAGTTATAGCTTCCGTTGTGAGTTTTATAGCCAAAGAACACGGCGTTTCTGCATCATCAATGTATCAGGGTTGGGTTTTGGAGATATTTAGGGTGCCTTATCCGATCGATCTAATCCATATCCCTATGGGGGATGTTTTCTTGATTGTGGGTATGGATTGGCTGAGCCGTTTTGGTGCTATGATTGATTGTGAGGGCCAGCACATGGTAGTTCGAACCCCAAATGGGGGAGAACTGGTTATCTGTGGAGAGATACATGACCTACAGGATGGTCAAGGCTGAGCATTAGAGGTCGCATGGCAAGTTGCGGTCTCTAGAGGTTTCCATGTGGAAATGGGAGCAGATTTCGATGGAATTCATCACCAAGTTACCAAAGACGGCAAAGGTTTTTGATGCTACTTGGGTCATCGTGGATCGATTGACCAAGAGTGCCCACTTTCTGGCGATTCGGGAGAGTTCTTCGTCCGAGAAGTTGGCCGATGTGTATGTTTGTGAGATCGTTGCTTGTCATGGGGTTTTGGTCTCCATTGTTTCAGACCGTGATGTTCGCTTCACCTCCCGCTTTTGGTAGAAGTTCCATGAGGAACTGGACTCGAGGTTGCACTTCAGAACTGCTTATCATCCACAGACCGATGGCCAGAGTGAGCAGATGATACAGACCCTTGAGGATATGTTGTGAGCCTGTGTTATCGATTTAGGTGGGAGCTGGGACTCCTACCTGCCTCTTTTGGAGTTCTCCTACAACATCAGTTATCACTCTAGCATTGGTGTTCTGCCTTTCGAGCTCTTGTATGGGCGGCGATGTCGTACCCCGGTTTGTTGGGTCGAGTTGGTCATAGGTTTATGGGGCAGACCGAAGTGGTCCTGCAGACCACGGAGCTGATTCAGCAGGAGTTGGCAGAAGATCTATGTCGGCCGGAGCCGATCCGAGTTGGAGTTTCAGGTTGGCGACATGGTGTTACTGAAGGTCTCACCTTGAAAAGGTGTGATACGCTTCAGGAAGAGAGGAAAATTGGGTCCCCGGTATATTAGGCCTTTTCGGGTGATTGCTAGGGTTGGCAAGGTTGCTTATAGATTGGGTCTTCCTGAGGAGCTCAGTCAGATTCACATCACTTTCCATGTTTCGCAGCTGCAAAAGTGTGTTTTGGATGAGGATGCAGTGGTTTCCTTGGATGATATTCAGGTCGATGAGCGGTTGAACTATGTTGAGAGACCGGTAGCTATCCTGGATAGGAAGATGAAGGTTTTGTGTAGCAAGGAAGTACCATTGGTAAAGGTATAGTGGCAGCACCGGAGGGGTTCCGAGTGGACCTGGGAGCTAGAGGATGAGATGCGAGAGCATTATCCAGATTAGTTCACCACAGCAGACTTCGAGGAAGAAGTCTAGTTCAAGTGGGGGAGAATTGGAACATCACGATGTTCGGGTACTTCTAAATTCATCCTTATAATTCTATTTCATGTTAATTGGTCAAGTGGTAGCACCCTTGGGTATAATTGAGGTTTGGACACGGCATGTTGGAGGCACCAACATGACGTGTCTATATTTGAGAAGGTACATGTTTCATCTTGGCCAACACGGCGTGTTTCCTCTTGGAACACGACGTGTTGACGGCTAGAAAGAAACCCTAATCTTCCAGGTTTTTCTCCCTGTTTAAGAAATGTGGAGGCTAGGGTTTGTTCACCCTTACCCCCCATCAGCCCTGAAAGAATCCCTAATCATTTTCTCTCCCATTTGTGAAGCTAGTTTGGTGTTTTGAAGCTAAAGAAGGAAGAAGGTGGAAGAAGGAAGCAACGATCTAGCAAGCAAGCACCATTCTTTAGTTTGGCACTCTTTTGGACCTTTCTAAGTGGCCAAGACCCGATTTTTATCATTCAAAGTTGTTAGATCTTGAGTTTTGTCCCTTTTCTCCTTGTTCTTGAATGCTAAAATGGTTGTATCTCATAAAGTTTGCAATTTTATGAATCTACATGTCAAGGTGACCTAGTAGTGTCTTGGATCTGGTCTATAGTCAAGTTTTGATGCCATACATAGAGATTAGATCATAAATCCTCATTTTAACCTAATATGGGTTCAAGACATACATTGGACATGTATGTCTTAAAAGCACCAACCTTTGGGATGGTTTAGGTGTTAGAATCGCTTCTGGAAAGGATGGACTTCAGATCTTAAGGATTGAGGGTACTTTGGTTAAGCCCTTGCATTATCAAGCTTATGATTTGGGTTTTTGGACCTTTTTGATAGTCCCAATGGATAAAGTTGGAAACTTGACCCTTCCTAATCACATTTTGGTCTAGATCTAAGCTTTGGAGCTCTTGAAGTCGAAAAGGCGGCTGAATGTATTAAGTTGTTGGAACTCAAGTGAACACAGCGTGTTTGCAAGTCAACATGGCGTGTTGGCTGAGGTTTTCCTAACTGTTTGAATGCTCGTGGAACACGGCGTGGCCAAGGGGAAGACGGCGTGTTGGGTCAACATGGATTGTTGACCTTGACTGTTGACTTTGGCCAAGTTGGACCTTGAGGGTATTTTGGGTATTTTGGGATCTTGATGGAATTGGTCACTTGGTGGATGTAGGTATTGTGTAGAGAGTTTAGATTCGGAGTTGGGCCTCATCAGTTTTGTTTAATTTTTTATGTGAGTTTACCTCACTGTACTTACAAGTCGAAGGCTCCAAGGCCGAACTATTGGTTTGATAACCTGATATTCGTTGATATGCTGAGTATGGAATAGATATGTATCCTAGTTTTGTTATGTTAGTCTGGTAGATCAGTAGGACTACATGTGATACTTTCTATATAATTATCTGTTTATGTTTGTTATCTTCTATATGTCGACATATTGTGTTGGTTGGGTTGAGGTTGTACTACTTCGTGCGGTAGCCAACAAACCCTAGAGCAATCCATATATGAGCTGAGGGCATGCCAAAATCATACTGAGGGGGCATGCCAGAATCGTACTAAGGGCTTAGTGGTATTCAGTCTGAGGACTAATCTAGTTGGCCCAGACATAAGTTGTGGGCCGAGGGAAAGCCAGACTTATGTTGTGGGCTCAAGGATAATCCAGTATGTTAGCTATGGGCTCGTTTCATGTTGTTATTATATATGTGTTATTTGTTGTGTTGGTATTTTGGGGGAACTTACTAAGCATTGGGCTTACAGCTTTGGGTTATGTTTCAAGTACCTCAGATGATCGTAGGAAGGTGAAGGCGTGATCGTGCACCTCCTCGTGTTTTGTTCTATGACTTTTGGGAAACTCTGATATTAAACATGTTTTAAAAACTATTTTGTAAAGAATGATGATTTATGGGTTGTTTTAAAAGTTTAAAATTTTCCATGAATTTTATGGATGTTACATAATCATTGTTGGTCATTGGTTGCTAATAGAAGTTCATCGAGTTCATCAAGATCGGGTACATAATCTTGAAATTGTTTTGTAGGTACTATTGTTCTTAAAGGCCTTTGAAAATCGGTCACCGGTTGTGTTTCTTGCTACAATGGGTTTTGTTCATTATTGGATGAACTTAGTTGATCTTCATCTTCTTGCTCATTCGTTTCAAAATCTGTTTCATTGTTTCGATCTATCATATATGAGTCGTCGTTAGCTTCAATATTTTGTTTTCCCATGGTATCGTGAATGAACCCAGTTCTTCAATATTAGTTCCTTATTTTTACTCCAATCCCACCCTTTGGTTTCATCAAAAATAACATCTTGACTTACAATTATTTTTTGAGTTGTTGGGTTAAGTAGCCGATAGGCTTTCATTCAAGGTATACCAGTGGTCTTGATCTTGCATACAACTTCTTTAGATTCACCGGTTCTACTTTTGCATATGCGAGACACCCAAATATACGAACATTTCTAAATTTAGTTTCTTTTTCTTGAATCTTTTGTATGGAGTTTCATCAACTAGGACTCGTGTGTACACGTGGCTTATTAAATTTGTCCAATGATTTACTACTTCCCCCCACAAGTAGTTTGGAACTTTCATAGCCTTAATTAGGCATCTTGTCATTATATACTTATAAAGGAAGCATTTTTCCTTTCACCACATTCATTTGAAACCCCCATTCATTTTTTTCTTTCACCACATTCATTTGAAACTCTCATGACTTTTCAATTTCTTTCTAATAATGATTATAAGTTGGTTAATAAGGTTAAATAAATATCAAACCTAAAGTGTAATCATATATAAACTAAATTTCAATATTAAAACAATATATTCTCTTCTACTTATAAAGTTATATTTTTAACTTTTTAACATGTTATACTTAACTTATTAGGTCTAATATGTTGTTGTATGTAAATTATTATTATTTTAAAGATAGAACTTCTAAACAATTTGTACAAAATACTTAAATTGTTAATTTAAATATAACCTTACAGGATCAACATAAATATAAATTCTAGATCAACTTAAAATACCCAAAGAATATTTTGTAAATAGTTAAAAGTGATAAATTATAGTGTCTTTCTAATAATGATTATAAGTTGGTAAATAAGGTTAAATAAGTATCCAACCTAAACTGTAATCGTAACTAAATTAAATTTCAATATTAAAATAATATTTTCACTTCTACTTATAAAGTTAAGTCTTTAACTTTTAACATATTATACTTAATTTATTAGATTTAATATGTTGTTGTATGTAAAACATTATCAGTTTAAAGCTACAACTTTTGAACAGTTTGGACAAAATACTTAAATTGTTAATTTAAATATAACATTACAGAGTCAACTTCAATATAAATTTCAGTTCCACTTAAAAAAACCCAAAGAATATTTTGTGAATAGTTAAAAATGATAAATTGTACTGCTAGATGCAAAAACTAAATTGTAATATCAATTTAACTAAAATATTTCCTCAAGATATTTTTATAATCGTTAAAAGTTTTCAAATAAGTAGCTTAAAATAACTTACAATTACAATAGTTAAAAATAACTCTATATAAATGATTATATTGTTACCTTTGAAATCCAAAAAAAAATGTTTGATGTTTTAAATAATTACAATCATAGAAATTAAAACATTAAGCAAATAAATTTTAAAAAATTAATTAACAATAACAACAACTATAAATAACATTAAACCATATATTATATTTAATTTTATTCATGAGTAACATGTGGGTAGAGGTCATTCAAAAGATTGAGATTATGAAGTATATATTATCATATAATTCAAAATAATCAATATATTATATCAACTTAGTATACGAATTATTATATCAAATTTACCAACAACATTATTGTTATATTTAAAAATATATATATATTTGTAAAGATTTCAACTATATAGATGCTTCTGCGCAACGCGCGAGCATTCGCCTAGTCATATCCATAAGTGTTTGGTTTCTACCTTCCACCGCCCTGTTTAATTGGGGTGTATATGGTGCAGTAAGATTTCGTTTTATGCCATGTTGATCACAAAAATTATGAAATTCAAGTGATGTGCATTCTCTACCTCGATCACTTCTAAAAATCTTCAAAGTCTTTCTCGTTTCATTCTTCACCAAAGCTTTGAGTCTTGAGGTATGCAAACTCTTCACTCTTTTCTTTCATTAGATAAGTCCACATGTATCGTGAGAAGTCATCAATTAGTGTGAAAATATACATGTTTCCTCCCATGGTAGTTGGAGTAATTGGTCCACATAGATCTCGTGTACTAGATCTAATGGCTAATTTGGTTTGTACTTCGTCATGGTTGTGAATGATTTCCTAGTTTGCTTACCCACCAAGCAAGATTCACATAATTGATTCTCATGATTGAAGTGTGGTAACCCTTTGACTAGACCTTTATTTGACATTAATTTTATTGACTCAAAATTAATGTGCCCAAGTCTTTCATGCCACCTCCATGTATTCTTGCTTAGCTTTGAGTGAAGACAAATAGGAATTCCAATTGTCAAATTTATCTTGTAAAGACGATTTGGAGTTCGTTGAACCTTCATAAGCAAGCAATTGTTTCCATCTTGCATCGTTAGATAATTGTTTTTATCCAAAATTTGCAACTAACTTATATTGCTTGTCCAATGCTAATGATGTCAGTCTTGAGATCCGGTATGTAATAGATCTCCACCATCAATCGTTGTTGCCCCAACTTTCCTTGAAAGAGAGCTTCACCTTTTCCTTTAATCTTCACACAAGAGTTATATCCAAATTTTACCCGCCCAATTGTTCCTTCATCGAGCTCGGAAAAGAAAGAACAATTTCCTGTCATATGATTACTTGCCCCGTTGTCAAGGTACCACACATCATTTTCTTGTGAGTTGTATCGAGATGGTACTACCTATTCTTCATTTAAAAGCATGGTTTCATGAAGGAATATTGTTGCATCATTATCTCCGTTCTCGGTAAGGTTTGTCTCTTGTAAATTTTAGAGTTGGTCAAGACATTGAGATACAAAGTGACCCGGTTTATCACATCTATAGCAAATAACTTTAGAACGACCTTTCTTTTGTTTATCTTTTCGCACTGTATCATTAGTTAAATGAGTATTTTTGACATTAGACGACCCTTTATTTCCTCCATTTTGATTTCCCTTTCCTTTTCCATTTGAACCTTTCCATCGTCCCTTATTGTTTTCTTGATTCTTCCAATTTTGTTGGTCCTTTTTAGTAAGACAACAATTTTGATTGATTGCTATCTCCGGAATCATCATCATTCACTCATTCTTCATATGCTTTTAGTCTTCCAACCACATCTTCAAATCATGTGGCATTGAGATCAAATACTTGTTCAAGTGATGCAACAATATGTATGAACTTGGATCGAGGTAACATTTTAAGCAATTTCTTTACAAGCTTGGATTCTTCAATTGTTTCTCCTAGTGTTGCTGCTTTGGATGCTATTCCGGAGCATAATCATCTATCGATTCGATCTCCAACATCTTGAGTTTATCGAAATCGGACATGAGAGTTTGCAAGCGGGCTTCTTGAACACGTGTTGCTCCAACGTGCCTTTCCTTGATTGTGTCTCAAAGTTTCTTGGTTGCATCTTCATCACCTATTTAAATGATCAAGCTCTCCGGAATTGATTGGTGTAGCAATCCCATGGCCAAGTCGTTTTTCTCAACATTTGTGGTGGTTCCTGGGTCTATTACTTCCCAAGCTTTGTGAACCCTTAGCACCACCTTCATCCTCATAGCCCAAATTATGTAGTTTGTAGTTGTCAACATCGGGCATTGAACGAAGGTTGCTCCGATTTCCTTTGATGGTGCTGAATTCGAGGACTCACCCGAAATGGCGATTACTCACATCAGAAAAGAACTCGAAATTTAGGAGATTGATCAATAGAAACCAAGATTTTTGTTCAATTGGTTAAGGCAAGAAAAAAAAACAAGAAGCAATCGATTTTTATTTTGTATTAATCAGAAAAAAATAAACGATGAAGCTACTGTTCACGGTTTGAACAATGTTCATGTTTTATCCAAAAAGAAAAATGAATTCGATATGATGCTTCAATTGACAGAACCAATCACCAAACAAACGATGATACAAGAATTTAATTCAATCGATTACCACTTTAATAAAAAATGTGAATGCAACATTGAAGACGAAATCGATCAAACAGTTAACATAAATTTTTTATGATTGATTAAGAAATACAAATTGATTAATTATCAATTGATCGATTAATCAGATAGGATCAATTAATTTAAGTCGATAGGATAGAACATATTCGTATGATTGACGAAAACCTTTTTGTCGACAGAAATCCTTTGTCGTCAACGACTTTTGTCGATCCCTTCCTTTTTTGTTTCTGTTACTAATATCCTTCTTCTTATTAGCTCTGATACCAATTCAAGTGCAAAATGTATAACACAAATAATTAATCAAACTATCTCTTTTATTAAATGAGAAAATAACTCAAACCTCAATTGTGAATACAATCTCTCTTATCCCTACACGGCTAAACAAGATGTATATATAGATTCTAATTTACCGACTTGTAATTAGAATTGTATTAGGACTTTAAAACCAACTTGCTAAAGTCTCGTTATTACTTGGTCTTCAAGTCCTACTTGACTTAGGATTCCAACACTTAATACTCTAATATATCGAGATTGAATATGTTACTGACGAGAATGCAAATCGGATGCACTGTTGGTATGATGCATTAGAATGAATTTAAACGTTACATCATCCTAACCATTTTTTTCTATTGGACTCTCTAACTCCTTGTTTATGGCATTATCTAACGTCTGATTTGGCGTAGGTCGTAGTATTTTGGCAGATATGAAGTGTTTCATTAGCATTGGTGGTGATGGCTTCCAAGAAAGTTGACGTCTAGTGGTTTAAAGTGTAGGATCACGTCCCTTAATAACACACACAACAGACACTACTCACATATTATGTATCGGAAACTAATGTTGCAGAGAAATGGAAAAGCTTCATATATTCAATGAACAAAGGGCTATAAATTAGGGCTGTCAATTCTCGACACGACACGCGACACGACCTGCGACACGACATGAAATAAATGGGTTTAGGTTGAGTTTTTCAACCCGTCAACCCGTTTATTAAACGGGTCATATATGGGTTTCTCAAAAAATAAACGGGTTGACCCGCCAACCCATTTATATTCTTAATAAAAAAAAATTATTTTATTTTTAAATATATTTATGTATCAACTATTAATATTTAATAAGTATTATATAATATATACCATTGATTCATAGACCATTTGATTGTTTTGACATTTTGACTCACGGTGGATGGTCTAAGGTCGTAAGTCGTGACCTATAAGGCGAATTCTATAACATGTTTCTATGAATGTTTTTAATTTTAATTTGGATGTTTAAGACTTAAATGTCTAAAATTCGGACCCACGAACCCGCCAACCTATAAACCCGTATAAATAAATGGGTTGGCGGGTCATATATGGGTTTATGTTCCAAACCCGTCAACATGTGACCTGTATATTTAAATGGGTCGTGTTTGGGTTGGCATATTTTGACCCGCCAACCCGTGACACGCCAATCCGAACACGACACGATTGTCAGGCCTACTATAAATAGCCTTACATAGACTCCCAAAAAACAACAGAACATGTAATTGTGAGAATAGAAAATAAGGAATAAGGTACTACCTGGTTAGTCATTTTTACCTAAAGATCGGTCCATGGATTGGCTCACAATCTTACATCAACGTGCACCTTATGAATTAGGTGTTGTTTGTTTTTCTTCAGAAACCTCTTCAAAGCTCTTACTGCTGCGGGGCGCAGCACACGCGCAACACTTTTACTCTCGCAGCGGTTTGTTTTTCGGAAGTCTTCAGGGCTTAAAACCTCTGCCCGTGTGCTTCTTGGGGAAGCATTTGTTGTACCTCTTCCCACCCATTCTAACCTAAACCTAAAAGCATCCAACCCCAAAAAAACATACGCCTTCTTCCAGAAATCGAAACCCATCGCGTCACATCTTCTCTGCCATCAATCTCCACCTCGCAGTCGCCCCACCTTGTCATCGCCACAGCTCGCCAGCGCCTCCTTCTTCCTTCTTTGTCCAGCAGTATACACAGGTATGTTTTTTTTCTATCGATTCCTAAATTGGCATTTGGTTTCATTTGATAAATTGGTGCCAAAATCTTTGTTGAATATGCCAAAATCTTTGCTGAATTGTTTGTTTTTCAACTATAATAGTGATAGTTTATTGTTGAATGGTCACAAATATATGCTGAAATATCATAAACTTTGCTTAAATGTTTGTTGAATATGCTAAAACAATTGTTGAATATGCTAAAATCTTTGCTTATATGTTTTTTTATTCATGATGCATTATTTTAATTTTTTATGTCGGCAGCAGTGTAACATCCCAAAATACGAGCCAAAAATTTCATTTTAAAAACATATACTTTGCAAAACATTAGAAATAAAACATTCACCGATCATATCATTTCATAAAAGATGTCGCGTGTCTAGAAATCATTTTATAAAACATAATAATATCAGAGTACAAATCCCCAGGAAGATCTCATAGTGCGGACTACAAAGCGTGTATGTGATGTGCCGCTACCGCGCCAGCTCCTTCCCCTTCGGAGAAGAGGTACCTGAAACCAAAACTGTAAACTGTAAGCACAAAGCTTAGTGAGTTCCCCCATCATACCACATACCATACAATCACATATCATACATACTGTCGGGCAATTCTGGGGTGCTCGACCTACCGGGTACGGCCATTCTGGGGTGCCGACCTACCCGTTTCAAGCCGTTCTGGGGTGCTGACTACCCATGTCAAGCCATTATGGGGTGCTGACTACCCATCGGTCCTAACAACCGATCCTCGGGGACTATTTCACCCCCTACTGCTACTATCACATATATCATAACATAACATATTATCAGACATATTTGGGGTGTCCGATCTACCCTTCGGTCCTAACGACCGAACTTGGGGACTATTCTCCTCCTACTACCATTATCGCATATAACATATCCTTCCAGCATATAAACATATCATCACATACTGTCAGACGTATCTTGGGTGTCTGACCCTTCGGTCCTAACAACCGAACTCTATTACTATCACATATACATATCATGCCAGCATATAACATATCAGGTAGTAGCAAACCTAGATGATATCACAAAGACAATCATCTAACATACAACTCCTACTGGTGGGCCGGCATTGTGGCCGTAGACCCACCGCTACTAGAAGGTAACCCACCTCAAGGTAGTTGCTGATCTGCATGGGAACTGACTGTCTTTTGCTGCTGATGCCCCGGAAATCCTCCGGCTATAATTCCCCCGAAACACTCAGTCAAATACTGCTAACCGACCTCAGGGTAAAATGACCATTTACCCCTAACCAAACCAAGAGTCAAAGTCAAAGTCAACTTCCAGTTGACCAGACTCGCGGAGTTGGCTCGCCAACTCGTTGAGTCCCTATCCATTCGATTGACCATAATCCCGTCTCTACTCGTCGAGTTAGGTATTGACTCGACGAGTTTTCCTTCTAAACCGAAGTCCAATAGTCCTTTATCCTACTCGTCGAGTTGTATGAACAACTCGTCGAGTTCATCTTCATCCGAAGATCATTATATGCTGAGACTCGCCGAGTTGTATGAACAACTCGCCGAGTCTGTTCTTGAGGCAAGAAGATTGCCTTGGACTCGCCGAGTCAGGGCATTGACTCGCCGAGTTCCTTCATGGATGAGTCTGGCTTCCGACTCACTGAGTCACACCCCATGACTCACTACTCCATTCAGCAAACACGAAAAGGAGGAAAACTCGGGGACTCGCGACTCGACTCGCTGAGTCCGATGAACGACTCGCCGATTCTTTCACATGTAAATACTATATACTCGATTTTGCTTGAATCCAGCTCATGCCATACATAGATCTGGGTTCTTAGGGCTTGATTAACACGTAAAGTTTCCAACTTTACGTGTAAATAAACACCAATGAAGGTTTTAGGGCTCAAAATGCACTAAAAGAGTAGATCTAGGGCTTTCATGCAATATGGCTCCATAAAGGCAGTAGACCCGAGCTCCTGGAGCTCAATCATGCCTAGATCTAAAGGTTAATCAACTTATTACAAAACCTAATTCATAATCAAGCTTGGAAATGGCTCAAGAAGGACTTTAATGGAGCTTTAAGGGACTATAAGCATGAAAACGGAGGGAAACTGAGTTATACCTCAAGGAGATCACTGAAATAACACCAAGATGTCTGGCCTCCTTCTTCTCCTCTTGATCTACTCTCATTTTTCTCTCAAAATCTTCAAGAAAACACACCAGGGCACTTCAATCTCACAAGGAACAATGTTTGGACGATATAGGAAGCTCTGAGGGTGAAGGGGGCGAGCTTGGGGGCGCATACGATGATTTAAATAGGGTGCAAACCCTTGAAATTAGGGTTTCATCAGACAGCGGGGACTCGCCGAGTCTAGAATATGGACTTGCCGAGTCCAAGGCTAAAAATGCAAAACACTTAGATAAATTTTACATACCAGGAACCAGGTGCTACAAGCAGTCTGTAGATGTTAACAAAAACAAACATACTTCTTGTTACAGTTTGCAGCCGTTTGGTCCACCTCTTCTGCTATAGAGGTTTGCAGAGGTGGTCTGCAGACTTTTTAAATTTTTGCTTCAGAAAAAACAAACAGCACCTTAGTCAATTAAATTCAACTTACACTTCCTTATTCACCTTGTATATAAAGAAAATACTTGATCCAAATGACCTATTCAACTACATAAACGCTGATCTGTGACCTGCATGATCCGTGAACAAACTGATTAACCCAACAATCACCCCCTTAATCGGTTATTCACACCATCCACTTACAGCAGTGTTGAATCACCGTCTTCTTGAACCATCCCAACTTTTCCCGGAACCATGACCTTCACCATGGTCAGGTCCAAAGTCATTCCTCCATACCCGACTGTTATTTGTCACTACACAGAACTCGTTTGCACATAACACTTCTGTGACATGAGAGCATTATTCCACTGATCAAGAAAATAAAGCCACCCGCTTCTATCATTTCTTTCCCGCGCTAAAAGAACCGATTCAACGTCACATGTGTTGAAGTCTTTCTATTTTTTTCCTTCGTAAAATGGTTAATCTTTCCATTTTCCGGTGACCAAACCACAACCTACCGTCGGGCTTGCCTTGAATACCATATTTACTTCCCTTTGATCACAATTAACAGCTACGAACCATCTCTTTTCATCATCGGTCACCCCCGTTGTCTCGAACTATACTCTACATCTCCCCATGACAACGGTTGACCTGATGAAACTTTAACATCTCTGCCTTCTGCTATAGACGAATCCTAAAACATCCCCCCGTTGTTGCTCCTAGCAGGAAAAAATCGGTGCTAAAGAAACCTCGATTCTGATTTTAAGCTCCAAAACAGTTTTCGACCTGCTGCTCTCGCAACCCTGCAGTCAAAGTCTCCTCCCTCCTTCGAAAGTCAACTTTCAAACCCTCTTCAACCTTCACTCTGATACCAATTGTAGAATCAGGTTCCTTAATAACACACACAACACACACTACTCACGTATTATGTATGGGAAGCTAACGTTGCAAGGAAATGGAAAAGATTCATATATTCAATAAACAAAGGGCTATAAATAGCCTTATATAGACTCTGAAAAAACAACAGAATAAGCAATCTTGGGTACAGAAAATAAGGAATAAAATACTACCTAGTTAGTCATTGCTACCTAAAGAACCGGTCCACGGATTGACTCACATTCTTAACCAACGTGCACCTTATGAATTAGTCAATTAACCTCAACTTACACTTCCTTATTCACCTTGTGCATAAAGAAAATACTTCCCAAATGACCTATTCAACTACATACCCGCTGACCCATGATCCACGAACAAACCAACTAACCCAAGATACAGTAGGCGTCCGAATCACCATATTCTGCTTCCCTTGTGTCATGTAAATTGAATCAAAATCTCATGCTTCCCTCACCTTATGCTAAGTGAGTGATGAGGAATCAAACAAATGATGAGGAGCATTAGGGGAGAACTCAATCCATATGAAAATGATTATTCACATAGGCTTTGAGCGATGAGGCTAAGAAGCCGATAAAGAATGGTGGTTTTGAGTCTTTGGTCATCAGACTAAGAATAACTAGGAATAGTAGCAACAATTGTGAATAATTGGTTTTTGATGGACAGTCTCATGGCACTACGACGAAGTTGTCTTAACAATTGCCTTAAGAAATAAAAATAAAAATCATAAAAGGAATAAATTAAAATTAAAACATGTTTTCGTAAATAAATATAAAAGAACATGGTTTTGGTAATTATTTTTCTGACTACTACCCTCTTGTAGAAAAATCTTGTAATCGATCAATCTATCCAATTTTCCGACATCGGTGCTAACTTTAACAATTAATTATTAGATAATGATAACCAATAAAATAACACTAAAAGTCATATTGTCATAGACAATAATTAAAGGCTAATTTTTCCGAATCTGCTGTCAAGGAACCAAGGAACATTTTACCAAATCTGAGCTGCCATGCAATCTCTTGGAAGGTTCATAGCGACAATTTTCGTGAATCTAGCTGTTGCCATATTGTCATATCCGTACGTGGGCTCCGTACTTCGTACCCTTCTTCCGTAGAGATCTCAGATCTAATCCACAACAATCATCTTAACACAAAATCCTATATAAACCATCAACAAAAATACTATTTTCACTTACACGAAGCTTACATACATACAATTTACACTTGCCTCAATCCCTAAACTCCATCTCTTCATTGGCTATGTCGTGCTCTAGTACTTTCGAATCTTTAAGAGACTTGCATGATTCTGTGAACAACCTGCTTCGTTCCCCAGACATGAAGCGACTTCTTTCCCACCACAAACATGACCAAAAGTGGGTTCAGAAGGTCTCTGAATCGTCTTTAAAGATGTTAGATTCTTGCGGGACGACCAAAGACATACTGTCTCTTGTTAAAGGTCACATCCAAGAACTCCAGTCCACGTTTCGCCGAGCCAGTAATGGTGAAACGGAGAAGAAGCTAACAGCATATAGCTTTCAAAGAAAGGAGTTGAGAAAACAGATGTTAAAGCGTTTAAACTCGCTGAAGAAGATGAAGAACGCGACTAGTGGTACTGGTCATCATACCATGATCGACGATAATCAAATAATTGTTGCAAATGTGCTCAAAGAAGTGAGAGAAACCATTGTTATATTATTGGAGTCAGTTATGTTGCTTATGTCCATGCCTAACCCTAGCCCTAGCACAACAAAGCTGATGATCAACTGTAATGGGGTTTTTGCAGCCAAGGTTAAGTTTACGAGGGTGAATAGTCTGAGCCCATGGGAGGATTGTGACGTGCAAGCCCTTCAAAGTGCAATAGAGAGACTGGAAGCTGTGGAAAGCGCCATGGAAGATCTTGAGGTCGAATTAGAGTGCATTTTTAAGAGGTTGATGAGAACTAGGGTTTTGTTGCTCAACATTCTCACAAACTAGGAGGGTTGCTACATGCTCAAAATATGCTACCATATTAGTATGTGGACATGTGTTATAATTTAACACCATCAAAAACTTTGATTTAATGTAGGTAGTATAAAATTGATAATAAATATTTAAATCAACGTTTAATTACTTGACCGAGGAAGTTATACGATTTTTTTTAATGAAAGAAATTGTTGATAATGTATCAAGTTATTTTCTAGTTTGTAACCAATAATATACTGGTTTATAGAACATGAATCTCTTACCAATCTATATGAGTATATTTTGCTATAAACTAATAGTCGAAAATAATCATAAATTGGAGGTTTTAACGAATTCGGCCTCATTACCCTCTCCGCTTGATTTTGCCGCAAGTAAAAAGAAAGAGCAAAAAGAATAAATATCTAATTAAATTGATATATATTGGCTTATATGAATACATCATATATAGATGCAATATACATAGATTGTGATCTCTTCAAGGGTATGTACTTTTGACTAGGGGTGTTCAAAAATAGCTGAATCTATAAATCCAATATACATAGATTGTGATCTCTTCAAGGGTATGTAGGGGTGTTCAAAAATCCAAAATTTTGGATATCTGAAAAATCGGATATCCAATTTTTGGATATCCGGTTTTTTGGATTCGGATTTGGATAGTAAATATTGAAATTTTTGGATATTTCGAATATTTGATATCCGAAATATATAATATAAAATTTAAATAATATGTATTATTCTATTGTTTTTTAAATTGAAGCTGAAATTTACTAAATCATGGGTTAGTATGAACTTTTTACTTAGTAATTAAACGTATAAATTTCGCATTAGATTTACATTTGAACAGGGCCGGTTGAGGGCAGGGGCAATCTGTGCATATGCATTGGGCCCAATATTTTTAGGGGCCCCAATTTTTTTTACATGACACTAAGGAAGACTCGTTGACTACCTTATAACCTACATCCGGTTGAAACAATAAAGAGATTAAGAAGGAGTTGTGTTAGATCAATCGGCAAGTAACGACATTCTAATGTCGCTTACATCTTCAGATCTCCTCTCCTACTGTAGTTCTCTACTCATTACCAGCCACCGAGCACTCCAAGTCTGTCATATATTATTATTTTTTTTGAAATCGGCCCTCATTGGTTTCCTTCGTTCCCAGTCACCAACGATGATGCCCTCTGTCCATGCCCCTTCGTTCCCCAAAATAGGCAAACAAGTAGGAAAGCTTTCTTGGCCTTTCAATTGAAGTAAAAGCAAAGATGTCAAGGTAAAGCTTTACGGTATAATTGTTTAAATACATTTCATGTTTTGTTGTTTTAAGTATTCATTATTTATTGTTTTTGTTGTTCAAAGATTTCAACTTTCAACTGCTTATTTATTTATTGTTTTAATTTTGTTTGGTTTTATCATTAATTATTGTTGATTCTTGGTATAATCTATCAAATGTTCATCCCCTTTTAGTAGACTGTTTATTGGCATTTGGAAAAAATTTATTTGTTATAAAATATTATCACCTTTTTTTTTTGCTTTTCAGATCAACGGTTAAGTGGGGTTTGAAGTAGAAATGACACATGTTATTTATATGTAGCTCTAAATGTTCCGTTTACTAACATAAAGAAATTAAAAAGCTTATATCATGTTTTATTTTGAATGTTTATGTATTGTTTAATTGTCTTTGTGTTGTGGACTCAAGAGGTAAACACAAACAGACCAAATGGAAAGTTTAATCTTTAATTAAATTTGAAAGGGACTCAAAGTTCTACTGTTGTAGTTATTATAGATGCTAGACTCTTTAGGGAAGTTCCATACTAACTAATTGATAACTAACCTTATTCCTCTACTCCCAAATAGCAACTTCCTAGAACAGACTCAAAAAAACTAAATAACAAAAGTACCCCTTTTAGTATGGTGTTGTTAGCAGAACAATTTTAATGAATATATTGAAAAACATGCTCAAGAAAATGTTAATGATCTCACTTCTAGTGAAGTTATATTCAGGAAGTATGAATGGTTTGTTGCTTTATAAAATTAAAAATTATAACGTACATTTATTCCTTATAGTTTGACAATATAAAAAGAGGGTATTATTATGTCATCATTCCTTATAGTTTGACAATCTAAAAAGAGGGCATTATTATGTCATTTCGCCCGGGGCACAATAAACCTTAGGACCGGCCCTGCATTTGAACGGCACTTTAGTCGATCAAATTTGCATTTGAACGAAATTAATTATTAGTCGATATGTTTCGTTACGAATAACTTTTAATAATTTTGTAGGTGTTTATGACGTCTATATGGATTTAATTTTATTTATTATCAAACATATTAAATTGTTCGCTGTAATATCAAGATGAAAAGAGAGAGCTTAACTTATTTATTGGATTTGTGGTGAAGAAACGTTTTGAATTGTTTTTGTTGGAAATGTATGAACATGCCGCATCCGCATTTTTTCTAACGTCGAAAAACACTTCTTATTATCTATTTATAACCAAGTAACAAATTCTACTGTATTTTTTTTTTCAAATTTTTGTATGTTCATTTCGTATTAAGTTTATATTTTGTTGGTTAAAAACAACCAATTTCGGATATCCGATTTAATATCTAAATCCATATTCGAATTTCGGATACAAATTCAGATATCCAAAATTCACGATCCGAAATTTCGGATATCCGGTTTCGAACACCCTTATTTTTGACCACTCTATGGTTGTGAAAGTTGGTAAAAGTTTTTTAAACTGGATCCATGGTTTGGAGTAAAAAAAACGTTATTTTCGTTGTGTCTTATTGTTTTTAAATATATTCTTATTGCATCAAACCCCAAATAGTGATATAGGCTATTTTAAGTCATTTTTATCAGTTTTTAATATGGATTATTGTTTTTAAATCTTCAAGATCCTTAAGAAAAGTCAAAATAGCAACCATTGTTAAAAAAATTCTTTTTTTATAGTTTAATGGTTTACAAACAAATTTATTAACGAAAATATTTTGTATTAATAAATTATATATATAATTTAACAATTCATTAAAGTACTGCTAAATCCCAAAGATAGATGCATTGAGTGTTCTTAGTTGTTTGTGTTTAATTGTGATGTATGTTTATGTTTTGGTTCATATAATTTGTAAAGATGTTGGTAAATCATTTGAGTAGTATAATCATTTTAGACGCGGTTAGTTTTTTTCTTGTAATTATTAAACGACTTCTATAGCAAAACCGTAATATAGTGGACCAAACAAATGGATAAGTAGGGATGTCAACGGGGGCAAACGGAGCGGGGAGTGCATCTCCTGCCCCCGCCCCCGAAATTTCCCCGTCCCAAATGTGTTTAATATGTAGGCCCAGTTTGGTATAAACCTTATTGGGTAGACTTGATATCCATAAAACTAAAGATGGGTTACGAGCACAACAACCATCTCTTGTCAATCATTCTCGACTTGATCACTATAAACCGGTGAGTTGCAATGGTAGGTGAAGGCCCTTTGGGCAATGTTACTCAGCGGCAACAACAACCAGGGCCGGCCCAATACATGGGCGAGTTGGGCTATGGCCCAGGGCATCAAAGAAGAGGGGGGCATTAATCCAATCCACTAGTTAATAGTATATATATCTTTTTGGCCCAAACATTTAGCCCAATTTTGTTTCATGTGGATACCGTCTGGAGTCTGGAGGCCAAGGTCGAGAAGTGGACGCCAAATGAGAAGTACAATCGCCAATCGTCAAAGGAAATCATCGGTAAAACCAAAAACACAATGTAGAAATCGAAGAGGCTCTAAATCTACTGATTACGCCTACAGCTACATCTCTAGTTCCCTCTTAATTTGATTTCTACTTCTTGTTCTCATTCTAATTCCTTATAAAACCTACTTTCATCACTGTGATTTTTGGGCTTTGGCGATTTCTCTTTTATTTCTTTTTAAACGTATTTTGATTTCCAATTCATGTTCTTGGTTAAGTTAGACTTCGAAGATCTAAGATTGATTCCTGTGATTTGGGTGAATGATTACTGATTTTCTTGTGATCTCCTGTTTTAATTTTTTTTTTCTGTTCCGAAGAAAACCACCTAGAAAGTCAGAATTTAGAAGCTTTTAGATTTCAAGTTGTATTGTTGCCTGTTAAGTTCGATTACAGTAGTTTGCTAAGGTATTTATATGTTTTGTTTGTTTTTTTTATTATTATTATGGTAGTTTCGATTTCTCCTATTTATGGAGTTCAAATTCAAGGCATTTTTCTCTTATTCTGATTATATGATCAGGTCCGATTTCTCTTATCTAAGTTCGAAAATCGTTGCTTTGGGTAAAACTTCTAACTTTCTATGGTTTACTTCGGTTATAAATTTTTAGAGTTCGTTTTTAAAGTTTTTGTGTTATGTTTATGTGATTTAGGAGGAGTGCCACATAATTTTCTTTTGAAATTACAAAGTATTCTGGAATTTGAGGCAGAAGGATGTTTCTTGGTGTTAGACAGGGGTCTTTGAACAATGGAAGCATTGCTTGGGTGATGCTACTGTGGAACCAGAAATCAACTATGAAGTGCTTTGATTAAATTTGAATATCTTAAAGTGTTTATGCTAATGGAATGAAGTCAAAATCAACAATCCTAAACACATTCATGGAATGAAGTCAAGATCAACAATCATTCATTTGAATGTGATAATTGTTAACACATGTTAAACAGCTAATTGATATTGTATTATTAGTTTTACTTTTATGTTAATTTATAGTGTAAGTTTGTATTTAGTTTGTTGTAGATCACTATTTTATTATTTTCAAATTATACATAGTCGATATTTCGGACATCTATTTTCAATATCTGAATTTGTATTTGAATTTCGGATATTTGAAATGTCAGATAACCGGTTTTGACCCCTCAGCTACATACATATAAGGGCATAAATATCTTTTTTCGCCCAGGGTATCAAAAACTAATGGACCGGCCCTGACAACAACATGACGCGATGGCAACGGCGACAAGCCATGGACGTAGCTACAAGAATTCGGCGCATTTTAATTTTTATAAATTATTTTTGAAAAATTAAATATTCTCCTATCATTTGTTCCTACTTTTCCTTCTACCATATCAAATGTTGACATGTGTCATATTTAATTAGACATTTAATGAAATTAATAATCATTTATTATAGTTGTCAACATTTTGATTAACTGTTTATGTTTATAGCTCAAGAAATAATCCCTTTACAAATGTGCTTTGGCAACATATTTTTATTTTTGTTATATATTATAACGTGTGATTGTTACTTGTTTTGTTTGGTTATGTTGAAAATACTTTGCATTTTCTAATATTCAATTTCATTATTTTTTTTTTGAAAAACTGCAATAAAGTCCCTACATATTGGCATCATAATAGATTTAGTCCTTATATATATTTTTTTTATTCAATTAAGTCTCAAATACCAGTAATCATATTCAATTTAACCCTTTGACCCGGTCAACAGGTCATCAAACTTTCAAAAATTACATTTTTGGTCCAGATTTCAAAATTTATTACAAATTTGGTGCAAAATTTACACTTTTTGCCCATATTTTAAATTTTTTTACAAATTTGGTCCAAACTTTACCGTTTTTGCCTAAATTTTAGAATTTTATTTTGAATTCATCCTAACTTTAGTTTTTTTTTACAACATTTTTTCTCAAAAAATTGTTTTTAATATGTTTTTTCTTTATAAAATCATATTTATACAAAAAATGTATTTTCACATAAAAATCTTATATTTTCTATATAAAAGTTTTTTTTTTAAATTTTTGTATATGAAATATCTAGTTATAAAAATAGGTATTTATTAAGTATCTAAATATATACAAATCCGTTTTTATAAAAAAATATATATACAAACACCTATCACCTTATATATATATATATATATATATATATATATATATATATATATATATATATATATATATATATATATATATATATATATATATATAGGTGTGTATCTAAATTTTTTGTTAAAATCGTGTTTGTTTATATTTTTGTTTACAAAAATGTGTTTGAGTAATTTTTTATATAATACGTGTTTATATATATTTTATAAAATTGTGTTTGTATACATTTTATAAAATGTATACAAACACAAATTATATAAAAAATTATTCAAACACGCTTTTATAAAAAAAATGTAAACAAACACGATTTTATAAAAAAAATATGTATAGATAAAATAGGTGTTTGTATATATTTTTTTGTAAAATACGTTTCTGTATACATTTTTTTATAAAAACAGATTTGTATATATTTATATACTTAATAAATACTATTTTTATAACTAGATATTTCATATACAAAAAAAATTCTTATATAGAAAATATAAGATTTTTATGTGAAAATACGTGTTTTTTTTGTATAAATATGATTTTATAAAGAAAAAACATATTAGAAACAATTCTTTGAGAATAAAAGTTGTAAACAAAAACTAAAGCTAGGATAAATTCATAATAAAATTCTAAAATTTGGGCAAAAAGGGTAAAGTTTGGACCAAATTCGTAACATAATTTAAAATCTATGCTAAAAGTGTAAATTTTTGACCAAATTTGTAATAAACTTTGAAATCTGGGCCAAAGATGTAATTGAAAGTTGGATGACCTGTTGTCCGGGTCAAAGGGTTAAATCTAATACGATTACCGGTATTTGGGACTTAATTGAATAAAAAAATCTATATGGACTAAATCGATTATGGGGCCAATATGTAGGGACTTTACTGCAGTTTGTATTCAAATTGTTCTACTTCTTGATTCTTGATTTGTATTCAAATTGTTCTAATTTTGGCTAAAGGGTTTGTTTTTGTCATTATGGAATTCTTGTGGGTTGCGGATCAAAGTTTCAGATAGTATGTATGTGCGGATCTTTTTGGTTCGTGGATTATGCCCATAACCCGATTCATATCCATGACCCATATATATAAGTTGGAAGATGAGTTCAGATGATGCAGATCATATATTCTTCACACATACATAATTATAGTCGTCTCTCTCGTTCTCTTCTTCTCTCAGTTAGTGTTTCACAATAGTCTAGTTCACTATTGTAATCCATTTATGTTCTTGATTGTTATTGTAAATTGTTTTAGATTAGGTTTGAGTGTTTAGTTCAGAGAGTAGATTAGGGATTTGAAGTGAGGTTTGATTTGTAATTATCTTGAAAACCTTCTATTTCTTTGTCCTTAAATGATATAAGAAACGTTGATGTTGGGAAAATCTGGTTTATCACTTTTCGAATATGGTATTAGAGCTTTAAGGCTCAGTTCTTCGTCTCCGACACTCGACAGCATTCTGGTGTTCGTCGACTCGAAAGGTATCTTCTGATCTCTTTTCTTTTTCAGATTTTTTTAGATCTTCACATTTTTTTTGATCTTGAGTTTTTCATTGAAATCTCTAGATTAGTGACATAAAACTATGAAAATATACGGTTCTCGTTTCGCTAGAGTTTTGGCGATTTATTTTTTAAATCGAAACAAAGTTTTGTATTTTGTTAAGATCCTAGTACAGTGAGTCTCTGTGTGATTTTGCATATCTGTTGTTTGCGGTTTGTGGTGATTGTCTCATTGTTAGCCATTAGTTTTCTGTCTTCGATCGACCAATCCATTCATCTGAAATAACTCTCAAGGATATGGCATTAGGCCTTGGCCCAAATTAGGGAAAAAGCAATAGTGGACAATTACTTTATACGGGACCCTTGGGCAATTTTGAGATCCCAATTAATGACTTAGTATTCTTTATTTTGGATAGTTCAGGATTTTCGGTGAGGTAGCGATCGGAGACTTCTAGTCCAGTTCAGCACTACTTACGAGGTGAGTTATCCTCACTATACTAAGGGGTCTAAGGCACCAAGATCGGCCCATTGGATTGATATCCTAGAAGTTATTGATATGTTGAATATGAGTTAGATATGCATGTTAGTTCGATATGCTAGTCTGGTAGGTTGGTAGGACTACCTGTGATATAATCTTATTATCTATATGCACATTTGTCTGTTACATGTCGACATATTATGTGGGTAGGGTTGAAGTTGCATTTGTTGGATTAATGTCTAAGTCCATAACTATAACTGGTAAGACTTGACCCGACCTGGCATGGTCCATTTGGGTTGCATGGCATCATGCATTTGGATAGACTAAAATGAGAGAAATAACACTTAAGGCTGGTTAATATATTATAAGTTCTAATATATTAATAAGATTATTTAATTAGTATTGATCAAGAATTAATCTAGTATTAATTAAGTGAACAAAAGAAGACTAATTAAATATATGGGTTGATTGTGTAAATCATCCATACTTGTATAGTGGGCTAAGACTCCATGGATTATCAAGTTGGGCTAAAACTCATAGGATGCTCCATGGATGATCCATGGATGCTCCATGGTGTATTTGAACCCATGGATCCAAGGAAATGGAAAGCCATGACAATTAGGGTTTACCTTAATTGTCACTAACTATATAAGCATCTTATTGTTGACAAAATCGACGACTATGTGTGAGAGAAAGGGCTAGCCGATTTTCATGAAGTGTGATTTTCTCTCAAGTCATTCAATGTGTATTTGGTGTTGTGTGAACCATTTAAGGTGTCACACTTAGGGCACTAGGCACTCAAGCTTCATGAAGACATTCTACATCAAAGAGGTATGTAATTCTAACTTGATATATTCATATGAATCAATGTTATTATGCTAGTTAGGATGAATACCTTGGAAAGTTCATTTTTGCATGTATAATAGAGAAAACATAGATCCAAGGTATTTAGGGTTGCATGTACACTTAGGAGTGTTAGAATGCTCAAAACCCAACAGCATTGCTCCGTGCGGCGACCAACAAACCCTAGAGTATGCCAGATATGAGTTGAGGGCCAGGGAGAGCATGCCAGACTCATACTGAGGACTCCTAAGCATTCTAGATATGAGCTGAGGGCCATGGGAGCCTACCAGAATCGCACTGAGGGCTAATCATTTCGTTACAGTCCAATGGTAGAGGAAGCAAGCCAGATATGAGCTGTGGGCCTGTGAGGTAAGCCAGGCTCATACTGTGGGCTCAGGGGTAATCCAGTATGTAGAGTTGTGGACCCATTACATGTTGCTATTATGTGTACTGTTTGTTATGTATCAGTATTTTGGGGGAACTTGCTAAGCTTCAGGCTTACAGTTTTAGTTTTGGTTTCAGGTACTTCGAATGATCGCGGGAAGGCGAAGGTGTGATTGTACAACTCCTCACATTTTATGATTTTGATTTCTGGGATACTCTGACATGAAACTATTTTGAGAACACTTTGTAATAATTAATGGTTTTTAATTGGTTGAAAAAGGTTTAAATTGGCGTGAACTTTATGGATGTTACAAGTTGGTATCAAAGCCTTGGTTTGAGTGAATTGGAGGAACACTCGTGTGAATCCAGTCTCAAAGGAAAAGATTTTCAAAATAATTTTCAAATGGTTTTCAAAGTATTAAAGGAGGATGCAGAGTGTACGATGAGCCAGAGCCAGTAAGTAGACCCCAAAATACCATGCAGCTATTTGATACTATGATACTATGATATGATAGAATAGCATGCTAGTACTAGGCTAGGGATCTTCAGGAATTGCATGATAGAATTGCCTAATTACATGATGCTTGATAGCCTAGGGATTTTTCCTTATATGAAATTGACACCATTACTGTAGTTGCTTAGTGTATGCATCACGGTTGTACATAATTAAGATCTTATAGCATGTGAATGTTTGGTTTGGCCTTATTTTCTGTTCTTATTTGATGAAGGGATTAGGGTATGATCATGTATTCGAAATACTATAGGGTACAGCGTTATGTATGGCTAGCATACGCGAGTGTTGCAGGGTTGGTGGAAGTTTCATGGGTGGGTTGTGTGGGGTCAGTAGACCAGTTATGAGATAGTTACCTTTCCTCTAGGAGTGGAGATTGAGTGATCACCATGCATATGTATATTGTTAGGGTGTTGTGATGATACTTGAGACAAATATGGGTAGGTATGGAAGATAGTATGGGCCCGTACTACTGAAAGCACAGGACCCATACGCGTTGCAAGGAAGTCAGAACCCCTAGGGTTTAGTTGGGAGTTGGTTCCCTGTTATTTATACGGATTATTTGATATCTTCCTGGTGCATTTTCAATATGGTGGTTACGAGGCATTTTGTGACTGGATCTGGATCAGGGCAAGGTGGTTAGGACGCCCTGACAGCGCCCGAGACTATCAGCCAAGGTGGGCAAGTGTTGACCGAGGATCGTATCAGGGAGATCATCCGCGAGGAGGTGGTCGAGATTGTCCGAGGACAGATTCCAAAGATGTTTGGGTCTATTAAGACCGCCATGATGGAGTATTTCGATGACAGATATGCAGCACTAGTTAAGACGACTGTCGCAGCAGCTACATCAACTGTAACAACGGCAGGGGGAGGAGCCCGTCGGGGCTTTCAGTACTAGGCCTTCGAAAACACGAAGCCCCAGACTTTCGATGGGACTTAGGATCCGATCATAGCCATGAGGTGGTTGTCTGATGTGGAGGGATGTTTCTTCACGTGCTCATGTCCTGCTGACCAGAAGGTCAGATGTTCCCTGAACTTGCTGTGGTTCGGGGCAAAAAAATGGTGGAGGTTGATGACTGGGTCGTATACAGACGATCAAAGAGCCACAGTTACTTGGGAGCAGTTCATAGATATGTTCTGCGCTCGCTACATTGCACAGGTTGAACGCGAGCGGCTGTCACAGAAGTTTTTGTATCAGAGACAGGGCATAGAGACGGTGACGGAGATCACCTGCATGTTCACTGAGAGGGCGAAGTTTTGCCTGGAGTTTGCTTCTGAGCAGGCTCAGATGACATGCTATATGAGCATGCTCAAGACTGACATTCGTCAGTTTGTTGCTACCCAACGATGTGACACATTATTGGAGTTTCAGGAGGCTGCTAGGCGACATGAGCTGGAGACTAAGTTATAGTTACAGGAGCAGAGGGAGGCCCCAAAGCATTCACAGCCGGCGCCGAAGCAGTCCAAGACCGTTGATTCTATGACTAGAGGTCAACGTAGCCATACTTGAGGAATGTGCGGAAAGGGTCATTCTGGGGTTTGTCGATCAGTTAGCGGGTGCCACAAGTGTGGAAAGGAGGGGCATTATGCGAAGGATTGTTGCTAGCTCGCCCCGGTTCCGAGTGTGAGGATATGTTACCATTGTGATTAGATTGTCCATTTGGAGGCCAACTGTCTGTTGCTCGCCGCCAAGCCGGCGCAGGCTCCTGCGCCAGCTACATTGAGGATTACTGATGGGGGTCAGGGTAGATCAGAGCCTTCAAAGGATCGGGGACGCTCCTTCCAGCTTATAGCCGAGGAGGCCAAGACAACAGCTGACGTGGTTGCTGGTATGTTTCTATCTCTTATCTTGTTAATTATATTGTTTTATGCTTATATGTTTGTATCTGTGATTAGGTACGTTCTTAGTGAACTCCTTACCTGCTTTGGTATTATTTGACTCGGGGTCGACTCAGTCGTTTGTCTCTTAGTCCTTCAGTAGGGAGTTTGGTTTGCCTGTAGGAGAGCTAGATTGTCCGTTGTGAGTCTCTATCGCCAACGAACATGGGGTTTCCGCCTCTTCATTTTATCAGGGATGCGTTGTAACGTCCCAAAAATACGAGCCAAAAATTTGATTTTTAAAACATATACTTAGCAAAAAATTAGAAATAAAACGTTCACCGATCATATCATTTCATAAAAGATATCGCATGTCTGGAAAACATTTTTATAAAACATATTAATGTCAAAGTACAAATCCCCATAAAGATCTCATAGTGCGGAATACAAGGCATGTGTGTGATGTGTCGCTACCGCGCCAACTCCTTCCCCTTCGAAGAAGAGGTACCTAAAACCAAAACTGAAAACTGTAAGCACAAAGCTTAGTGAATTCCCCCAACATACCACATACCATAAAATCACATAACATACATATATTGTCCGGCATATCTGGGTGCCCGACCTACCCCTTAGGTCCTCTCGACTGGATACTATCTAATATATCTGGGAGCTGGCCTCCCCTTCGGTCCTCTCGACCGGATACTAACCAGTATATCTAGGAGCTTGCCTCCCCTTCGGTCCTCTCGACCGGATACTGACTAGCATATCTGGGTGCTGGTCTCCCCTTCGGTCCTCTCGACCGGGTACTGGGGACTATTTCACCCCCTACTACTACCACATAACACATATATCACATAATCTATCTAGCATGGCTGGGCATGACCGCCCCTTCGGCCCTATCGACTGGTAATCTGGGGGACTATCTCCCCTACTGTTACTAGCTCATAGCATCATATTATACTAGCACAATAACATATCACAGGTAGTAGCAACCCTAGATGAATATCACAGAGACAATCATTTATCATACAACTCCTACTGGTGGGTCGGTATTGTGGTCGTAGACCCACTGCTACTGGAAGGTAACTCACCTCAAAGTAGCTGCTGATCTTTGTGGGAACTGACTGCCTTCTGCTGCTGCTACCCCGGAAATCTTTCGGCTATAAATCCCCACAAAACACTCAGTCAAATACTGCTAAACGACCTCAGGGCAAAATGATCATTTACCCTTAACCAAACCAAGATTCAAAGTCAAATTCAACTTCCAAGTGACCCGACTCGCCGAGTTGGCTTGCCAACTCGCCGAGTCCCTATCCATTCGATTGACCCTAATCCCGTCTCTACTCGTCGAGTTAGGCATTGACTCGACGAGTTTTCCTTCTAAACCAAGGTCTAATAGTCCTTCATCCTACTCGCCAAGTTGTATGAACAACTCGTCGAGTTCATCTTCATCCGAAGAACATTCTATGCCGAGACTCGCCGAGTTGTATGAACAAGTCGCCGAGTCTGTTCTTGGGGCAAGAAGATTGCCTTGAAATCGCCGAGTAAGGGCATTGAATCGCCGAGTTCCTTCATGAGTGAGTCTGGCTTCCGACCCGCTGAATCACACCCCATGACTCACTACTCCACCCAGCAAACACAAAAAGGGGGAACACTCAGGGACTCGCGACTCGACTCGCCGAGTCTTTCAAATGCAAATACTATATACTCGATTTTGCTTGAATCCAGCTCATGCCATTCATAGATCTGGGTTTCTAGGGCTTGATTAACACGTAAAGTTTCCAACTTTACGTGTAAATAAACACCAATGAAGGTTTTAGGGCTCAAAATGCACTAAAAGAGTAGATCTAGGGCTTTCATGCAATATGGCTCCATAAAGGCAGTAGATCCGAGCTCATGGAGCTCAAACATGCCTAGATCCAAAGGTTAATCAACTGATTACAAACCCTAATTCAATATCAAGCTTGGAAATGGCTCAAGAAGGACTTTAATGGAGCTATAAGGGACTATAAGCATGAAAACAGAGGGAAACTGAGTTATACCTCAAGGGAATCACTGAAATAACACCAAGATGTCTGGCCTCCTTCTTCTCTTCTTGATATACTCTCCTTTCCTCTCAAAATCTTCAAGAAAAAACACCAAAGTACTTCAATCTCACAAGGAACAAGGGTTGGACGATATAGGGAGCTCTGAGGGTGAAGGGGGCGAGCTTGGGGGCGCATAAGATGACTTAAATAGGGTGCAAACCCTTGAAATTTAGGGTTTCATCAGACAGCGGGGACTCGCCGAGTCGCCAACTAGAACGCGTTCCAAATCCCGTCTCTACTCGGCGAGTCGGGCCTATAACTTGCCGAGTCCAAGTCTAAAAATGCAAAACACTTAGATAAGTTTTACATACCAGGAACCAGGTGCTACAAATCTCCCCTACTTATTTTAGACTTCGTCCTCGAAGTCTGCTGCTCGATCCTGAAACAGCTCGGGGTAATGCCTCATCATTTCTTCCACCGACTCCCAAGTCCACTCTGAACCCTTTCGGTGTTGCCATTGCACATTCACTAATTCCACCTTCTTGTTCCTCAGATCCTTTGACTTCCGGTCGAGGATTGCAACTGGGCGCTCAATGTAATTCAGCCTGTCATCAACCTGGATATCCTCTAACGGCACCCTTGTTGAATCATCCACTAGGCACTTCTGCAGCTGGGAAACATGGAAGGTGCTGTGGATCTGACTGAGATTGGCTAGCAGATCCAACCTATATGCCACCTTGCCCACCCAGACTACAACCCTGAACAGACCAATGTATCTCGGGCCCAACTTGCCCCGCTTCCTGAATCGAATGACGCCTTTCCAAGGCGACACCTTTAAGAGAACTATATCCCCGACCTGGAACTCCAGGTCTGATCGACGCTTGTCAGCGTAACTTTTCTGTCGACTCTGCGCAGTCTGCGGCCTGCTTTGAACCTGTTGGATTCTCTCGGTCATCTTGAGCACCACCTCGGTGCTCCTCATGACCCTCTGGCCAACTTCACCCCAACATATTGGAGTTCTGCACCTCCGTCCGTACAACATCTCGAATGGAGGACGGTCAATACTCGCGTGGTAGTTGTTGTTGTACGAGAACTCAGCCAAGGGAAGATAGGTATCCCAGCTACCACCGAAGTCTAGCACACATGCCCGCAACATATCCTCCAAAGTCTGGATGGTCCGCTCACTCTGACCATCCGTCTGCATGTGAAAGGCGGTGCTAAAATGCAGACGAGTGTCCTACTCATCATCAAACTTCTTCCAAAACCTGAAAGTGAACCCCACATCTCGATCTGATATCACTGACACTGGCACCCCGTGTCGCACCACTATCTCCCTGATATAGATATCGGCCAACTTTTCGGCCGAGATGCTCTCCTGGATCGGAATAAAATGGGCGCTCTTGGTCAATCGACCCACGATGACCCAAATCGAATCTACTCCTCGCGCAGTCCGGGGAAGCTTTGTGATAAAATTCTTCGTAATATCTTCCCATTTCCACAACGGGATATCCAACGGCTGCATTTTGTCGTGCGGTCTCTGATGCTCGGCCTTAACCTTCCTGTAGGTCAAACATCGCTCGACGTACCAAGCCACATCCCGCTTCATGCAGGGCCACCAATAGTCTAGACGAAGATCCCTATACATCTTCGTCGCCCTCGATGAATGGAGAATCGGGATTTGTGCGCCTCCTCCATCAAGATCTGGCGCACGCCTCCGTGATACGGCACCCACACCCTACGGTGTAGTGTCAATAATCCTCAGCTATCATAATCGAAGGAGGTGACTTGTCCCACTATTCGCTCACTCTTCTGATGTTCCTCCTTCATAGCCTCCTGCTGAGCTTCCCGAATCTGCTCTAACAGTGGAGTCACCACCGTCATCCTCATACACACATCCCCGATCGGTGCCACCTTACGGCTAAGCGCATCGGCCACCACATTGGCCTTCCCCGGGTGATAAAGGATCTCGCAATCATAATCCTTCACCACGTCCAACCACTGACGCTGCCTCATGTTTAGATTCGGCTAATCCATGAGGTACCTCAAACTCTTGTGGTCTGTGTAAATGGTATATCGAACCTCGTAGAGGTAATGCCGCCAAATCTTGATGGCGAAGACCACCGCCCCCAACTTTAAATCATGCGTCGAGTAGTTCTCCTTGTGAGGCTTCAGCTCCCTCGAGGCATAAGCAATGACATGTCCCCTCTGCATCAATATTGTGCCTAAGCCCGAGATAGACGCATCACAGTATACCATAAAATCCTGTATGCCCTTAGGCAGGGGTAAGATTAGCGCCTCGCACAATATCTGCCTCAGAATCTCGAACGCTGCCTGCTTCTCAGGCCCCCATCAAAAGACCACGGCTTTCCTAGTCAACCGTGTCAGGGGTACGACTATCTTGGAGAAATCCTGAATGAATCTCCGATAGTAGCCTGCTAATCCTAGGAAACTCCGAATCTCGGATGGAGACTTCGGAACCTCCCATCTCATCACGGCCTCCACCTTGGCTGGGTCTACTGAAATCCCGTTCTGGCTGACGAGGTGCCCAAGAAACTGCACCTCGCGCAACCAAAAATCACATTTGGAGAACTTGGCGTACAAGCTCTCCCTCCTCAAGGTCTCCAAAACCTCTCTCAGATGCTCCTCGTGCTCCTCCTACGTCTTGGAATAAACCAAGATGTCATCAATGAAAACTATCACAGACCGATCCAGCATCGGTCTACACACGCGGTTCATGAGGTCCATGAATGCGGCAGGAGCATTAGTGAGCCCAAACGGCATCACCACGAACTCATAATGGCCATAACGCATCCGAAACGCGGTCTTCTGCACATCCTCCTCTCTGACCCTCATCTGATGATAACCCGAACGCAAATCAATCTTGGAGAACCAAGATGCTCCCTGCAACTGATCAAATAGGTCATCAATCCTTGGGAGTGGGCAACGGTTCTCCACCGTTACCTTATTCAGCTCCCGGTAATCTATACACATCCGATGCGACCCGTCCTTCTTCTTCACAAACAGGATCGGGGCTCCCCAGGGTGAACTGCTCGGTCGAATAAATCCCTTGTCTAGCAGCTCCTGCAGCTGCATAGACAACTCCTGCATCTCGGGAGGAGCCAACCGATAGGGTGCCTTGGCAATCAAAGCCGCACCAGGAACTAGGTCGATCCTGAACTCTACCTGACGCTCCAGAGGTATTCTATGAAGCTCCTACGGGAACACATCATTGTAGTCTCGCACCACTGGAACCTCGCTCACCTTCACCTTACCCGTATCCCGGGTATCCATAACGTACGCGACATATCCCGCGCAACCCTACTGAAGGTAGCGCCTAGCTCTCGCTGTTGAACATACTGTGGGTCCACGCTGTGGCCTCTCGCCGTGGATCACCAACTCTCCCCTACTTGGGGTCCTGATCCGCACTAGCTGCTGTGCGCAATCGATCACCGCCCCATTAGGGATCAACCAATCCATCCCTACAATCACCTTGTTCCCCCGCAAAGGGATGGGAACCAAATCCACCAAATAGCACTCCTCAAATAACCTTAGAACACAATCTCTGAATACTGTTGACGCTCGCACTGATCGATCGTCGGCAATCTCTACCTCTAAAGGGCAATCCAACATGCCTGAAGACTCAGCAAACCTCTTACTAAGCGCAACAGAAACAAATGATCGGGTGGCACCCGAGTCAAACAACACCTGAACAGGGATACTGTTCACATGGAACGATCCTAACGCATATACACAGGGCACATATCAATATCATAACATCATAAAAAATAAGATAGAGGGAAAGAATCAAACCTGTCACCACATCGGGTGCGGCGCGTGCCTCCTCGGTAGTCAGCTGAAACGCCCGGCTCCTCACCACTGGAGCCTCTGCCTTGCCCTGCCGGCCATCTGTCATCCGCAGGGTAGCTGGAGCTGGCGCCTTAACCGGTGCTGATGCTGTCAACTGGGGGCAATTGGCCTTCTTGTGGCCCCTATGGTTGTAGTGGAAACACAGCAACTCCGAAGTTTGTATCACAGGCGCAGGGGCGGTACAATCCCTGCTGAAGTGCCCTAACTTTCCGCACTTGTAGCAGCCTGGCAATCCCAACTTGCACGCTCCCTCGTGCGTCTTGCCGCATTTCCTGCAGCGACCCCGCCCCTGTTGGCCTTTCGGCCCCGAATCTGATCCCTTGGGCTTCTTCCCCGAAGCCCCCATAACATGTTCCTCTTCCGCCTTCCTCTTACGGATGTGCTCCAGATCTATCTCCCTCTCCCTTGCCGTGGCAATCATAGAGTCCAGGGTAGGGCAAGCTGAAAAACTAACATGCTCCCGAATATCAGCTCGTAGCATGTCATGATAGCGGGTCCTCCTCATATCCTCATCACCCGCGTACTGGGGCACCAACAACGCCCTCTCCCGGAACTTGGCGGTGATCTCCGCCACAGTCTCCGTCGTCTGTCTCATATCTAGGAACTCCCTAGCCAGCTGCTGAAGCTCGACAGCCGACACAAACTCTGCCTTGAACCTGGTCACGAAGTCCGACCAGGTCATAGCCTCGACAACCGAGGCTCCCAACGAGTCACCAACAGACTCCCACCAATCCCTAGCTCGATCTCTCAAACATCCTGCTGCATATCTCACCGTCAACCCCTCAGGGCAAAAGCTAGTCAACTGTGCATACTCAATGTCTGCAATCCATCGCCTGGCAGCTATGGGGTCCTTCGCCCCGTGAAAATCCGGCGCACCACTGACCCGGAAGTCCTTGAAGGACAGTGTGCGAGATCCCGACTGGCCAGATGCCATGTCGCTCCTGAATGCCCTGAGGTGATCCTCCATCAACTCCAATATCCTTTCCTTGATCGACCCGAAGATAATGGGGGTCGACTCAAGGATGCCTCTGGTGATCTCTGACGTGATGAACTCACGTAGCCCCTCATCTACTGGCTCGGAACCTGATCCCGAACCCGATCCCTCTCCTGTACTGCCAACTGCTGGCCTCGAGCGTAGTACCACCATTCTGAAATACATAAATAATAATCGTTAGCGATACTGATACCTCTGGAGGGATCACACCTACTACAAGTTCCCTGGTCTTATCTTGGCCTTCCTCGGTTCGGGTACGGATCCTCTGCTTTCAGTAGTACGGGCCCATACTACCTTCTAGGGGTGCAAACGAGCCGAGCCGAGCCCGAGCCTGGCCAGGCTCGGCTCGGGCTCGTTTAAGTTATATGAGGCTCGAGCTCGAGCTCGGCTCGATTCGAGCTTTCTTGTACTGAGCTCGGATCGAGCTCGTAAAGAATTATCCAAGCTCGGCTCGGGCTCGGGCTCGCCTCATTTTTTATCTGACGTGCCTAAATAAGCTTAAGCTCGGCTCGAGCTCGTTAAGAAGCTCGTTTACTAATACCCTAAATCCGTAATTCCTCTAATATATTTTTATTTTAATATATATAAATAATAATAAATTATATTATGTAAAGGCTCGTTTAGGCTCGTGATCCTAATCGAGCTTAATGACATAGGCTCGAGCTCGAGCTCGTTTAATAAACGAGCTTAATATTAAGCTCGAGCTCGGCTCGGGCTCGTTTAAAATCGATTTCGAGTCGAGCTTTTAACGATCCGATCCCGAGTAGCTCGCGAGTAGCTTGGCTCGTTTGCACCCCTACTACCTTCCACATCAATCCGTACCTTCTCCAAGGACCGCTTGACTCTACCTAGTCCCTTTCACTACCGCTGATCACTGTTATACTCATCCTAGGCTTGCCCCAGGAAAATCTCTAACTCCACCCTACCCGGTCCTCAGCTGCTGAAGGTCTCCTTGTAATGCCAATTAGTCATTACCTGAATACCATCACATGTGGTGAGGCTCAAATAATCCTTCGAGTAACAGACTCGGCTCTACAACGGTTAGACTCAGACAAGAGCTGCGCAATAGGGCCAAATCCAGCACTATAAGATTATTCAACCCTGATCACATGTGACGTGACGTATTCACCTAATGTCTAACTCCCATCACTCAGAGTCCCACGAAGCACAAAGCAAACAACATTAAGACAAAAGGGAACAATCTCAAGCAAATCCGTCCTCATAGAGAGAAGTTGAACTAGCATACAATTCTAAACTCATACTATCAGGCATAGCCTAAACAGGCTATCCTACTGCTATCTACTCAATTCTAGCATGTAGTTTTTCATACACTGAAGCACATAAAACAGGCACATAAGGCATCACTCTTAGATCCTTAGTCCTATTCTAGCATGTTGTTCTACTGAAACTGATAAACATAACATAAGCTTGTATGGGTACTTTGGGGAATACTTACTTGAGCTCGGTCGGTCGCGCACATCACACACTTTGTTCCTTCTTAAAACTATTTACTTAGCTTTTTAGAAAATATTTTCTTCTTTAAAATCTTTTAATCCCTCGATTTGAGTTCAGACACCCCCGAAGGTGCGTCCGAATCCCTCAAACCAGGGCTCTGATACCAACTTGTAACGTCCCAAAAATACGAGCCAAAAATTTCATTTTTAAAACATATACTTAGCAAAACATTCACTGATCATATCATTTCATAAAAGATATTGCATGTCTAGAAAACATTTTTATAAAACATATTAATGTCAGAGTACAAATCCCCAGAAAGATCTCATAGTGCGGAATACAAGGCATGTGTGTGATGTGCTGCTACCGCGCCAACTCCTTCCCCTTCGAAGAAGAGGTACCTAAAACCAAAACTGAAAACTGTAAGCACGAAGCTTAGTGAGTTCCCCCAACATACCACATTCCATACAATCACATAACATACATATATTGTCCGGCATATCTGGGTGCCCGACCTACCCCTTCGGTCCTCTCGACTGGATACTATCTAATATATCTGGGAGCTGGCCTCCCCTTCGGTCCTCTCGACCAGATACTGACCAGTATATCTGGGAGCTTGCCTCCCCTTCGGTCCTCTCGACCGGATACTGACTAGCATATCTGGGTGCTGGTCTCCCCTTCGGTCCTCTCGACCGGGTACGTGGGACTATTTCACTCCCTACTACTACCACATAACACATATATCACATAATCTATCTAGCATGGCCGGGCATGACCGCCCCTTCGGCCCTATCGACCGGTAATCTGGGGGACTATCTCCCCCTACTGTTACTAGCTCATAACTGATGGGTTTTAGCCATAAGAACTTTCCTATGTGCGCATGCAAAACCCTATTGCTCGGATCTAGGCTTTCTAATAAACATGCTTTGAATCCAAGTCTTCTAATAACTAATTAGGTTAAATAACAACATTGAAACAGATCTAGAATCATACCCTTGAGTTCCTTGTTGATCTTGAGGTCTTGGAGCTTCTAGAGTCACAAATGTCACTCCTCTGATGGCTTACAAACACCAAAGCAAGGAGGATGATTTGGGAGAGAGGAGAGGGGAGGAATTTCGACCAGAGGTTCCTTACTTTAGGTCAGGTGTCGAATTCCATCAGCCATAGGGTCTATTTATACTTGTAGACTCCTTAAGGGTTACAACCTAAACCCTAATTGGATAATCTTCTCTTAAGGCTATCCAAATCCATTCCATAGATAAACATATGGACGATTTTAGCTATCCTAAAGCTCTTAGAATTCGTCCATACCATATCCCAATGGATTTACAGTCTAAAGCTTAACTATCAAACAATTGACAGTTTATACCCCTTTATTTAATTAATCTCTTCAAGTCACCAAATTAATTCTAATTAATTCTATGACTTATATTAATCAAATAACAAATATATTATTCATTATATTATTCCCATAATATATTAATAATATTTACTCTCTCTTGATAAATCATCCTATCAAGTTGCTATGGTGAAGGCAACCCAAAAGGACCATGCACAACCGGGTCAAGTACTTGCCCAATATAGTTGCAGCCTTAGACACTATTCCAACAGTCTCCCACTTGGATAAGTCTAGTAACTATACAAGTACAATTCGGTTTGCAATCGTAGCTCTCAAAGACGCTGTCAACTCTGATCTAATCAATCTTGTCCTTTAGATAAGGGAACGTACAGTCCTCTGTTAGATATCATGCTGACAATCCTATGGAATGGTTAGTCAAGCATTTAGGTTTCTCGATCTCTGATTTATTTGACATAGAACTTAATCGAACACATCAATTTAGTTCTGACCGGGCCCGGCACATAAGTCAAATCAAATCATCGAGCGGCCGAGATATCACTTTTACCTTCTTAGATAAAAGTTACAAATAAACTTCGACTTATATGCATTTACTTATTCATTAACCAACTATACACAACAATGCGTTTTATAACACCGAGTTACTGATGCGTTTTCGCATTATCAATGTACAACCAATTAACAAATAACAAACCATATATCTAGGTTTTAAGACTATATGATATTATCGTCTTGCGATCACCTTTTTATATCTTATTCCATAAGGTGATTCCAGCAAGCGCGGGTTTGTTCCAATGCTCAAAACTAGTTCATAAGCACTCATGAACGCTGCAGCAATCTTTTGCTATGTCTAACACCATTTAGACATTCTACACACCAATTCATGACAATCTTCATTCATATCTACTCCCAACATATGAACGATTGTGGACCATTTGAACAATTCTATTATTCCTCAATTATTCTAGAAGTCAAAACATGCAAAGTGAAACAATAGTTAAACAATTAACATGAGATAGTAACCTTACTCATAAATAAAACTCCTTTATTTAATCATCAAATGTCAATTACATTTATCTATTACACGTTTCTAATACTATCTAATCTATGCTAATATCATCCTTCAGCCCAATGCTCCTAGCATGCTGCAAGTGCTTAACCCTACTCAGTCCCTTCGTAAGCGGATCTGCTGGGTTATCTTCTGATGATATCCTCTTCACTACGAGTTGTCCTTCTTCTACACGATGTCTAATGAAGTGATACTTTCTGTCGATATGTCTTGATCTACCATGATCCCTCGGTTCCTTGGTCAAGGCAACCGCACCTTCGTTATCACATAAAATCTCCATTGGCTCCTTTATGGCAGGTACAATTCCAAGATCACCGATGAAGTTCTTTAGCCATATTGCCTCCTTCGACGCTTCGCTCGCTGCAATGTACTCTGATTCGCACGTTGAATCAGCTACGGTTTCTTGCTTGGAACTCTTCCATGTCACTGCTCCTCCATTTAGGGTAAAGACCCAGCCCGACTGCGAACGGTAGTTGTCCCTGTCGGTCTGAAAGCTGGCGTCACTATACCCTCGCACCTTCAAGTCATCACTCCCTCCGAGGACTAAGAACCATTCCTTCGTCCTCCGAAGGTACTTAAGGATGTTTTTCACCGCAATCCAATGTGCTTTGCCAGGATTCCCTTGATATCTGCTAACCATGCTCAAAGCGAAGGCTACATCAGGGCGAGTACAAGTCATAGCGTACATGATTGAGCCAACTGCGGAAGCGTATGGTACTCGGCTCATTTCTGCTATCTCAGCTTCGGTACTCGGACTTTGAGTCTTACTCAATTTGGCATTACTTTGTATCGGTAATTCTCCCTTCTTTGAGTTTTCCATACTAAAACGTTTTAGTACCTTCTCTAAGTAAGTATTCTGACTAAGTCCAATTAGTCTCTTACTTCTTTCTCTTACTATCCTTATTCCCAAAATGTAAGAAGCCTCTCCGAGGTCCTTCATAGCGAAGCACTTCCCGAGCCAGGACTTAACCTCCTGCAGAGTCGGGATGTCGTTTCCTATGAGTAATATGTCATCAACATATAAGACGAGGAAGCTTACTATACTCCCACTGGCTTTGACGTATACACAAGATTCGTCTTCGCTTCGTACAAATCCAAACTCTTTGACTTTCTCATCGAAGCAAAGATTCCATCTGCGAGATGCTTGCTTAAGTCCATAAATGGACTTCTCAAGCTTACACACTCTATTCGGATGCTTCTGATCCACAAACCCCTCGGGCTGAGCCATGTAAACATCCTCAGCCAATTTCCCGTTAAGGAAAGCGGTCTTGACATCCATTTGCCAAATCTCATAATCATGAAATGCGCCAATAGCTAGCATCACTCTAATAGATTTAATCTTCGCAACTGGTGAGAAGGTCTCATCATAGTCAACTCCGGGAGTTTGAGTAAAGCCCTTCGCGACCAATCGCGCTTTATATGTGTGTACGTTCCCATCCACGTCGGTCTTCTTCTTGAAGATCCATTTGCACCCAACGGTCTTACGTCTGGGCACGTAATCAACCAAATTCCAAACTTGGTTATCATACATGGATTGGATCTCGCTATCCATTGCCTCTTTCCACTATACAGACTCCGGGCCTGCCATGGATTCCTTATAGCTATTAGGTTCATCAAGATTTATTAGTGTACCATCACTAATATACGTGTCCCCTTCGGTAGTAATATGAAAACCATAAAACTGGGGTAGAACTCTAACTCTATCGGAACGTCTAAGAGGTAAGGATTTGTCAATCGGTTCAACCGGAGTTTCCTCCTCGGGTTGAGTGCCAGCGGTAGAGGTTCCTTCATCTATCGACTCTTGAATCTCTTCAAGCTCGATTTGCCTCCCACTGTCTCCTTGGCTTATGAGTTCTCGCTCTCGGAAAACTCCTCTCCTCGCAACGAAGACCACATTGTCCTTCGGTCTATAGAAGAGATATCCAAAGGATGTCTGCGGGTAGCCGATGAAAATACATCGCTCACTTCGAGGTTCAAGCTTGTCGTGAGTATCTCGTCTTACGAAAGCCTCGCAACCCCAAACCTTGATATGTGCCAACGAGGGAGCTTTCCCTGTCCACATCTCGTGAGGTGTTTTGGCAACCTTCTTAGTAGGGACTCGGTTAAGGATATGGGCGGCAGTCTCTAAGGCATACCCCCAAAAAGAGATAGGTAGTGAAGCACGACTCATCATAGAGCGAACCATATCCAATAAGGTTCGATTACGCCTTTCTGCCACACCATTCAACTGCGGTGTTCTAGGAGGCGTCAATTGCGAAACTATTCCACACTCCTTGAGATAATCGTGGAATTCAAGACTAAGGTACTCTCCTCCTCGATCGGATCGAAGCATCTTGATTTTCCTGCCCAATTGATTCTCCACTTCATTCTTGAACTCTTTGAACTTTTCAAAGGTGTCTGACTTTTGCTTGATTAAGTAGATATACCCATATCTACTATAGTCATCGGTAAAAGTCACATAGAAGCGGTTCCCATCCTTCGTGGTTGATCTAAACGGTCCACATACATCGGTATGTATTAGGTCCAATAGACCCTCGCCCCTTTCACATGTACTTGTGAAGGGTGACTTAGTCATCTTTCCAAGTAAACAAGACTCGCATGTGTTATCTTCCCTAAGGTCGAATGACTCCAACACTCCATCCTTTTGGAGTTGGGCTATGCGTTTCTTGTTGACATGTCCAAGACGACAATGCCACAAGGATGCTTTATCCATACTAGTGGAAGAATCAATATTTAAAACATCATTTCCTAAGTTATCAACAATCATAACAGTTTCATATATTCCATTACATGGTATAGCTTCAAAGTAAAAGACACCATTTAGATAAGCCAAAATAGAACCATTCTCATTATTAAAAGAAAATCTAAATCCTTGTCTATATAAACCATGAAATGAAATGATGTTTCTAGCCATTTCTGGCGAATAGCAACAATTGTTCAAATCTAAAACCAAACTATTCCTAAGCACTAAAGAATACACTCCAATCTTGGTCACAGACGACGATCTTCTGTTCCCCATGATTAGATTGATCCTTCCTTGCTCCACATCCCTACTTCTTCTTAGTCCCTGCACATTAGAACAAATGTGATAACCACAACCGGTATCAAGAACCCAAGAAATAGCATGATTATAATCGTTAGATTTGATTGTGTATATACCTGCGAAAGATGGCTTGATCTTTCCCTCTTTGATTGCTTGCAGGTAATCCGGGCAGCTTCTCTTCCAATGTCCTATCTTGTGGCAGTGGTGGCACTCTGCCTCCTTCGGGTTAGGACAGGGCTTAGCGGGATCAACTTTGGTCCCACTAGAAGAGGCACCATCTCGGGCTTTCACCTTGCGATAGTTCTTCGATGAAGCTTTCCTCTTCTTTCCCTTTCCTTGACCAATAGCCAAGACAGGAGCAGCGGGCGGATTGGGAGTAGGTGCAACAGACTTGTCCTTGAAGTTGCTCTCAGCAACTCTCAAGAGACCTTGGAGTTTGCTTAGGGTGACCTCTTCTTTGTTCATGTGGTAGGTCATCCTAAATTGGTTGTACATCGGAGGTAAAGAGTGAAGCACCATGTCGATCGCCAAGTCTTCACCGAAGTCAACATTTAACTTGCGAAGGCGGTCGACATACCTTTGCATCTTTTGCAAGTGCACGGTAAGAGATTCTCCATGACCCATCTTCGCGGAAATCATGTTGGTGAAAATCTCATACCGCTCTTGTCTCGCGTTTTGGTGGTACCTCTCCAATAAGTCTTGGTGCATCTCGTACGGGTACATGTCCTCGTAGGACTTTTGGAATTCGGAGTTCATGGTGGCGATCATGATGCAATGTACCTTCGTTGCATCTCGCTCATGAGTTTCAAAGGCGGTGATTTCGGCTGGAGTAGCGATTTCAGTGTTGATTTTCTCGAGCTTCTCATCAAGGACATACTCTTTGTCCTCATAGCGAGCAATGGTGCGAATGTATCTTATCCATTCGCTAAAGTTCGTTCCATCGAAGGTGACCTTTTGGCAAAGGCTCATCAACGTGAAGGAACTAGCAGCAGCGTTGTTTGCGTTTGACATCTACAATTAGAAAAGGACAAAGATAGATTAGAATAAGAATCCCTAATTATCACCCAATAAAAAAAATTAGGGCTAGGATCCAACAATAACATTTACATATTAGAAAAGGGATGTCGTAATCTAACATGCAAATAAATTGAAGGTAAGTGAATGACGATTCACTAATTCTCCATCACAAAAACCTAAACTATTAGCCCTAAGTGTTTTTGAGAATTCCTAGGTTCGGATGAGATTCATTGAAACTATTCAATGGCATGTTTAAATCTCGATATGCCCCTCTTGTTTGTGACTGGGATGCCGAGGATCACAAAGCGGGTGTGAATTACCATGCAAATTCACATGGTGCCTTCATTGTAACGATCACCTATTCGATGTGCCGGTAAACCACACACGCTCCATCGAACTATGATAAACAATGAATCACCCTTTGCCACCTTCGCTTAGAACCAATTAGTGTGCCGGTAAACCACACACGCTCCACTAACATCTTAGCAAGGTGCAAAGTGTAATTTCATGGGATTGCATCAATTCACTTTTCCTAAAGTAACTAGAATTGGGAAATTTTAAAAGTATGTGTAGTTACTTTATATTTCTTATTATACTTTTAATGAGAGGAGGAGGTTGCCCTATCCTACCCGTTCGGCTAACGACCCTCCACCAATCAAGCAAGCGGTGGGTGTGAGTGTACACCCATTAAGCGCCATTTTATAGGCCGCAACCTTATACCCACCTTATAGATTGGCTTCGTGAATGAGGCCTACTAACGGTAAGACTAGCATTTAGTTATACATACATATATATATATATATATATATATATATATATATATATATATATATTATTCTAGTAATATCATATTAGTATAGTGTTGTATTTTAAACCTTTTAAAATCTAGGGTTTGAAATTTAAGTTGTCTAAATTAAAACTTTTAATCACAAATATAAATTTCAAAACTTAAGGGCAAGTTTTAAACATTTAAAACATGGAGGATCAAATAACAAATAATTCCAATTAACAATTAATATCCTAATTATCTATATTTGATTTATTCAAGATTTCTTTTAAGATAATTACCAAAATAATCAAAATAATTAATTAATTATCATATAAGGAAATTAAATATTTTATTATATGATAAATATCTTTAATTAGATCAAGATTGCAGTTACATTTATCAGAAAAACGAATTAACATTGATCTAATTAGTTTATGGAAAGTTTAGATAAGATAATTACAAAGAAATCCCGAATCTGGCCATTCCTGACGCTTTGACTCGCCGAGTGCACAAGGGGACTCGCCGAGTCAGGCCTACTCGCCGAGTCCACCTTGGGACTCGCCGAGTCAGTGACTCAGAAACCTAAAAATCGAATTTTGCAGGTTTGTTTCAGTTAATCAAGCAACAATTTAAAGAAAACCAAGCTAGGCTCTGATACCACTGATGGGTTTTAGCCATAAGAACTTTCCTATGTGCGCATGCAAAACCCTATTGCTCGGATCTAGGCTTTCTAATAAACATGCTTTGAATCCAAGTCTTCTAATAACTAATTAGGTTAAATAACAACATTGAAACAGATCTAGAATCATACCCTTGAGTTCCTTGTTGATCTTGAGGTCTTGGAGCTTCTAGAGTCACAAATGTCACTCCTCTGATGGCTTACAAACACCAAAGCAAGGAGGATGATTTGGGAGAGAGGAGAGGGGAGGAATTTCGACCAGAGGTTCCTTACTTTAGGTCAGGTGTCGAATTCCATCAGCCATAGGGTCTATTTATACTTGTAGACTCCTTAAGGGTTACAACGTAAACCCTAATTGGATAATCTTCTCTTAAGGCTATCCAAATCCATTCCATAGATAAACATATGGACGATTTTAGCTATCCTAAAGCTCTTAGAATTCGTCCATACCATATCCCAATGGATTTACAGTCTAAAGCTTAACTATCAAACAATTGACAGTTTATACCCCTTTATTTAATTAATCTCTTCAAGTCACCAAATTAATTCTAATTAATTCTATGACTTATATTAATCAAATAACAAATATATTATTCATTATATTATTCCCATAATATATTAATAATATTTACTCTCTCTTGATAAATCATCCTATCAAGTTGCTATGGTGAAGGCAACCCAAAAGGACCATGCACAACCGGGTCAAGTACTTGCCCAATATAGTTGCAGCCTTAGACACTATTCCAACAATAACATCATATCATACTAGCACAATAACATATCACAGGTAGTAACAACCCTAGATGAATATCACAGAGACAATCATCTATCATACAACTCCTACTGGTGGGCCGGCATTGTGGCCGTAGACCCGCCGCTACTTGAAGGTAACTCACCTTAAAGTAGCTGATGATCTGTGTGGGAACTGACTATCTTCTGCTGCTGATGCCCCGGAAATCCTCCGGCTATAAATCCCCACAAAACACTCAGTCAAATATTGCTAAACGAACTCAGGGTAAAATGAGCATTTACCCTTAACCAAACCAAGATTCAAAGTCAAATTCAACTTCCAGTTGACCCGACTCGCCGAGTTGGCTTGCCAACTCGCTGAGTCCCTATCCATTCGATTGACCCTAATCCCGTCTCTACTTGTCGAGTTAGGCATTGACTCAACGAGTTTTCCTTCTAAACCAAGGTCCAATAGTCCTTCATCCTACTCGTCGAGTTGTATGAACAACTCGTCGAGTTCATCTTCATCCGAAGAACATTCTATGCCGAGACTCGCCGAGTTGTATGAACAACTCGCCGAGTCTGTTCTTGGGGCAAGAAGATTGCCTTGAACTCGCCGAGTAAGGGCATTGACTCACAGAGTTCCTTCATGAGTGAGTCTGGCTTCCGACCCACTGAGTCACACCCCATGACTCACTACTCCACCCAACAAACACGAAAAGGGGGAAAACTCGGGGACTTGCGACTCGACTCGCCGAGTCTTTCACATGCAAATACTATATACTCGATTTTGCTTGAATCCAGCTCATGCCATTCATAGATCTGGGTTTCTAGGGCTTGATTAACACGTAAAGTTTCCAACTTTACGTGTAAATAAACACCAATGAAGGTTTTAGGGCTCAAAATGCACTAAAAGAGTAGATCTAGGGCTTTCATGCAATATGGCTCCATAAAGGCAGTAGATCCGAGCTCCTGGAGCTCAAACATGCGTAGATCCAAAGGTTAATCAACTTATTACAAACCCTAATTCAATATAAAACTTGGAAATGGCTCAAGAAGGACTTTAATGGAGCTATAAGGGACTATAAGCATGAAAACAAAGGGAAACTGAGTTATACCTCAAGGAAATCACTGAAATAACACCAAGATGTCTGGCCTCCTTCTTCTCTTCTTGATCTACTCTCCTTTCCTCTCAAAATCTTCAAGAAAAAACACCAAAGTACTTCAATCTCACAAGGAACAAGGGTTGGACGATATAAGGAGCTCTGAGGGTGAAGGGGGGCGAGCTTGGGGGCGCATAAGATGACTTAAATAGGGTGCAAACCCTTGAAATTTAGGGTTTCATCAGACAGCGGGGACTCGCCGAGTCGCCAACTTGAACGTGTTCCAAATCCCGTCTCTACTCGGTGATTCGGGCCTACAACTCGCCGAGTCCCAGGCTAAAAATGCAAAACACTTAGATAAATTTTACATACCAGGAACCAGGTGCTACATGCATGTTGGAGATCTTCGGGGTATCTTTTTTGATAGAATTGATTTTGATTCCCATGAGGGATGTGTGTGTGATCGTGGGTATGGACTGGCTTAGTCGCTTCGGTGCCATGATCGACTTCAAGGGTCAGCGAGTGGTAGTTCGAACCCCAAGTGGGGGAGAACTGGTTATCTTCAGCGAGGGAACCAAATTGAGTTTAGGGTTTTGCCTAGCCGCCAAGACTCAACAGTATATTCATCACGGGTGTGTAGGTTATCTAACGTACGTGGTGGATACGTGTGTCAGGGATCAGCCCACAGTTTCAAAGGTTTCGGTAGTCCGAGTGTTTGTCGACGTATTTCTGGAGGAGTTAACCGAGTGCCTCCGGAGAGGCAGGTTGAGTTTAGGATCGACCTAATGCCAGGTGCGACTCCTATCGCGAAGGCATCGTACCGGTTGGCACCACCAGAGATGTAGGAACTATCATCACAGCTGTAGGAACTGTTGGTCAACCAGTTCATTCGTCCTAGCAGTTCCCTGTGGGGAGCGCCGACTCTCTTCGTCAGGAAGAAGGACGGTTCACACCGGATGGTGGTCAATGCAAAACGGAACTACGCCTAGCATACCAGAGAAGTACGACCCGCGTACGCCCTCTATTGGGCTTTTGACTAATTAGGCTTCGGGATTGGGCCACCTTTGGACTAGTTGGGCTTGGCCCTTGCTGGACATTCTGAATAATTGGGTTTTGGGCCAGTTTTTTATAATGGATCCTAGAATAAGGTCCAATCAAGGAGTTAGGCCCAATTGGGAAAATTGGGCCATTAATGGGCTTTGGATATATGGACTTCTAAGATCAAGGATTTGGCATTGGGCCTTAGCCCAAATTATGGAAAAAGCAATAATGGACAATTACTCTATGCGGGGCCCTTGGGCAATATTGAGATCCCAATTATTGACTTAGTATTCGTTATTTTGGATAGTTCGAGATTTTCGATGAGGCAGCGATGGGAGACTTTTAGTCTAGTTCAGCACTACTTGTGAGGTGAGTTATCCTCACTATACTAAGAGGTCTAAGGCACCAAGTTTGGCCCATTGGATTGATGTCCTAGTACTTATTGATATGCTGAATATGAGTTAGATATGCATGTTAGTTCGATTTGCTAGTCAGGTAGGTTGGTAGGACTACCTATGATATAATCTGATTATTTTCATGCGCATTTGTCTGTTACATGTCGACATATTATGTGGGTAGGGTTGAGGTTGCACTGCTCCGTGCGGTGACCAACAAACCCTAGAGTATGCTAGATATGAGCTGAGGGGAAGGGAGAGCATGCCAGACTCATATTGAGGACTCCTAAGCATTCCAGATGCGAGTTGAGGGCCATGGGAGCATACCAGACTCGCGATGAGGGCTATTCATTTCGTTACAATCCAAGGACTGAGGGAGCAAGCCAGATATGAGCTGTGGGCATGTGAGGCAAGCTAGATTCATATTGTGGGCTCATGGGTAATCCTATCTGTAGAGATGTGGACCCATTACATGTTGTTATTATGTGTACTGTTTGTTATGTATCGGTATTTTGGGGGAACTCACAAAGCTTCGGGCTTACAGTTTCAATTTTGGTTTCAGGTACTTCGGATGATCGCGGGAAGGCGAAGGTGTAATCATACAACTCCTCACATTTTATGATTTTGATTTCTGGGATACTCTGACATGAAACTATTTTGAAAACACTTTGTAATAATTAATTGTTTTTAATTGGTTGAAAATGTTTTAAATTGGCTTGAATTTTATGGATGTTACACCTCTTTTACAACTATGAAAAGACACGAACAAAAATACAAAAACAATTTTAGATTCAAGAACCGCTGCCATTTTCTATGACTCATTCTTAATTGACATAGGCAACAAAAATCGCAGGTCCCTGCACTCTCTTTTATCCCGAACCGATCAAGCTCTAATTAATCGCAATCCTTCCCTCTTCTATAATTGATCACAATCCTTCCTATGCCCTAACCCACTCTTAATCGACTCAGGCAACAAAATCGCAACAACAACCACACCATATTCGCTCCTCCTTCTCTAATCAATCATAATCTTTTCATTTTCTATCGAATTCAAAAATAAGTAAGTGTTGTGGGTTTTTCGAGGGTGGTTCACAGTGGTTGGAGTAGTGATGGTGTTTGGTGGTAGTTGGAATGGTGGGTGTTCTTATGACGAAGCAAATTTTTCCATAAAACAAATTTGTGTTATCTAGGGCTTCTTATAACAATCCAGATGTTCAACTTCAATCCTTTATCAATCACATGAAGACATGGAGGAAGAAAGATTACTGCTTTGTACAAAAAGATTACTCCGACCACAACCACCAACAGTCACACTTACTCTCCCTGAATTTGAAAGTCCAATACCTACACCTGCTATACAAATTAAGTTTGATGGCCAGATCAGAAATTGATACATCTTCCCTGAATGGGGGTTTTACATAGGACAATGGTAGCCCAAGAACTTTTGTGGTTATTTTTTTATTCCTCTTCCTTTACAAAATGATTTTTCAAATCAGAAAATTATTGAGGTCAAGTTTAGGAATATGTTTCAGATAAGAAATCGATTAAGATCAAGTTAATTGAAGGTTTCATAGCATAAAATCAATTTCGATTAATATTAGTTTTTAGAATTTAATTTTTTACAGTGGTGGTGGAGGATGAAGGGAAATATGGTTTGATTTAGGTAGACAGACTAAAAGGGGTAGTTTGTGAATGGTTTTTGGATTTAAAATCAAATCAGAAGATGGTGATGGCAGTTCATCAAAATCCGAAAAAATGAGTTGTTTTTGTCAAAACTTTTTAAATTAAAAAAATATTATATTATAAAACATTGTGATTACATAATCTTTTATCATTTTTTATATTGTTCTAACCACATATGGACAAAACCTATGAAAGACCTCACTTTCGTATTTCTGAAAGACCCAAACTTTCATACTTGACAATATAGTTACTCCAAAACATGCTACTTTCATATTCATAAAAACAACATTTTACATTGATAAAGAGGTTACAAACTAGTGGATACAAACCGGCTATTTTAAAGTGTTATATATTACATAACTTCCCAGTATTCTATAATTTTATACATATGGGAGTGCAAAATACAATATTCTCAAACTATTCATAAGCTTCTATCAATACAATAATTTTAAACTATTCAAAAATCTTCTACCAGTATATAACTATACTGGATGCTTATCTCCCGCGATTTGTTAAACATTGAGAGGGTAAGCGGTGACGCTTAGTGAGTCCAATAATAGATAAAATATAACGTTATGCCATATATATATATATATATATATATATATATATATATATATATATATATATATATATATATACACACTTCAATATGCCAGAAGCAAAGAGGAACAAGGAACAACAAGGGCATATGTGAATCATGTGTCAAACTTTTCTTATCAATCATTGATTTGATTCAAAGATATACAATCAATGAGACATAACAATTTCTCTAGTTGATATACATCAATAAAGCTTTGGCCCAAATGACATAGAAAACATACAACTTCGGATTAACATTTTGGTAGATTTCGGGCTTATAGCCCTGTCTAACCTTCTGCTAATACCATAGAATAGAAATCATTCTCTTACGGAGACTTGTTCTACATGGCCAGAGGCTACATATGTCACACCCCCAAACCAGACGGCGGAAACGTCCGAGGGCTCGCGTGACTTTAATTGAATATTATCACAATGAATATACATGAATCATAACATAAACATCACCATGCATCAATATATTACAACCGGAATTGTTCACATCAAGTACATTGTTTTAACATTTCTAATCCATACATACATTGTTTGATAGATTTCAAAAGCAAAAACACCCTAACATACTTGGTACTTATTCCTCGGCTTACCTGTTACCTGAGAATACAAGTTGTTTTGGAAAAACGTCAACATATGAAATGTTGGTGAGTTCATAAGCAAAGTTGTGAATAAAATGATTTGTATAGTTTGTAAAACCCAGAAAATCCGATATTTTCTAAAAAGACATTAGTTTATCAAAGTGTGAAGATCCATAAGTTGATGCATGAATGATTTCAAAACATATATGTAAAAAGGGTGTTTTGTATTATAGTTATAGAATTTCCGAACGAATAGTATTGATTTTCCCCAGAAAACCTGATGTTTTCCGATGTCGAAAGATATACGTGATTACAAATTTTGTACCGTCACATCGAATGAATATTGATTTCACCACCTTGATTGTTATTGAATAACGTCCTAATTTCCGTCTACTTTGATTACTTGTAAGCCTTAGCGAACGAAGAGAAGAGGAGCACTATGTCCTGCTACTATCGTAAGTACCTTAGGCTGTCGGGGATGCGAAAGACACGATGGTCCAACTCGCATTTGATTACTTTGACCTTACTAGCAATACTAATGGGCCACTAGGGCCCAATAGCACATAAAAGCTATTGAAAGTCCTTTTATATGGAATTGGGTAATAGGAGGCCGAGTAACATATAAGCGTCATCCCTTTGGGCCCAAAGATCAAGTTAATGGACTTGCAAGGTCCAACAAGCATGATTTGAAACTTCTAAGCCCAAAGTTTGAATAATTACTCGTCTTAGGTTTCGCATATCTATTGGAGGGTTCGATTTTACGGTTGTTGTAATGGTATCAATTCGAGACCTATCGATTCGTTTGTAACGATATTTGGAGTTAAACGTGTATTCGTCTTTTGATTTTTCGGCAGTCGTGGTTTTTGTATTTTGACTCAATGAAATAATTTGTTTAAAAGTAGAAGTTTGACCCTTTTCACACCTTTCTTTTTATAAAAATAACAAATTTAGTCTTTTATATAAAAGAAAAGACATTTTTAGCCCTTAAAATATTTTCTTGACACCTTTGTATCATAAATTTGTTGAAGTGATGGTCTTAACTCAAAATTTATTTTGTTAACTGTTTTAGTCCTTTTAGAATAGTAATTTTTGGTTAAAACCCAACTTTTCACAATTTTTACAGTTTTGGCCCGAAATCCAAAAACTTTACATTTTTTATCCTTTTTGGAAATAAAAAGCATTTTTGACCCTTGAAATAGTTTTATTACCCTTCTTTTCCCCTGTTTTGAAGAAAGTTTCATTTCAGCCCCTTTAGTTGTCATTTTTCGCAATTTTTGGGCTTATTGGGCTAAAAGGCCCAAAATTAGCCCATTAAGCTAAAAATTTACATTGCAAGTCCTTTGAAAATTTTAATATTCAGAAAAACAATTATGGAAACTGTTTTGACTCTTTTGGCCCTTAAGAATCGTGACTTGGCAATTTTTAACCCAAGTTTTGTATTTTTGACAATTTAAACCCAAAAATGGGTTTTATGTTGGGAATATGTTCATCATAATCTTATAAGTTATTATTCTTTTCTTGTTTAGTGTAAAATAACTTAGATCATGTTTGTTTCCTTTCTCATGTCATAGATCTCGAGTATCACCCCTTTTTGGTTACATGTTCATCATCAAAACACATAAAAACACACATACATGCATAAAATCACACATAGCATACACATACACATAGATCTACACATTTTCTTGTATTCTCCCCCATAAAACACATAAAAACCGAAAAGAGAGGGGTATGAAGCTCACCTTGAGTTGTGGTTTCGGTTTTTGAAGGAAGAGATGAAGAAATTTCGATCCTAGCAAGTCCTCCTGGTAAATCTTGAACTTAGATGATTTCTAAAAGAGTGATCATGATTTTGTATAAATTAGGAAGAGGTTTTTGATAAAACAAAGAATCTAGATCATATATCCAAGCATGAACTTACCTTAGATGATGAATTTGTGGAAATATCTTCTTGAAAAACCTCCTAAATTTCGAGAACTTGATGAAGAGTGGAGGGAGTTTCCTTGAGAGAGTTTTGAGTGAAATGTGTGTGTGTGTTTGTGTTGTGTTCGGCTGAGAGAAGAAGAGAGAGGAAGAGAGAGATATTTGATGGGATAGTTGCATAGAAATATGAGATGAATGCATGGAAATCCAAGAGATAATGGTGAGGTGGCTATCCTAAAGTCAACTCCTTCCTTTCTTTTGTGGTTTGGGCCGAGAATGGAGAGGGGAAGGAAAAATAATTGGGCCATGTATGCTTAAGCCCATATCATGACTTAATTAGATGATTTTTGGTCCAACATAAATCAAAGAATGATTTTTATGACCTATTAAGGCTAAATTAAATTGGTTGTGACCCAATAAGGCCCATTAGAGATAACCTAGTTCATTTTAGGCTTATAAGGCCCAAAATATTAAGTTTCATGTATATGGGTCCAATTAGGGCCCATTTGAGAGTTCTAGGTTCAAGGTAGTTAAATTGGAAAATTATTGGTCCATTAGGCCCAATAAGGAAATCCTAGTCCAAAATGGACTTAAACTGGGATTTCAAGGGTTTCCAATTCTTTGTGGACTATTTGTAGTGCTTGAATGAAGTATTTGATGAATTTTTGTTGTTATTGAATAAGCATCATACATGCTTTCACATTGTTGGTTCATAGTTGACATAATTGTTGTAGTTACATGACATCAAAATTCCTAGTTGTGACAACATACCAGTACCAACGTGAATTTAAGTCCTTTCACTGATCACATGGTCAAAGTTATTTCTTTGCTGTTAAAAATAGCGACTAAAAATAACACGGAAAAAAATAACCCGGAATAATAACACTGAAAAGCACATAGCACATATAACACATAACATACAATTGTTCCTATATATTAAACTCACCGTCAAATAACCTGAGGTTAAAATAGTAATTTGGGCAGCACTTCGGCTCTAAATATAACTTCCTTCGTTGAAAACCAGGAGTTTTCTTGAAAACCGGGCTCTGCGAAGGTAGAGCTTCAAAACCGAAAAGATAAATTTTTCGGGTTTTTCGGGAACTTCGGGGCATGTTTCGGGTGTTAAAAATAAAATCGGGGCTTCAGGGGAAGTCGAAATGGCCAAAATATGGAATAAGGGGTGAAAAAGTGGCAAAAATCTAAACTTACCCAGGAGGTCTCACACCCCTTATATAGGGTCGAGGTTCGGATCCGAAGCAAGAGGGAGAGGGCAGGTGGCGCGAGGCTGCGAGGCTCGGTATACGCGGCAGCTGGAGCGAGCTTTGGATGTGGGAGTCATCGGCTTTAGATGCATCATCGGCTAGGTCTTCGGCTCGAACACGGGGTGGAGTCTGATGCAAGGCGTGTCGGAAAGCCATTGGACCGCACCCTCGGTCAAATCAGTAGGCGACACGCGTCAGAAACGAGGCAGGTGACTTATCGAGATCGGATGATGTGGCCAAGCTTATCCATGCGAATTTTGTCGGAAAATGGGCCCAAATCTTCTAAAATCCATAACTTTTACATACGGACTCCGTTTTTGACGTTCTTTATATGCACGCGTAGGTAAAATTATGCTCTACAACTTTCGTTTAGACTTCGTTGGCTAATTTTGAATTTATTTTTAATATTATTATTTTTAACAGACCAGGACTGGAAAATCCGTTAAAAATTCGTAACTTCTTCATCCGACATCCGTTTTCGACAGACCTTTTACCGTTGTACTACTAATGATGAGATTTTATATTCTCATTTAGGTTGTGTCGGCTAAAAAACCACTCGATCTAAAATTCGAGTTTTTAGCTGTCTACTGCTAAGCTAAAACTTAAAAAAAATCATAACTTCCTCATACGAAGTCAGATTTTGGCGTTCTTTTTATCGAACTTCTCGGTTTAACGAATACTTCGACTTTCATTTAGATTACTAAGGCTAAAAATTAGTTTATCAAAAACTCACTTTTTACGTCATTCATCTTCGTGCCGGTTTTGTCGCGGATCTTCGATTGGTCATAACTTCTTCGTTATAACTCGGATTTCGATGACGTTTTCGCCTAAATGTTTCTAACGAGATTATCTATAAATTTCAATAATAAAATTTTACTTATTCCAAATTTTATATTTTCGTTAAATTTCACTATTTGACTTTTGATTGGAATCTCATAAGACTTCCAATATTTTTCGAATGATTCTAAGCATAGTTTTACTTCAATTCTAGTATAAACTATCTGTTAGAACTCAATCTTCAAATTCACATAATATTTCATAGTATTATTCACTTTTATAATTTACAATACACGATAACTGAACATGTATGTTACAACCTATAAGAAAAAATAATAATTAACTAAATATAAAGTGTAAAAGAAATCTAATATCTTAATATAATTAGGTGAAGCTATCTTGCTTCTTAACAGGGTCAGTAATATTCAATTAGTGACAAGAAACGATAAATGGGTCTGTAATCTCACCAATGATGGAGTCTTTCACGTGGATGCCCTTAGATTGCGAATTGATTATAGAGATATGTCACCCGGAGAAGTAGCAATAACCTGGACACTTGACGTCCCCTTAAAGGTTAATTGCTTTATGTGGAGAGCTTACCTAGATCGAATCCCAACTGAGTGCGTCTTATTCAAAAGTGGTATTCAAGTTGCATTCCCCACATGTACCTACTGTGAAGCCGAAGATGAAGATGTTGCCCACGTACTACTTCACTGCCCAATGGAAGCTAAAGTCAGGGAATGGGTATTTCAGTGGTGTGACATACCTATTTACCAATTTTACAACCTTGAAGAACTGGTGAAATTTGTAGCTCAATGGGGGACATGTCCAAAGAAAAAAAAAAAGCTTAATCAACATTTTTTTATTGAACCATATGGCATATTTGTAAGGAAAGATGCGACTGGATTTTCAAGAAACTTAGGTCTTCACCTACCAAAGTCGTTGATTTGGTAAAAACTAATGTATTTTTATGAACTAAGTATAGGAGGAATCATTGCTCTTTTCGGTGGGTAGAATGATGTATTAACCCCTTTAGTTTTATGTAATTCTTCTTTTATCTTGTATATTTCTCCCCTAGCACCTTGCATGACAGGATTTTTTGTTTAATAAAAACTTGCTGGCTTCCAAAAAAAATCTAAATATAATTAGGTTATAAAATAGAATGTTGTTAAATATAAGATCGTATGGATAAAACCTATAAGAAAAATAAAAAGTTAGGAAAGTATGTATTTGGAATAACCTTTCAAAAAAGTCTTTTTTTAACAATTAAACTTTTCAATTTATTTTTTAAATAATAAAGTACTTTAAAAAGACTATCATTGAAAATATTCTTATAATCTAAAAGTAATTTTACAATCGGTTTAACTATTAAAGTAGGCCGTAGGGAAATTATTATGTATACTTTTGGTTTTTAGAATTTTAGAATAACAATTTTTTATGTTCCTAAATTTGATTTTTATGTAGAAAATTAAAACAAATGTGATTGCAGAAACTTGTTCTTTCTATTATGCCTCTCCAGGGCTATATATACACACACGAGATTACATATCCTCACGGGAACACAATAAAATACATAACAAATATATACAAAACCTAAATACAAGGAAAGCGATAAGTATGGAGGAATAATAACTATATCACAATACTCCCCCTCAAGTTGGAGCATGGGGATCAAGAATGCCCAACTTGGATACAAGATGACAGAACTGTGGTGTAACGAGAGCTTTGGTGAAGATGTCTGCTGGTTGTTGAGTTGAGGAAACATGAGCAGTAACAAATTTGCCTGCAATAATCAGATCACGGATAAAATGACAGTCAATCTCTATGTGTTTTGTGCGTTCATGGAACACGGGATTAGCAACAATGTGTAAGGTTGTCGTGTTATCACAGTAAAGACGAACGGGGGCAGAATGAGAAACACCGATAGATTTAAGAAATGCTTTTAGCCAAAGTATTTCACAACATGTGGCTGCCATCGATCGATATTCGGCTTCGGCAGAAGAACGGGAGACAATTGCTTGCTTTTTCGTTTTCCAAGAGATAAGAGATTAACCTAGTGTAATGAAATAACCAATAACTGAACGACGAGTAATAGGACATGCATCCCAGTCAGAGTCACAATAAGCAGATAGACGCAATGAAATATCACTTGAAAGATGAAGTCCTTGACCTGGATGGCCTTTCAAATATCGAACAACACGAAGAGCAGCAAACCAATGTTCAATTTTGGGTTGTTGCATGGATTGTGATAATGTGTGTACAGCAAAGCTGAGCTCAGGTCAAGTTATGGTTAAATAAATAAGACGACCAATTAATCGGCGATAACTATCAGGTTGGTCATAATCATCGCCATTTGCTAGTGCTAGACGATGGTTGTGTTCCATAGGAGAATCACAAGGTTTAGAGCCAAGAAGAACAGTCTCAGCAAATGATTTCTAGAGCATATTTCCGCTATGAAAGGAAGATGCCAGACGAGTTCCGAGAAATTTCAAGACTGAGAAAATATTTGAGAGTTCCTAGGTCCTTCATGTGAAAGCACTTGCTTAAATATGACTTGAAGGCTGAAATGGTTGATGAATTGTTCCCTGCGATAATTAAATCATCAACATAGACAAGAACATGCAAAATATTGCCATGTAGAGAGAGAGAGAAAATAGAGAATAATCAGCTTTGCTTTGTTGAAATCCAAAAATACGAAGTGCAGCCGCTAGTTTAGAGAACCAGTTGCGAGGAGCCTGACGAAGTCCATATAAAGACTTTTGAAGTTTGCAAACCATTCCCGTCAGTGCATTAGTATACCCAGCGGGAGGTGTCGTATATACATCTTCCTCCAAGTCGCCATGGAGAAAAGCATTATGAACGTCCATTTGATGTAATTCCCAACCTTTAATGGCAGCTACCGAAAGAAAAACACGAACTTACACCATTTTCGCAATAGGAGAGAAGGTCTCTGTGAAATCAATACCAGCAAGTTGTTTATTGTCGAGGACAACCAGACGAGCCTTGTAGCGCTCTATGAATCCATTCGATTTGTATTTGATACGATAAACCCATTTACACCCAATAGCACGTTTATCAGCAGGAAGAGTAGTAAAGACCCAAGTATTGTTTTGTTCAAGGGATGTGAGCTCGTCATTCATCGCATCCCGCCATTCAGTTGATTTAATAGCCTCTAAGAAGGACCGGGGTTCATGCCATGTTGTTACAGATGCTAAATACTTGGCATGTGTGTTAGAAAATTTAGAATTTGAGACATAAACTACAATAGGATAAGGTTTACCTGAGGGCGGTGTGGATGTGAGATGGCATGGGGTAGATTTGGCTTGCATAGTGTTACAAACATAGTCACGAAGTATAATAGATGGTTGCCAAGTACGTGTACCTCGACGTGCTTCTGGTGCATCTAGAGAGCTCCCCCTATCCTCAGTAACGGGAGGTAAAGAATTTTCGGTAGGTGAGTTTTCTAAAACAGGAGGCGAAGTTGAGGGGGCTGGCACATCCTCATAAGCGGTTGGAGGCAAGAGATCAGGTTGGGCAGCAGATGACAAGGTAGGTGTCGTGTCGTTAGATGGGAATTTTTCCTCGAAAAAAACCACATCGCGAGATATAAAAATATTATCAGATGCAATACCATACACCCTCCAACCACGTTTTCCAGGTGGGTATCCTAGAAAGATGCATTTTATTCCACGAGCACAAATTTGTCTTTCGATTTAGGTAATTTGGATGCAAAGCAAAGACATCCAAACACCTTGAGATGTTGATAGGACGGCTCATGACCATATAAATATTGATACGGGGTTTTGTTATTTAGAAGCGGCGTAGGGGTTCTATTGATCAAATAACAGGCAGTAAGATCACATTCACCCCAAAATTTAATCGGAAGAAATACTTGAAATCGTAAAGCACGCGCCACATTAAGAAGATGACGGTGTTTGCGTTCAACGCGACCATTTTGTTGTGGCGTGTATACACAAGAGGTTTCAAACAATATGCCTTTATCAGAAAGAAAACTATGCAGGCATGAGAATTCTCTTCCATTGTCAGAATGAAGACGTTGAACTTTCTTATGAAATTGTGTACCGACCATAACACAAAATTGTTTGATTATTGTAGCAACATAAATTTTTGATGTCATTAAGTAAACCCAAGTTACACGAGAGTAATCATCAAGAATGGTAAAAAAATAAGATGCTCCTGTAGTGGAAGGAACACTGTAAGGCCCCCAAACATCGCAATCTATTAATTGAAACAATGAAGTAGCTTTATTTTGACTTATAGGAAAATGAGAGTGAGTTTGTTTTGCTTTGAAGCAAACATCACATGGTTCATGACTATATGACTTATTACTAGAACTAGGATAAAAAGACAAGGATGTTAACACAGCTGGCGAAGGATGTCCAAGTCGTTGGTGCCAAATAAGAGCAGATGTAGATGAAGCTGAAGTACTCCAAACTTGACCAGTATCTCCAATCATGCCAAGCCAGTAGACTCCACCCGGTTGCTCACCCACACCAATCACCGTCCTCGAAATGGGTTCCTGAATAACACATAGTCTTTTAGTAAGCATGACAAGACAATTTACATCAGAAGCTAACTGAGCAGAAGAGATTAAATTACAATACAGAGTTGGAATGTATAAAACATGGTTAATTTTAGCTAATGATGAAATCACTAAAGAGCCTTCTTGATGAGCGATAACAAAGCGACTGTCAAGTAGTTTGACAGAAACTAGAGGTATAGAGACCAAATTGTGTAAAAGAATGTGATTTCCTGTCATGTGATAGGACGTGCCTGTGTCCAAAACCCAAGACAAATTCTTATCAGGTTCTTTTCCATTGGAGCCTGATTGTGTAGCAATAGTTTGAAACATTTGCAATACTGAATTCCACTGATAAGATGCAAGAGTATTACCAAATGCAGCCTTGTCTTGATCAGTAATAGATATTAAAGGACTCACAGAAGTGTGTTGGACAACATTAGCAGCACCTGATGACCCACGTCCATGCCCGTGTCCGGCTACTTGCGGTGTGATAGAACCACGACCACTTGTTCATGGTACCCACCCTTCTAGGAAGCCATGAAGTTTGTAACATTTAGTAATATCATGACCTAGCCGTCCACAGTGGTTGCATTTTGGACGAGAGGATGTTTGTTTTCGGGCTGCATGTCCACCAGATTGCACAGAAAAAGCCATATCATCAATTTTATTAAGATCACGATCTTTGATAAGGGTTTGATGACGTTCCTCTTGAATAGCAAGGGCATAGACACGATTAAGAGGCGAATGTGGGTCTTGAGCCATCACATTAGAACACAATGTTCCAAATGTATCATCCTCGAGACCTAAGAGAAATTGATGCAGTCGTTCTTCTTCGCGTTCCTGGGTAATGTGTTTCGTCAAGTCACATGAACATTTGCCACAAGTGCAGGTTTTTGGTGGGACATATGTAGCAAGTTCATCCCAGAGTTTCTTCAAGTTTCCATAATAGGCTACAACCGATTGACCACTTTGACGACAACGAGAGATATCAGACCTTATTTGCAAGATTCGTGGTCCGTTACCAACCGAGAATTGTTGGCAAATCATTCCACAACTCACGTACAATTTCAGTATCAGTAATAGACGAACGTAAACTAGCATCGATTGATTGGACAACCCATCCGATAAGCATCGAGTTAACACTGTACCAATCATCAATTTCGGCCGATGCATCATCAGGTTTGGTGATACGGCCATCAAGAAAACCCATCTTGCGCTTGGCTCGGAAGGCGTTCTTCATTGTTGTGCTCCATTCTTGGTAATTATCACCCTTTAAAATCACAGGGCATATTGACAAACCTGGATGATCGGAAGGATGTAGATAGAAAGGAGATGTTGGATCTGCTACACTTACCTTTGTTGTTGATGATTTTGGATCCCCTGCCATGATGAAGGTTGAGTGACGAGATTGTTAACAGATCTATGGGAATCCTCACGGGAAAACAATAAAATACATAACAGATATATACAAAACCTAAGTACAAGGAAAGCGATAAGTATGGAGGAATGATGACTATATTGCAATAAAAATAAATCATAAAAATTATATTATAATTTATAAAAAAGGTGGCAATGTATTTTTTTTTATGTTTGGATTTTAGAATTTTGCCATAATACTTTCATATGTTCGATAGTTTGATCATATATAGAAAATAAATAACAAAAGCTCTGCAAGTAGTTGATAAAAATGTTCATATATGCAATTTTTTTACAAAAATGATCTACATATTTAAATAGTATCACGTGTTTAAAAAATTAGAAAAATGATCTCTAGTTTGACAGAATCGCAGCTTATATGCCGCAACGCAGGAAGGAGTAATTTATAATTTCATAACAAAACGTAAATCTACCCTAATAAATAAAGATAATTTTTGCCAATTGTCAACCTTTTATTGAATTTGACACATGTCATTTTTTAGAATTTTAAATTTTTTTTTCCATTTGTCATTTTTGTATTTTATTTTTATTTTTATGCATCTTCCACCAATTAAATGACACCTCATAATAATTAATGAGAATTAATGTATATTAATTAGAATTAATGTATATAGTAAACCTTTCTTTGTGAATTCTTATTTCTATTAATATATTAATGAATTCCATTTATGAATTTATATTAATTAGTTTTATTAGTATAGATTAATTAAGACAAGTTATATAAATGATCCTTATAGTTTATTCTATTTATTGTTTTTATTTCAAAAGTTTATTTCAAAAAATACTTAATTTTTTACACATTCATATTCAACATGATTATTTAAAACATGATAATAATTTTTTATTAATATAGATTGAATTACTTATTCATCATTTCATTTATATTTATTTCAAAATTTTACTTTAGAAAATACTTAATGGCTTATGGCTACACCTTATATTTAATTTTTTTTAATCAATCCGTATAATACACGGATTTCACGTCTAGTCTAAGGAACAAAGTAAAAAACAAAAAAGTATTGAAGTGCTGTTACATCAATCATAAAGCCACATTGCCACAAGGACCATTTCTGTAAATTATTCAAGAACAAATAACAACACATGTTTAATAAGAAATAGATGTTATTTGACGATCGAAATCGACGGCCACAAACTCATGAAAAAGGAGTAAAGCAATCGTATCCGTCTATAAGTAGTCAAAGATAGTCATACCCACAGATACGTGTAATTCTTATTAAAATTGGCTACTATACTGATTTCAAATGATCATATGATCAAAAAAAGCGTTTTCTTTCTTGTATTCATATGAATCATGATATATAAATACGATTATCACGAGCATTGAATCTAGATCGCTCTGAATTTTCAATTACGTGTTAAATTCAACCAAGTTCACCTCTCAACGATTCAAAATTACAGACTTTATCGCATTTGGCGTATGTTAGCAGCATGGCGGCGATCGACGGAAAAAGCGGCTACTGTAACTCGAATTCAACCTTCTACAGCAAGCGGAAACCAGCACCATTACCGGCCAATGAAACATTAGATGTAACTACCTTCATCTCAGCGCGTGCGCACCACGGCACCATTGCCTACATCGACGCATCCACCGGTCGTCGCCTTACATTTTCCGATGTATGGAGAGCGGTGGAATCCGTCTCGTCGTCACTCGCTGACTTCGGTATCCGCAAAGGCGATGTGGTTTTATTACTTTCCCCTAACTCCATTTTCTTCCCCATCGTCTGCCTCTCCGTTATGTCACTCGGCGCCATCATCACCACCACAAACCCTCTCAACACCAATCGCGAAATCAATAAACAAATCGCCAATTCCAAACCAGTGCTTGCGTTCACGATCTCCGAGCTCCTTCCGAAACTCGCCGATTCGAATCTTCCGATTGTACTAATCGGATCCGGCACCGGAAAGGGGAAGATTGTGAGTACGCTAGAGGAAATGATGAAGAAGGAGCCGAATCAGAACAGAGTCAAGGAGCGAGTGACTCAGGACGATACAGCTACACTTTTGTACTCTTCTGGAACCACCGGAGAGAGTAAAGGGGTGATTTCATCTCACCGGAATCTAATAGCCATGGTTCAAACAGTTCTCGGACGATTTCAATTGGAAGATAATCAACAAACATTCCTCTGCACAGTTCCAATGTTTCACATATACGGATTGGTAGCTTTTGCAACGGGGCTGATTGCGTCGGGGGCAACGGTGGTAGTTCTATCGAAGTTCGATATCCACGAGATGTTGTCCGCCATTGGTACGTACAAAGTCAGCTACCTCCCACTCGTGCCGCCGATACTAGTTGCCCTCGTCAACAACGCCGATCAAATTAGAAAAAAGTACGACTTCGGAAGCTTGAAGTGGGTGTTATGTGGAGGTGCGCCGTTGAGTAAAGAATTGACAGAAGGGTTCATGGAGAAGTACCCTGGAGTTACGATAATGCAAGGGTATGGGCTGACGGAATCGACCGGAATAGGGGCGTCAACCGATACGTTGGAGGAGAGCCGGAGGTACGGGACGGCGGGGAAGTTATCGGCGAATATGGAGGCAAAAATTGTTGATCCAGATACCGGAAAAGCGTTGCCGGTTAATCGGACGGGAGAACTTTGGCTTAAAGGTCCCACAGTTATGAAAGGTAAGAGTAGTAGTATTTAATTAATTAATTTTTATAACACAAGTCACAACTAGTCAACTACACCCTTTTAAATAATTAATAAATAATCTAGAGATTATATACCAACACTTTCGGTGAAGAATTAAAAGCTAGTTTATTGTTATTAAATATCTTATAATATTAGACATAAAGTCATAAACAACTTTTTTTTGACAATATTTTGCTGGAAAGGTTTGCATATCATTTTGGTATTCTTTTAAATAAAAAAAAATCATTTTTTAGCAATAAGGCAATATATGGAAGAATTATTTTGATTCACAATTACTATTTTCTCAAGAAATAGTAAAGTAATAATGAAACATGTTATTAGTATTAAATTTGGATTTTCCTCATACTAGTCGATCAAAATTTCGATTTTTCAAAGGATTATCATGTGGGGGGCTATATTTAAAATATTTGAATTTTCTCCGAACTCATTAAAAAAATATTATTTTACTTGTCTATAAAAATAGAGCCATTAACTTAATATATATAATATAGAAAACCGTTGTCGTGGCTTTTAACCTTATTTTGACTATTCCTTTGTATTTGGGTTATGTTTGCTTTTTTGTGAACATTTTAACCTTAACCATTCAGTTGTTAAAAGACATGTAAAAGTAATTTTTTTAATAGAACTTTTAACATAACATATATTATATAATATATTATCTCAATTATAAGTGTAAGAATAGATTCGGATTCATAGAGCTAGTAGACAATTATCTCATGTCAATAAGATCTGTCTATTGTGTTAGTGGGTTTTTGTGGTCATGTTTTTTTGTTGCATAAAAGAGAAAAGTGGTTCCACTTACATGCGTCTTTTATTTTATCTTTTGTTTGTCTATTGCGCCAAATACCAATCACTAGACTAAAATTTACTCATGGAGTGTAAAGTGTTGTAAATATTAATCATTTATTTATAAATGTTTAAAATTGAACATAAATATCATAATTGGAAAAAATGATTCGCTATAATTTTTTTTTTGAGATGTGTATAATATATTCGTGCATGGTGTTATAATTGTAGGTTACTTTAGTAATCCGGAAGCAACTTCCTCAACTCTAGACTCAACCGGATGGCTAAGAACCGGAGACCTTTGCTACATTGATGAAGACGGCTTCATCTTTGTGGTTGATAGATTAAAAGAACTTATCAAATACAAGGGCTATCAGGTAATTATTATTATTATTATTATTATTATTACTATTATTTTTGGATTTTTTTAACCGACAAATAATTATTTACTTTTATTTTTTGTTCATAAATATAGTCTATATTTAATATTGTTACTTGTTTTTATCAAATGTAATAATTAAAAATGAAATACATATTTTAAATAAGACATATAATTGATGTATGTTATATTTATAGGAAAACCATTTCAAATGTTCAATAGTTTCAAAATCCAAATATTTATTTGGATGTGTGTTAAATGTAATTTTATTTTATTTAATTAAATGGTTGTTTCCGCAGTACATAATCAATTATATAGGAATAATTGATTTTGGTTATAAATCCTTAATAATATAATTTCTAAAATTATTTTGATCATGATATATAGGTAAAGTTTTTTAAAAACCTAATAAATATAAGTATTTTTTTAATGCATAATGTAGTATTTTTTTTTAATGTACACGAAATAAACAGGTTCCACCAGCAGAACTCGAAGCTTTGTTACTAACCCACCCAGACATCGACGATTGTGCTGTCATCCCGTAAGTTTTTTTTTTTTTTTTTTTTTTTTTTTTTACACAACTTAAAACTTAAGGAGAAATTACAAAAATACCATTACATTATCGGTCTTCTACCTAAAAAAAACTCATTAAAATTGTAAATGTAAGCAAATCAAATGTGGCAACTGTTTTTTGTTTATAGATAAATGACGTCTAAAATATTACTTTTTTATTATCATTGGTTTTATTACGAAATGTTTTGCACGATGACCTTTTTAGTTGAAGATAGATAATGTAATGGATTTTGTCCAAACTCTAATCAATAAAAACGATTATTATAAATTGAGTAATTTGTGTTTTAGGTTTCCTGATAAGGACGTTGGGCAGTTTCCAATGGCATATGTAATGAGGAAAAGTGGAAGTAATTTATCGGAAAAGGGTATTATGGACTTCGTTTCTACACAAGTAAGTAATATTATCTATTAAAACTTTTGATGGGCTTGAATGCTTGATGCTGTAAATATTGTATAGAGTAAATTATATTTTTTGTGTTACAATTGATTTTTTTTTTTCAGTTTTGGTTCTCAAAAATTCTTTTGTAATTTTGGTTTTAAGGTTTTGTAAAGTGTTTTTTTTCGTTGTTCCAAGTATTATTATTATTATTTTTGTTACCAAAATTGCAAAAATCAATTATACTTGGGGACGAAAAAATAATCATATTACTTGCAATAGAGACAAAAAGATGTTACAAGAATCTCAAATAAACATCAAAATAATAACTTTTTATGACAAAGTTACGAGAATCTCAAATAAGCATAGAAAATCAACTATATTCAAGTACCAAAATTGTTATTTATTTATTTTTTGTGTAATGATTTGTGTTATACAGGTTGCTCCATATAAGCGAATTAGGAGAGTAGCATTTATCGGGTCAATACCGAAGAACCCGTCAGGGAAGATACTAAGGAAAGATCTTATACAACTTGCAACCTCCAAACTGTAATAATAAAAACAAAAGATCTAGTGAAGATAATCTTAAATTTGAGAAGGAATTTTTTTTGTCTTGTTTTGAATTTATAGTATAATTTAGAAAAGGAAAAATATATGTGATACCGTTTTTCAGTATATGTATATTGTGTTTTTCTTAAAACCATTGATCATTCTGTTAAAATTTATGAGAATCGAATTTGGGTCGGTTCCAGTTTGAAGTGTTTCATACCAAATGATGGCTAATAGGCCACAATGATGATGATGGTATATGTATATAATGCTAGTTTAGACTCCTGGCATACAATTTATTTATTATTATAGATAATCAATTTTGATCAATATGACCACTACCACTTTTATGTTATTACGTAGTTTGTCTAATACAACGTTTAACAATTGACACCAACGAGAAACGTCCGAAGTGGTAAATCATCTAGCCAGAAAGAACTAGACCTTTTTGTAGATACATTCGAGGAATTGTTGATGAATCTCCATAATTACATAGGCATTGACGAATGTGAATGGGGACTAAATTGTGATCTAATAAAAGGTTGGTGGTGAAAAGTACACATTTAAATTTGACGAATTAGATCACGATCATCACAAAAAATAATGTTTAACGAGTCCTATCCACTTACGCGGGTCAAAGGCCACAAAACTTCTTTTTTGTCATTGTAACAACCTCCTTTGGCACGTATCACAATATTATTCATTTTGGGCTTCCGAGGTGAAAACTTTACAGGGGGTCACCCATCTCTGAATTGCTCTCACCTAGGCACGCTTGACTGCAAAGTTCTTATGGTATCTGATGCCCTCACGACTTTAAAATGCATTGTGACAAAGAAAGTATCCACACTCCTTATAAGAAATGACTTTAGACTTCTTATGGGATCTGCTGCCCTCACGGCTTTAAAACGCGTTGAGACAAGAAAGGTATTCACACTCCTTATAAGAAATGCTTAGTTCTCCTTCTAAGTCGATCTAGGATCAGGTGCAGCTAACTTGCCTGCAGATTCGGGTTAGTCAATTTAGAGATAATAAACGTTAAAAATGATTTTTTGATAGAAGATTATTTAGGATAAATAATTTTAACCAAAGTTATTGTATATATCACAAGGATTTCGTACATATAAAGAACGCTAAAATCCGACTTATAACGAAGAAGTTATAACCGTCAAAGTTTCGCGATTATACCGACACGGCTTCGCGTATGGTAAAAAGCAAATTTATGATAAAATACTTTTTAGCCTTAGATATTTAAACGAAAATCGTAGTAGACGGTTAAACCGAGAATATATATATATATATATATATATATATATATATATATATATATATATATATATATATATATATATATATATATATTGTAACGACCCAAAAATACCACCCAAAAATTTCGATTTTTATTATAACAAAACCCACGAAACTGAGTATCACATAATAAAACCATATACTGCGTGTTTCAAAAACCATAATAAAATACTGTGAGAAAAACTGTGTCACAACTGTATCCAAACATATCAAGAAAACTGAATCAACTCCCAGGACAAAACTGAAGCTGTGGTGTGTGCGATGCCATCATCCCGAGCTCTTCCCTTTGTTTGCGGAAGTACCTGAAACCAAAACTGAAACTGTAAGCACGAAGCTTAGTGAGCTCCCCCAAACTACCACATACTATATAATACATAAAAGCACATACTGGGCCTTGCCCACTGACTGGGACCCCGTCCCCTTCAACGGACTGTAGTCCGAAGCTGACTGGGACCCCGTCCCCTACATCGGGCCGAAGCCCGAAGCTGATCGGGACCCCGTCCCCTACATCGGACCGAAGTCCGAAGCTGACTGGGACCCCGTCCCCTACATCGGACCGAAGTCCGAAGCTGACTAACTGAACATAGCATAGCATAACATATCAACTAGCATAAACACATAAATCCTGTCTGAGCCACGGAGGCGTCAAACACACTAGCTACTGCATTAGACCGAAGTCCAGAAACTACGGCTAACTGAACGGGCCAGCATTGTGGCCTTAGACCCGTTCCTACTGAAGGGAAACTCACCTCGTGAACAGGCTGCTGTGTGTATGGCTTTGGAAGCTAACTGCTGCAGCTCCGGTATCTCCCCGGCTACAATCCATAAACACACTCAATCAGATGCTAATCACTGCATTGGGTAAAATGACTCTTTTACCCCTGGTCAAAGTCAACCCTCCCGGTCAAAGTCAACCTACCGTTGACCTGACTCGCCGAGTTGGGCCGCCAACTCGCCGAGTCCCTAGTCTCACTTCTCAACCCTACTCGTGGCTACTCGTCGAGCATGGCATCGACTCGACGAGTACCCTCTAGATTCAAAAGCTTAGGCAATCTGCATCCGGCTCACCGAGTCATATGAACAACTCGACGAGTTGTTCTTCGATCTAAGAAGATTGTCTTGGACTCGCCGAGTTGTATGAACAACTCGTCGAGTCTCACCATTACTGAGTCTACCCTCCGACTCACTGAGTCCATCCTACTGCTCACTGGCCTCTACTCGGAATCACTCAAAGGTTAAAGGTCGGGGACTCGCGACTTGACTCGCCGAGTCCGAAGAACGACTCGCCGAGTCACATGCATGCAGATCCTAAGAACTCGATTCTGCTCAACACCACCGCATACAAATTATAGATGTGAGTCCCTAAGGCTGATTTACCACGTAAAGTTTCCAACTTTACGTGTACACATGCATGAAAAAGGAGATAAAGGCTAAAAAGGCACTTAGAAGAGTAGATCTAGGGTTATCATGCAAAATGGCTCCATAAAGGTGGTAGATCTACGATTTTGGGACTGAAACATGGCTAGATCCGAAGGCTAATCAATCTAATGTGATCTCTCTACTAAGAACAAGCTAAGAAATGGCTAAAAGAGGCTAAATATGCTTGTTAAAGAGAAATCAATCATAGAAACAGCAGGAATTCGGCTAATATCTCAATGAACTCTGAAATGGGAGCAAGACCTTGGATCTTCTTCTTCTCCTTTGGATCTAGCCTCCTTCTTCTCTTCAAAACTTCAAGATTCACACAAGAAATGCTCAAATAAACAAGGAAATGATTAGGGTTTGCTAAATGATGCTTTGAGGGTGAAGGGGACGAGTTTGGGGCTCATAAGGTGGTTTAAATAGGGTGCAAACCCGGGGATTTAGGGTTTCTACCTGGCAGGCAGACTCGCCGAGTCCCGAATATAGACTCGCCGAGTCGCCGACCAACACGTGCTCGAAATCCCGTCCCTACTCGACGAGTCGGGCCATAGACTCGTCGAGTCCCTCTCAAAAACTTCTAAATAAATGCCACGGAAGCAACGTACCAGGAATGGGGCGTTACAATTCTCCCCCACTTGGCTCAGACTTCGTCCTCGAAGTCTGCTACGGCTGAATCTGCAAACAACTCTGGGTAGTGCTCTCTCATTTCCTCCTCAGCCTCCCACGTCCACTCAGACCCCTTTCGGTGCTGCCACTGCACCTTCACTAATGGAATTGCCTTGTTCCTCAAGGTCTTTGTCTTCCGGTCCAGAATCGCGACCGGCCTCTCAATATAATTCAGGCTGCTATCAACCTGAATATTCTCTAGGGGAACAACCGCTGACTCATCCACCAAACACTTCCTCAACTGAGACACATGGAAAGTGTTGTGGATCTGGCTAAGCTCTACTGGAAGATCCAACCGATAAGCAACCCGACCCACTCGGGCCAAAACCCTGAAAGGACCAATGAACCTAGGGCCCAGCTTTCCCCTCTTCCGAAACCTGATGACACCCTTCCAGGGTGAGACCTTTAGAAGGACCATATCGCCTACCTGAAACTCCAGTCTGAACGCCTCCTGTCGGCGTAGCTCTTCTACCGACTCTGCGCAGTCTGCAGTCTACTACGGACCTGCTGAATCAACTCGGTCGTCTTGAGCACCACCTCCGTGCTCCCAACGACTCGCTGACCGACCTTGCCCCAACAAATCGGGGTCCTACACTTCCTCCCATAAAGCATCTCAAAGGGAGGTCGATCAATGCTCGCATGATAACTATTGTTATACGAAAATTCCGCTAACGGAAGATACGTATCCCAACTGCCACCAAAGTCTAGAACACATGCCCTGAGCATGTCCTCAAGAGTCTGAATCGTCCTCTCGCTCTGCCCGTCCGTCTGAGGGTGGAAAGCGGTGCTGAAATGAAGACGAGTACCCATCTCGTCGTGAAACCGCTTCCAGAATCTGGATGTAAAACGGACATCTCGGTCTGACACCACCGATACCGGCACTCCATGACGTCCCACGATCTCACGCACATAGATATCAGCTAACTTTTCTGCCGATATACTCTCCTGAATCGGGATAAAATGAGCACTCTTCGTCAACCGATCCACTACTACCCATATCGAATCTACTCCTCGTGCGGTCCTGGGAAGCTTGGTGATAAAATCCATGGTGATGTCCTCCTATTTCCACACGGGAATGTCTAACGGCTGCATCTTGCCGTGAGGCCTCTGGTGCTCCGCCTTGACCTTCCTGCAGGTCAGGCATCTCTCAACATACCAAGCGACATCCCGCTTCATGCATGGCCACCAATAATCGGGTCGAAGATCTCTATACATCTTCTTCGCCCCTGGGTGGATAGAAAATTGAGACTTATGAGCCTCGTCCATCAACACCTGCCGTACTCCACCCCAGTACGGTACCCACACTCTCCCATGAAGCGTCAGCAATCCCCGACTGTCATAATCAAACGAAGCTACTCGGCCCACTATCCTTTCACACTTTTGCCTCTCCTCCTTGAGGCCCTCACCCCGAGCCTCCTTGATCCGCTCCAACAATGGAGTAATCACTGTCATCCTCAAACACAAATCTCTGATAGGGGTTGCTGACACTTTGCGGCTTAGGGCGTCGGCCACCACGTTGGCCTTCCCTGGATGGTAAAGGATCTCACAATCATAATCCTTCAGCACATCCAACCACCTCCTCTGCCTCATGTTCAGATTCGACTGATCCATAAGGTACCTCAAACTCTTGTGATCCGTGTAGATAGTACAACGGACCCCATAAAGATAATGTCTCCAAATCTTGAGGGCAAACACAACCGCCCCCAGCTCTAAATCATGGGTAGGATAATTAGCCTCGTGAGGCTTCAACTGCCTCGAGGCGTAAGCTATCACATGGCCTCGCTGCATCAACGCTGCCCCCATACCTGTAATTGAGGTATCACAGTAGACTACGAAGTCCTCTACTCCTTTAGCAGGGTAAGGATCGGAGCCTCGCACAATCTCTGTCTGAGGGTCTCGAATGCTGCCTGCTGCTCAGGCCCCCAACGAAATACCACCGACTTCTTGGTCAGTCGGGTGAGCGGCACTGCTATCTTGGAGAAATCCTGAATGAACCTCCAGTAATACCCTGCCAACCCTAGGAAGCTCCGAATCTCGGATGGAGACTTCGGGACCTCCCACTGCATCACGGCCTCTATCTTGGCCGGATCCACCAAAATACCCTTCTGGTTGACGAGGTGACCAAGGAACTGCACCTCGCGCAACCAGAACTCACACTTGGAGAACTTTGCGAAAAGTCTCTCCCTCCTCAAAACTTCCAGCACCTACCTCAGGTGCTCCTCGTGCTGCTCCTGCATCTTGGAATATACCAAGATATCATCTATGAATACTATCACTGACCGATCCAGCATCGGCCTGCACACGCGATTCATGAGATCCATGAACGCGACTGGGGCATTGGTGAGCCCAAATGGCATCACCACAAACTCATAATGACCATACCTGGTCCAGAAAGCAGTCTTCTGCACATCCTCATCCCTAACCCGCATCTGATAATACCCGGAGCGTAGATCGATCTTGGAGAACCAAGACGCTCCCTGAAGCTGGTCAAACAGATCATCTATCCTCGGAAGTGGGTAACGGTTCTTCACCGTTACCTTATTCAACTCCCGGTAATCTATACCCATACGATGCGACCCATCCTTCTTCCTCACAAACAGGATCGACGCTCCCCAAGGCGAACTGCTCGGCCGAATGAAACCCTTGTCTAGCAGCTCCTGCAGCTGCATAGACAATTCCTGCATCTCAGGGGGAGCTAGGCGATACGGTGCCTTGGCTATTGGAGCCGCACCAGGAATCAGGTCAATCCTAAACTCAACCTGCCTCTCAGGAGGTATTCCCGGTAAATCGTCGGGAAATACATCTGGGAAGTCTCGCACTATCAGAACATCATCAACTGTCGTCTTGCCCTTCTCCCGGGCATCCAAGACATAAGCTACATAATCCGCGCAACCCTGCTGAAAATAGCGTCTCGCTCTCGCGGCGGAACAAAAGGTTGGTCCGCGCTGTGGCCTCTCGCCCTGAATCACTAACTCTCCCCCGCTGGAAGTGCGAACCCTCACTAGCTGTTGCTCACCATCAATCACCGCCCCATTGGGACTCAGCTAATCCATGCCTACTATAACCTTATTCCCTCTCAGGGGAATAGGAACCAGGTCCACCGAAAACTGTTCGTCGAACAACTGAAGAGAACACCCTCTATGCACCCTGGCGACCCTCACGGTCCTGTCATCTGCTATCTCAACCTCTAGTGGACAATCCAGCTCCCCTGGAGCTCTACTAAATCTCTTGCTAAGCGCAAGCAATACAAATGATCGGGTAGCCCCCGAATCGAATAATACCATAGCAGAAATGCCGTTCACAGAGAACGACCCTATAAAAAAACATACAATCATAAGTAATAATCAATCAATAATAATATAGAGATGAAGGGAAGATACATACCCGTATTTTTCAAAAAAAAAAAAACGGATTCTTTTTATTTATTTTTATTTTATTTTATTTTTTTTAGTTAATTCAAGTTCCGAAAATAATATTTAAAAAAAGGATTTTTGGATTTTTCCATTTTAAAATTATTTTTAGATTTGGTCTCACGGTCTCACAAAATTAGAATGGTCTCAAATGAACCTGAACATATATATATATATATATATATATATATATATATATATATATATATATATATATATATATATATATATATATATATATATATATATATATAACGTCGAAATATGACTTCGTTAGAGGAAATTATGATTTTTCTAAGATTTAACATAGCAGCACACAACTCGGAAATCGAATTTTAGATCGATCAATTTTTAGCCGACACAATCTAAATGAGAATTGAATATCTCGTTAATAGGAGCTCAACAATATAAAGACAGTCAAAAAACGAACAACGGATGACAAGTTATGAATTTTTAATGGATTTTAATTGTCTAAGTCAGTTAAAATATAAATTTAAAAATAAATTCAAAATTAATCAACGCAGTCTAAACGAAAGTTGTAGATCTTGTCAATACCTATGCGTGGATATAAAGAACTTCAAAAACGGAGTTTGTATGCGAAAGTAATGAATTTTTTTAAAATTGATTGTTTTAATTGCGTCCTGCACCATGTGTCAGCACCAGGCGAAGCCTTGGTGCCTACACAAGGTCATGACGCAAAGGCTATGTGTCACGACACGAAGCACCCTTAGACAACCTATAAATAGAAGGCACAAATCACTGAATTCCTCACACCTTTCTAACCCAATATCTCTCAAACACCTCCAAACCCTCTAAGCCTTTCCCTAGCACCTCCTAGGTGTTAGCAGCGAGTGTCGGAGCGCCAGAAGGCCCCAAGAAGAAGAGCTTTCAGCTCATGAGTTCTGTCCGCGCAGAGCCCGGTTCCTCGCTAAACCCCCTTGTAAGTATAACTTATGTTTAAGTTCATTATCGTTATTATGAACCTATAAACAAGATTTATCAGTGATTCCAAGTCGTTATACTGATTGATCTACTTACGGGGATGATGTCTAGACTGTGATTTAGTGAGGTGTTTAAAGTGGGATTTCCAAACAGTATACTTCGTATACCAAACGGACCCTACCTCCAATATGATCCTACATGGTTGTTCCTTACTTGATAGATCATGAAAGTAGACTTTAAGTTAATGATGAATCTAGATATTCATCTAGATTAATAATTAGTCGCAATAAATATTAGACTAAAACTTAATGATAATGATACTAGAAGCGAAGCGTTGTCCGGATTTCGAGTCATCATCTAGATTAATAATTAGTCGCAATAAATATTAGACTAAAACTTAATGATAATGATACTAGAAGCGAAGCGTTGTCCGCATTTCGAGTCGTCACTTTAACATGTGAGTGCATAGTCCCTTTCATTAACATGATTTTAATACAAGTATGAATAAAAGTATTAAATATATGTTGAAATTTTATATGTGAGTTATATACTTATTATCTAGAAATCTGTGTTATATGTATATTTGATGATACACTACTAGAAAAAAGGCCTTTTACGACGCTCATTGCGCGTCGTAAAACGCTCAGACGACGCGCAAATGCGTGTCAAGGAAGGCCCTGTCATAAAGAGAGACGACGCGCATTTATGACGCGCATTTACGACGCGCAGTTATGACACGCAATGCGTATCAAGGAAGGCCCTGTCATAAAGGAAGACGACACACATTTGCGTGTCGTAACCTTACGACGCGCGTGTTTATGACACGCAATGCGTATCAAGGAAGCCCCTGTCAAGAAAGGCCATGTCATAAATGAAGATGACACACATTTTTGCGTATCATAATTTTAAATGTTCTAAAAAAAATATTTATATATTTATTAATTTTTAAATTAAATTTGCATTTAATTTCTCATAATAGAAATAAAATATCATATACAAAAAATACAATCCATTACATAAAATTTAATGTCATACAATTCTATTTTTTACAATATCTAAATTTGCATCTAATCTACTCTCTACATCAAATTCCAACTAAGTAAAGTTGCATCTTGCCTTTCATAATTCTTTAAGACTAATGCTCCAAACAGATGTTATATGGATAAGAAGTTGTACATTGGCCCATCTACTCTGTGTTTCATACTAACAATTGAAATGAAGAATGCAACACTTGCATTTGCAGCATCTTATCTCTTTCGGCTTGAGCTTTCTTTTCCTCTAACTCCAAAGCTATTCGCTTTCATCAACCCTATAAACACAACACAAAATCACTTGTCATTTTCATTCTACTTTTAAAATTAATTCTTATCAGGACATTCTGCTTTTAAACCTACCAATCTACAAATTTTTCAAAGAATATAATTTATAATTTTTATGGAAAGTACATTGCTATTTCTTGAATACAAGATGTTACAAATCAAGAAACTTACATGGACTGCCGACCACCATGAACCTGCAAGACACGAGACATCAAATAAATCAAAATTAAATTTTGATTTTTTTTTGCTTTCAGTAACGATTAACATTTAACAAAAAAACAAAAGGTCAACCCACTCCCTTTGCCTCATTCCAGCTGACCCACTCTCTGGAAACAAGAAAAAAAAACTATCAACCAACATTTTACTTATATTTGAGAGGTTTTCATATTGATTTATTTATTTGTTAATAAATAGTTTACATACTACACCTATGGTATGGATTAAGTATTCAGGGGAGGATTTACTATCAAGGAAAATGTCGAGGGTAAATTGTTCACATTGGTTTGAGTGATCTGCAATCTCTTTGAATTTGAAAGTATGCCTTCGTCTTGAAGCTGCATAAAATAAATATCAATGAATACAAGCTCATAATTCATAATCACATCTATTATTGTGTGCACATTAAACTAACACTGATTGCTAAAAGAATAAAGGTTTTGACATGTGTTTTGATTAAGAATGTAGTCATATCAAATACCTTCAAGCGCTCAGAAAGATCTTTGAAACCCTTAACAAGTTGGGGCCAAAGGCATTCACGGTTGGAACTCTCCATATCTTCTAGCTTTCCCATTGCATCTATCCACATATAATACACCCATTTAGAGCCGTATTATATGTATATATAATTAAACCAATGGAAGTACACATTGTTAACAGAGGCATCCATTTCATTGATGAGGCAGATGAAAAATATATTCAAAAGCAGGAATAAAATGAGTCAATTTGAAATGCTTTTTTCCTATTACAGTTTTCCTAACTCTATCATATCCTCTACCACCATCAGTCTCCACAAATCTACATAAATAAATAAAATAAAATAAGACTTACTTATGTTGTTAAACAAAACAAGAAAAAAGTAGTCGATTACTGATTACTTGAAATATGATAGTTTGTACATAAGGGGGTTTAGCATGGTTGGAGTCGCATGTGAACCAATTTGGTATTGACCTGATAAGAAATAACAATGAAAAAGAAGTAATTTATTAGAATAGATAAACAAAAATGAAATAGAAGAAATAACAATGAAATAGAAGTAATTTATTTTCCATTTTTTAAAACTACAATGCCCTAATTAGAAACTATTTGAAAGTACAATGCTATAACTAATTAAAAAATGAAAGTACATTACTTGAAGTACTTAAACATACAAGATAATCAGGCTCCTTCATATGTGGGAAGATGCCTCCTCCTATACACACCCATTTATAGGAACTTTTTTATATCATCACTAGAGTATCCCACGACACCTGACAATGATGAAAACTTCAAATAATTAATTTCTTATTTTCAATTCTTTATTATTATTTAAAAATAAAAAATAAAACTAGACATCCAAACAGTTGAAAATTCTCAAGCAGCTTTTTTGGGTGATGACATGGCAGTACCAACAGTAGCAATGTGTGTTGTTCCATGTTGTATTATCAACTATAACTGTCCTGCTAGCCATTGTTGTTGTTTGGTAACATCAAGTGTGTGTGTGTGTGTGTGTGTGTGAATGAGTGCATTAAGTCCTAAGTCCTAATCATGGATAAGACCTTATATAAATGCTGATTGAATATAGTGAGTTACTTACTTTATCATCTACTTCAGTGTTATGGCTTAACCATACGTAAGCCTCTCTGAAATCATCAAAAACATGAAGACCTTCAGGTGGATGAGAAGTGAGCACAATTTAAAGAGCTGAATATGCTTCTGTTGCATCCTGCACACTATGAACCTAAACAAAGGGTAAAATCGTCATTTACTTTGTCATTCAGATGGTTCATTAGGTGCAAATAAGAAAAAGTCCTTGTACATACAACAGACACTATTCATCACTTAATGGAAAAGAAAGAAACAAACCCTAATCTGGTAAGCTATGCATGGGTGTTTCTTTGTTACTTGATTAAAAAAACCTACTTTAATGGAAGAAAGTATGGTTACCACATAGAAGGCACCCATCAACACAATTAAGAAAAGAGCAAAAATCGATGTGTCAACATGCAAGACTAAGGGCCACTTTTCAGTCTTCTTCTTGGAATTCTCTTCCACAACCACCTCTTTTTTTGGTTTTCTTGGAAGGTCTTTTCTTCAACAAATCTTCTATTTTTGTCACTATTTTCCATGGAAACAGTACTAGCAGATACTCCATCCCAAACCTTAGTGGTCAAAGTCAACAAAAAAGTCAATAAAATAATTTTGAGGACTAAAGAAGTGCGTGTGTGTGATTGCAAATACTTACTTCATTTTGGTTATTTTCAAATAAACTAAAAACATAGAATTTATTTGATCTTGCGAAAACATCAAAGGCTTCAGAAAGAGCAATTTCGGATAATATGCATGCAGTTGGAGCAAGCACAAGCATTAGTTGTACCTGTCATATCGTTAGACAAAAAAGTTTAAGTTGACAGGAAATTAAACATATGAAAAAAAGGTAAAAATGTAAAATGAGTAGAATCCTTACCATGGCACTACAAAAGTATACAAACATTACTATATAAAGGATCAGAAAGGAACTTGCATCAAATAGAGGTGAAAAGCATGCCTGCAACATCATGAGTGTTCAGCACTCCCGTGTAACATTCCATCTCCCCAATGTTCCTTTACTTCAATCTGTTCCAAAATTAGGCAAAATCAATGTTATATAAATGAGCATTATGCTTATTAAGCAAGAAAATCAATATAAATTACTATATTACCTCTTTGAATCGGGTCAAATAGTATTCAATCATCTGTGTTGTGTATTTTCTTGGTACTTTGACACAACAGCACCAAGAGCACAAGCTCCAGCACTTCCGCGTAAAAAGGTTACATCCCTATCATTATCGATTTCACCAATGTGTTGAATATGGATTTATATATCAAGATAATGAGATTGGAGTACTATAGAGGGTACCTAAAGCTTGCAGAAGCAGAGTCACAAGCTTCAATAATGCAAGCAGAGGTGTTCAGATCATTCTTGTTGCCATTCACTGGAAAAATTTTCAAGAGCAAGAAAGCGGTCCCCCGAGTACCATCACAAAGAGTAGAGTCAATGTGTATTCTTCTTTCAATGGTCTGCCGTGTGTTCACCACAACCTATTAAACATTTCCACAAACACGTTGTAGGCATGCACACAAATGCAGAAAACCAAGAAACACGCAGTTCCCCCAAAAGATTCAGTATCTATAACCATGTGTGTGTGTGTGTGTGTGAGAGAGAGAGAGAGAGAGAGAGATGGTACCGTGTGCTTGAGATATGTGGCGACTCTTCTGAATTTTCTACGGATCTGTAAGGAGGGTCAAGGGAAATCAAATTCAGGAATCAAGAACTTGGATTCCATAAATACGAAATCCTAATTGGAAATCAGGCATTCGTTTTTCAACGAGTATTAGACTTTCAGTCAATCCCATGTTTGAGTAATAGATTTTTAGCAAATCCCAGGCTTTTAGCGATTGAACGAGTCTCAGTTTGGTTTCGGTGATAGGCTGCTGGCGACTGACATATAGAAATCTCAATCTAAAATTAAAATCAGATGGAAGAAATCAGAAATCATAAAATCAGCTGGGAAGAAATCTGTGAAAAGAGTTGAAGTGGAAGGTGCGTTATGAGTGTCGATTCGCTTAGGTGGCGAAGCAGCAGCAATGATGAAAGTTAAAACCCTAAGTCGTCAGTTAATAGAGAACAACATTACATGCTTCCTTCTGCGGACATTTACCCCAATTTCCCCTTTCGTCTCTCACTCTAGAAACCCTAATCCTTCCGCCACAATGAACACCATTACAGTTTCCACGATGCCTTGAAAGCCCTAACCTGAATCTCTCGATCAGAAGCGTATCTAGAAGGAAGCAGGTCAAGGAATAGTGCAAGAAAACTATTGGCGAGTATTCTCAATAACAGCAGAGAGATGAAGAAGGTGAAATTACAGCAACGATGAAGTAGATGAATGGAAATCAGAAGCCCTTTTTCTTGATTGAGATGATGAAGTCGAGAGATGGAGATGAAATCTTAACCTTCGATCTTTGATTGAGAAGTTGCACAACAGTGTGAGGAGAATGAAAGATGCATGAAAATGCTTAGGGCAGGGAGGGTAGCGGGCTTTTCTAATTTTTTGGCTTTTCTTTTCCCGCTTGTAACTAAGGAACGCGCATTCATTAAAATTATAAAGCGACCCATATAGAGGGCGCACATTTAAGGTACAGCGCCCTCCGTGTTTTTAATTTTTTTTCTTTTGACACTAATTTAAAGGCACGCAATAATGCGTGACCTAAATCCTTAAATTTTCTGAAGAGATGACACTTTTTTAATGTCACTCTCGTTTGCGTAACATAAATTAATGAGTGTCGTAATTTGCGCGTCGTAAAAGGCTATTTTTCTAGTAGTGATATACGCCATGCGAACCAGGCATGGTTCTATATGTGTTGAGATATATTTACATGTTAATAATAATAGAAGTATTATAAATGAGAAAATAAATGTATGTTAATACTTAATACTCTGTATAAAATATTACACTAAATTAGGATAGTGTTGCTGAAACGGAGTTGGTATTGAATGATGATTATAAGCATTGTAGGCTTGCCTAGTGATAAAATAAGACTTAAAAGAGATGCTTAGTTCAATTAAGTTTGGATATTGGGTAGCATCTTATTTAGGGTACGTGTGTGATCGGAATAGAGAGTAGAAACTCTATTTGAGGAGATTGATGATCGATGGAGTACGTCCTATGTATAAAAGTATTTTCTATGTACCAAGTCTTTTTCAAAACTCTATATTTCAGGTGCTGCTTGTGACGGGGTATTATTATGTTTTGGGGTACGAGTCGTACTCATACCAGGGTACTATAATGTGTCAGAATTACTATCATGTACGAAGTCCTTTTTGACACTATTATGTGTCGGAGTACGGGAGCGTATGATAGTACTTTATTAGTAGTTCCCATACTTTTTCTTTTGGTGAGCTTTGTGTGTCAGGGTTTCCTTTCACGAAGTAATTGAGGGAACTTTGTAGTCTGCCTAATAGAGTGTGTCCGTAATAGATCACCACTAGGTATGTCTGATGTTATATTGTCAGATAGGGTGAGTTTGGGGGTAAAATACTTCATGGTGTCAGACCACTGCTAGGCATAATTATCTAGATAACCACCCCTGACTTAATTGTCTTGTTATTTTTATGAACATAGGTTCGTGGTGAAACTTATTCCATTCCCTTCATTTGATGTATTTATTGATCCTCGTTTGCTGCTAGGGAATTTCCGAGGCAACATCGTCAGTTCGTTGTTAATATTAATCCTCTAGGCTAGATCTTGTAAGATCGTTGTATAGGATCAGTAAGTGGGAATCGACGGGATGAGATAAATTGTTTTAGAGATATGATATATCAGTGTTAATGATAATAATTGGTTTTGCAGGTTTGAGATATACATTATTATCACATTTTGGGATTAAAATTCCTATGTACTCACCAGGTTTCCAAACCTGACCCACTTAGCTTATTGTATCACAGGTGGCTATATGAAAGTTACATTCTGCTGAGAGATTCAAGGAGTATTAAGCCACTAGTTTAATCACTGTAAGGCTAATAATATTTCGTTATGTTTATGTTTATGTATTGACGATGGCATCCTAATGTTTTAACATAAATAAAATACATTTCTTTGGAAATGATTTGATAATATCATTATCATGTTTTCTGGGAACAAATTCCGCAATATTATTCTTCAAAAAGGATAATCTAATTTTTAAATGAGCATAAACAAATTTGCCTTTTCTGGCCGTGAAAATAGGGATGTGAAAGTCCTTCTATAGACGCTTGCAGAAAGCTTCAAGCATTTAATTATGCTTTTAGTATGATCCTTCATGTCCTTATGGTCTTATAGAAGGTCAAAGGGCTTTACAAGTCTTATAGAAGGTTAAAGGACTATACAAAGGTATTATGGAAATTTGTAATAGATATTTATGGAGTCGGTTCTAAATGTCACTAACTTTTGAAAAAGACCATTATTTTCGTCCTTATACATTTTATGGACATGGTAGATATCCTAATTTCTTATAGTGACGGATAACATATACACTAAGTTTTACCTTCGAATTCTATGACAAAATATTAAAATATAGGTTATTTTTGTTTAATCTGACTTTTTTCAATAGAATTTAAGCTTTTCAAAAAAAAATATTGCATTAGGTGTTTTTTAGGAAACCTTTACTTTAGAAAGATGCTTTACAATTAAAGGCAACTACATCTTAGAAGATTGCATGCGAAAATTAAGTAAAAACACATAGTAACTTCTCCATGACATCTTTTGATATATAGCAACATTATATCATGATTTATCCGTTGATTAGTTGTAGTCTCGTATATGCAAACCATATACAAATAACTAACCAACAATCAGATTGAACAATATATACAAATAAAATAACCAAAACTAACTTGAACAATATATACAAATCAAACCAAAATAAAAACAAACTAACTAATATATACCAAAAGTTTGCTTTAGGCACAAACAAAGATGACTTGGTTGTTGTAACACCCCAAAATTTTCAAAACTTTTTCAATGCTATGGTTTTAAAACATTAAGGTGTTAACCCACATTTAACAAAATTGGTCCTACAAAAACATTTACAAATTTAAAACATTAGGTGTAACCTTTAAGCATCAATACAACCATAGTAAGCAAATAAGAATTACATCAATATAATTAATAAGGAACTTAACAAGTATCACACCATTATCTATCTCTTAACTTCTAACTTCCATATATCATCTTTCTCCTTGAATATAACTTGAGATACATGACATTAAAAAGAGATACGTAAGAAAATAATGTCTTGTGAGTTACTTGGGTTTGTGACCCAAAACATTTCAAGCATTTATATATAAAAAAATCATTTAATTCATAATATAACATAGTTTTAGATCATAAATCCGTTTCAAGCATTTTCAAGGTAAACTCTTTTCATACACATCAAAATATCATTTCATATCTTATATTTTCATGTCTTATCATATCATTTTATTTAATCCTTTTCCATTTTCATTTCCATTTCCATTTCTAATTTCCATTTCCAAGACCAAGGCATCATGCTTTTAAAGGCCAAGGTGAAAAGAACAAAATTAATTCACCAAGGAACCATTCACTTGGATTTTTATCTAAGTCTACTGCCAAGGTGAAAAGAACAAATCTATCCACCAAGGTATCATGTTGATCATGTCATTTACTTTGCGAAGGGAAAGTACCACCCCATTAGATTCCTCTAGTGCCTCTTATGAGGTATCATGTCCCATGCAGTTTTCATTATTTCTTTTTTTTTTTTTTTTCCATTTTATTTTCATTACTTTCTATTTCTTGTCATTACTTTCCATGCTTTACACATTTCATGCGTCAATATTAAAATACCTATTTCCAAAATTAAAGCATATGTGTTTCAAAACCTTTCAAACACGTTACAAGAACATTCATTCTTCCAAATCGTTCTTTGCTTTCAAAACATTCTCGCCTTCAAGGCATTCTTTCAAAATACTTTTTCCAAAAACATTTAACACTTTCTTTTTAAAACCTTTCATATAGCAAAGCATTTTCATTATAATAAAAATCATTTTTCCATGTACCCCAAAGTGGGAAAATGCCAACATGTACTCACCTCAATCACAAGAAGGCTAGCTATTCCTCTTCTAGATCCTTTCCTTAGAGCAACATATATAACATGGATGAACATAACTCATTAAAAATGACCAAAATACCCCTCATAGATTTTTAACATTTAGATATTCCACATATGCTTATTTACTTACTATTAGCTTATATATAAAGTTTGAGGGCAATCGGGGGCCGTTTAGTACATTTTCAACGAAAAACAATACACTAAACAAAACGTTTGACATGCCCCGTGTCAAAAGGACACCCTTGTGTCATGAGTGACACACCCCCCCGTGTTATTTTGACATGCCCCGTGTCATGACTACAGGTCACCATTTTGTGTAGAATTTTGCTAAATGCTTTGTAACTTGTTCCTTAGACTTCCAATGGCTACCAAACTTTACCAAGTGGTTATTAAGGACTAAATAAAGGTTATAAACTTCTCAAATACACAAGTATTCCTTATCTTCATGATGAATTAATCATTAAGACCTTTATCAAAATGTTAAGTTCATAATGCCTACAAACACTCAAATAAAAGGGTTAAGAGCTCAAGTTGATCAAGAACACTCTTTAATCAATATTACTTATTCCCAAATCATCTAATACATCATTGGGTGTTTTCAAGTACATAAAATAAAAATCAATCTTATTGCAAGTACTTCATCTTGATAGGTTTTATAGGTTACAAAAATCATGTGGCGGAAAAAACTTAACCCTAAGTTCACATGCAACTTAATGGATTTATGTTTTCACTATTGATTTGCAACAAAAAATTGAACATCAAGCACCCTAGGAGTGTTATACTATTTTCGAAATTCGTATAGGGTTTTAGGGTTTAAATACCTTTTGATTATTATAGTAAATAATCAATAATTCTTTCTTGATCAAGCTTCAGAAAGCAAGCACCAGAAATCTCATGTCTCTAATGGTTTGTACCCAAAACCTAGCAATAGAATACTTTAAAGGAGAGAGTAGAGGGGAAGGAATTTTGGCTCTAAGGATCATAGAGAAGGAGTGTGAAAATTATGAATCCCATGAAGGGTTTATATAGGTGAGTAAGGAGTCTAGTATAAGATAGGCTTCCTTGGATAACCCTTATCCATTTTCTTGCTCCCTAAGGCTTCCAAGAAGCCCTAGAAACCTCCTCCAAAACCGCCCCCTGATGCGTAATATTATACCTACTAGTTTTACCAACTATTTAACTAAGTATTACGTCTAAGGTCGTGTACCTACTCGTAATTAGTATAGCACGAACAGACGGGTATCGATCTTAGGGAACAAATTTAGTATACTAATATAACTACTAAAAGATTAACCTAAAAACAAGAAATAATTAAAAAGGAGTTTAATCTGGTTTTTAAAGTTTAGAAAAACTTAAGCACTTAACTAAAGATTGTTTTAATCAATATATTAAAAACACTTTCATTTAGTTTCGAATCTACCTTTTTCCTATGGTTAGTTACTATTTATGGATTACTAAAGTTGGTTACCATTTATTATGTAATTTGCTATTTTGGTCCAATAAATTAACATTTTCACCAATTCATGTACTACTATGTATGGTCATACACAAGAAAACACAAAACTAGTTATTAACTATAATTGAGCTATGTAAGATTTATCTAAGTAATTAAGCAACCACAATTATGGTCATAATTATGTTCTCCAGCACAACTAAGTTTGTTACTTTTATTACTTGATCTAGATGTGGTCACTCCTAGTTCTAGCAATTTAATAGTCACTAAACTACTAGGTAAGCAAGTTCATGTAATTTAATGGTCAATAAGCTACACTTTACTTGAGTTTAAGCAACAAAGTCACAAACTTTAGCATGCTAGGTAATGATAATCAAACACAAGCACAAAACCAACTTATAAGATCCATAAATTAGTAAACTAAGCCATATATACAAGGTTTTATCTAGCTAAATGAAAGTAAACGAGTTTAGCTACTCATAACTGAAATTAAACACACAAATTCAATAATAATTGACATGATTCAAGTATGCAAACCGAATGTGATGATTGGATCTTCGAATTCTTAATCTTCCAACTATCCTTCCTCTAAAAGAATGATTTTTTTGCACTTTTCTTACCTCGAATATCGAGTATCTTAGAATATCCTCTCCCCAAAAAGTTCTCTAAATCGATAATGAAAAGGAGTTTATATAGATTTTGATTTTACGTGGCTCACGTCGTGAGATAGGAGTCTCACATCGTGAGCTTGGTGTTTATCCGTATCGAGCAAGGATTCTGACTTCCGCGTAGTAATCTTCTAGAATTTCCTCCTCATGCCATGAGCTTGATGTCTCATGTCTCTTCTTTTAAGCTCCAATCCTCCAAAGTTCCAATGCTTGTCACTTCTGGTCCATATTCTTCAAGAGTGTCTTTATTGGCTACAAAATATAAATTAATTCAATAAGTATCACATATCTTTGCAATTAACCAAAATATTAGTTAAAATGTATTAAAATATTGCCTTAAAATGTGTATAAATATGGCAATATCACCCCCCCCCCCCCCCCTTATTGGAATGTTCTAGAATTCTTCAATGCTTAACTTTTAAACATTGTCACCTTTAGTACCTATACTTTTAACTAATCCAATTAATCCCAAAATTAATTCCAATTAATTTCTAATTAATTATTAATTAAATAATACTATTTCTAATTAATATATTAACCTCATAATTTATTAATAAATTATTTATTGCTATTTATTTATCTTATAATAAACCAATAAATCAACCACTCTCTCCAAAAAGTCATTCTGTCAATTACTAGGGTTGAGGGCAACTCAAAAGGAATCTGCTTTTAATTCAAGTACATACTAATTTAGTTATTTCTTAGACACCTAATCTAACAGTCTCCCACTTGGATAAGTCTAATAACTATAGTTGCAAGTATAACTTCAAAAAATTGACTAGCAAATTTTAGCTACCAAAAGTCGTTGTCAAACTTTGACCTAGTCAGTGACTTGCAATGTATAATCTCCATATACAATCTACAATCTATTCATGACAGTCTTGATTCATTACTTACTTCCAAAAATATGAGCGACTATGGATTTTCAAATAATCAAATCATTCGGGAAGTAAAACATGCAAAATGAAACATAAGAATAAATGATTGAAAAAGACAGTAACAATACTCATAAATAATCTCTATTATTCAATCACCAAGGTCAATTACATTTATCTTGTTACAAGTTTCAAATGATATCAACTAACTCCTAAAACTAATATCATCTCTTAAGCCTATGCTCCTCACATGCTGGTTATGCTTAACCCTACTCAGAGCCTTTGTGAAAGGATCTGTAGGATTATCTTCTAAGGATACTCTCTTCATAATAAAATGACCTTCTTCAACTCTATTATGATGTAATGGTACTTTCTGTCGATATGCTTAGATCTATCATGATCCTAGGGTTGTCTGTTCAGAGCAACCACACCTTCATTATCACAGTAAAGTTCTAATGGCTCTTGAATTATCAGGACTACTTCAACATCTTTGATGAAGTTCTTTAACCAAGCCTCCTCCTTTGATGCCTCACTTTTTGTGATGTACTCTGATTCACAAGTAGAACCAGCCCCCGTATCTTGCTTGGAACTCTTCCAAGTCAACGCTCCACCATTTAACACAAACCTCCAGCCTGACTGAGAACAAACGTTGTCTCAATTTGTCTGAAAGTTGGTGTCCCTATATCCAGTTACTCTTAACGTATCACTGCCACCAAGAACTAAAATCATATCCTTCGTCCTTCGTAGATACTTTACTATGTTCTTTACTGCAATCCAATGAGTTATGCCTGGATTTCTCTAAAAGTGACTGACCGTGCTTAAAGCAAAAGACACATCAAGATGTGTACATGTCATATCATACATAATCGAATCTACAACCAAAGCATATGGGACTCGACTCATATCAACTATCTCTTCATCTGTACTGGGACTTTGAGTCTTACTTAACCTGTCATTACTCTAAATAGGTGGTTCCAATTTCTTTGAATTTTCCATATTAAACTGTTTTAGTACCTTATCCAAGTAAGTACTTTGACTAAGACCAATAAGTCTTTTCTTTCTATACCTCATAATCCTAATCCCAAGAATATAGGTAACTTCCCCTAGATCCTTCACGGCGAAACGCTTTCCAAGCCAAGATTTTACTTCTTACAAGGTCGGAATGTCATTTCCTGTAAGGAGTATATCATCAACATCCAACACTATGAAAGTTACTATACTCTCACTAGCTTTGACATACACGCATGACTCATCCTCGCTCCGAGAAAAACCAAACTTTCTTACTTTCTCATGGAAACAAAGATTCCAATTGTGAGATGCTTGTTTCAATCCATAAATGGATTTCTCAAGCTTACACACTCTATTAGGAAACTTTGCATGTACAAAACCCTATAGACGACTCATGTAAACATCCTCATCCAACTTCCTATTAACAAAAATAGTTTTGATATCCATCTGACATATTTCATAATCATGAAAGGCAATTATGGCAATCATTATCCTGATAGACTTGATCTTATCCACTTGTGAAAAAGTCTCATCATAATCACCCCCAAAGGTTTGAGTAAAGCCCTTTGCAACCAGTTGTGCCTTGAACATGTGTAATTTCCCATCCATGTCGATATTCTTCTTGAAGATCCATTTGCAACCCATTGTCTTTCGACCAGGTTATTGATCAACCAAAATTCCAAACTTGGTTGTTATACATGGACTGAATCTCGCTGTTTACTGCTTTTTTTTCTATTTGGCGGCCTCAGGGCTCGCCATCACTTCCTTGTAGTTAGCTGGCTCATCTAAATTTACCAGTGTACTATCACTAATAAATGTATCACCATCAGACGTTATATGGAAACCATAGAATGTTGGTGGCATGCTAACTCTACCGGATCGGAAAAGAGGTAATGAACTGTCAATGGGCTCAAAAGGAGTCTCATCCTCTAGTTGAGAGCTAGTATCTTCTAAGGTTCCTTTATTGGTTGATTCTAGAATTTCTTTCAAATCAATAGCACTCCTATGATCCTCTTTGATTATGAGCTCTCTCTCGTGAAGGACTTCTCTTCGAGCTACAAAGACCATGTTCTCACTAGGTCTGTATAACATGTATCCAAAAGATTTGTGTGGGTAACCAATGGAAATACATCTCTCACTTCTAGGTTCTAGATTATCATGAGTCTCTCGTCTAAAGAAAACTTCACAGCCTCAAACCTTGATGTGGCCTAGCGAGGGAACTTTCTGTATCAACATCTCGTAAGATGTGTTGGCAACCTTTTCAGTAGGGACAAGATTAAGAATATGGGCGGTTGTCTCCAAGGCATACCCCAAGAAAGAACTAGGAAGTGAAGCTCGACTCATCATGGAATGAACCATGTCTAACAAGGTTCGATTTCTTTTCTCAGCCACACCATTAAGTTGTGGTGTCCTACGAGGAGTTAATTGTGAAACTATTCCACATTCCTTGAGATAGTTGAGGAACTCGATACTAAGATACTCTCCATCTCTATCAGATCCAAGCATCTTTATCTTCCTGCCCAGTTGATTCTCGACCTCGTGTTTAAAATGTTTGATATTTTTAAAGGTTTATGATTGCAGTTTGATTAAGTAGACATACACATATTTGCTATAATCATTCGTAAATGTCACGTAGAATCGATTGCCATCCCTTGTGGTTGATCTGAAGAGCCCATGCACATCTGTGTGTATTGCGTCCAAGAAACCTTCACCACTTTCTCAAGACCCAATGAAAGGTAATTTTGTCATCTGTGTGTATTCCTTATATGAAATTGGCATCATTACTGTAGTTGCTTAGTGTATGTATCACGACCGTGCATAATTAAGATCTTATAGCCTGAGAATGTTTGGTTTGGCCTTATTTCTTGTTCTTGTTTGATGAAGGGATTAGGGTAGGATCAGGTATTTGAAATTCTATAGGGTCCAACGTTATGTATGGCTAGCATACGCGAGTGCTGCAGGGTTGGTGGAAGTTTCATGGGTGGGTTGTGAGAGGCTGGGAGGCCAGTTATGAGATATTTAGCATTCCTATAGGAGTGAGGATTGAGCACTCGCTATGTTTATGTATATTGTTAGGGTGTTTTGGTGATACTTGAGACAAATATGGGTAGGTGTGGAAGGTAGTATGGGCCCGTACTACTAAAAGCACAGGACCCATACGCGTATCAAGGAAGTCACAAACCTTGGGGTTTAGTTGGGAGTTGGTTCCCTATTATTGTATGGATTATCCGAGATCTCTCTGGTGTATTATTAGAATGGTGGTTACGAGACGTCTTGAGACCGGATTCGGGTTAGGATTGGGAGCTGCTGGCAGCCAAGATAGATCAGGATGATCAGAGGAGCATGTCAGTGAGATCATCCTAGATGATGTGATCGATATTTCCCAGGGACAGTTGGCGGAGATGTTTGAGTCTATCAAGACCGCCGCGGTTGAGTATTTTGATGAGCGTTGTGCAGCCTTGCTGAGACGTTTGCTGCAGCAGCTACAACAGCTGTAACGGTGGCAGGGGGAGGAGCCAGTTGGGCTTCCAATATCGGGACTTCGATAACGCGAAGCCCCCGATTGTTGATAGGGTTTAAGACCCGGTTATAGCCATGAGGTGGCCATATGATGTGGAGGGATGTTGCTTCACATGTTCGTGTCCTACTGACCAGAAGGTCAGGCATGCTCTGAACCTGCTGAGGTCCGTAGAGAAGGACTGGTGGGAACTTGTTACTAGGACATATTCTGAGGAGTAGAGAGCTACAGTTACATGGAATCATGGAGATGTTCTATACTCGTTACATTCTGCGGGTTGAGCGGGAGAGGCTAGCACGTGAGTTTCTAGATTTGAGGCTTCAGGGGTTTTGCTTGAGGCCGGGATGTGAGTCGTAGGGACTCCAGAAGGGAGTGATGATTATATTCAGCTGGAAGTAGAATGGTTAATTGATGGATTGGAATATCATTTTCTAGGGCAAGGATTGTGCCCTTTCAGTTTTTCGAGCTCGAAGGAGTGAGCAGACTTGTGACCCCAGGATCAGGTTGTATTCCAGCTCGGGGTCAACTAGTCGTCGGGGTTGGCGACATTATTTCAGCGTTGGTGAGCGTAGGTGGGTCGATGTGGCATGAGTGTCTTGTGAGGCGTACGCGATTACCGTCCCGACCCATAGGAGCTAAGATCCGATTCACATTGGATCTCTTGTATCGGGCGGTAAGCATTGATTGTGCGATCTATTGTACTTTTGGTATTGTAGACTATGTCTTGGGAGTAGTTGTAGCCCAGTTTAGGGCAGAGATTGCTTCAGCTACTGCAGTTCAACTATGGATGATTGAGCTGGTGAGTGAGTCAGGGTGCGAACCCATAATGAAATGATTTCTAGAGCCTGAGAGTGGGAGACTTGTCTGGACCATCTTGGGAATAAGGGTATTATCTGGAAGGTCTGCGGACAGGGTCCCCGAGGATTGTTATTCAACATTGTCAGGATTCAGTGGTTTTAGTAACCATTATTGATTGGCGGATGAGAGCGCCAAGGGAAGTAGCTCGTTGCTGAGATATTAGTTAGAGAACCTATCTTTAGGTCTTCAAGATTTAAATGTGGGATCATTCAAGTAATAGAGACTGTCAGTTTCACTGGGATTCAGGAAGTGTTCAGCTAGCTCTTAAAAGTGTGTGATCATTTGGATTTGGCTGGTAACGGAGCACTAGTTGGAAAGAGTTGGTTATCATCGGATCGATCGTTGGAAAGTGAGAACGATTGGGAATTCTCCAACTTTCATGTATTGTGAAGATTTATTCGAATCTAAGTGGGGGAGAATTATCCCGGGATTCAGAAGTGGGAGTGGTTTTGAAACTGGGATAAGTTTCACATCCTTGTTAGGTAGAAAGGCGGCCCAAGTGGCTGTTTGGTTTGAGAGTTGTGTAAGTTGGGAGTTCGGTAAAACTCCCCAGCATGTGTATCGCGTCTTCTCGGTGCTTGATAGCAGAATTTGGGGAATCAGTTTGGGGTTCTAGTCATGAATTGAGTTCAGTTCGGGTGTTTGGTCGAGGGTGTGATAAACTCTAAGGGTAATTGGATTGGTAGATTGAGGGTAAGTCATCCGAATGCGGTTGTGTTAGAGCGAAAGTGTTATAATACTGCGGGGGTAGCTGTAAGATTCACAAGCGATCAGATAGTATGGAAAGTGTTTTAAGACTGCGGGGGTAGCCGTAGCATTCACTAGTGGGCAGATAGTGAGGGAACTGTTGTGAGCCCTTGTACATTGCATCTTCACAATTCTATATCCATCTTACCATCTACCCATTAAAAGAAATGAGGGCATTTATTTTAAGGTTCAATCACCCTATGATTCTTATACTATAATAGTTCGTCTCTCTGACTTGTCCATGGAAATTTCAAAATTTCCTTTTCTCTTTTTTGTCTTCATGACAACCCTTTTTTTAACAAATTAACTTTAAATGTTCATTATTTTCGACACCTTGTTAGTACTATAAAAACCTTGATGTTCACTTTGCATTCTTCAATAGTCCATCATGTGAAATTGTCTTCCCCCCTTGGTCGATCATAGAACCTCTTCCGGACACTACTTCTTCATCATCATGTTATTAGATTTTGAAGTCTGGATTGTTCTAACGCCCTCATCATGTTCCTGTGTAATCTTAACTTTTAATCACAATTCATAGAACTTGTAAGATGGGCTTACAAATTTCCTCCCGTTAAATCGTTCATCACGGTAGTCTAGTACCTTAGGGTATGGTACTCTCATGGACTTATGACAATTCATAGAACTCCTGATTTTGTTGAAGAGCTTGTTGTTTCTCATCTTCCAAATACACCTGTAACAAGGTGAAAATTTAAAACAATTTTTCATTTTTAAAATGCATACTCTTCATAACATCTCGTATAAAAATCTCTTTTATTCAATTACAAAGCACAACTCCATTAATAATCCAGGATCCTCATAACTCTTTCTTTGGTGTGTACAATCAAGCCGGTGCCGTCCCGCGATTCCGAGAGGAAAACCTGAAACACATAACACATAACACGGTAAGCACGCAGCTTAGTGAGTTCCCCAAAATACCATATATAACACATATTAGCCACTCGAGGCTATAACTCTACGGACCCTCCGGTCCTAACTCTATGGACCCTCTAGTCCTAACTCTGTGAACCTTTCGGTTCTAACTCTGTGAACCTTTCGGTTCTAACTCTGTGAACCTTCCGGTTCCAACTTTGTAAACTCTGGAACATACACGACATGAGTCACATAGAAATAATGTAGTGTATCACAATCACATAAATAGCATACAAGATACTCTGTCATATAACTCTAATTACCACTCTAGGTAAAGTATAGTGAGAAGACTCACCTGGCAAGCAGAAAGCAGCTATCCTTACACTCGAATCTCGAACTCGCCACTGCCTAACACATAAGGCAAATATCTCTAATTAACACTCGAAATCTCAGCTCTAATTAACCGAAAAATACTCTTTCCCTCTCTAATTGGGAAGTGGATAAAAGACCATTTTACCCCTCCAAGGTCTCTATTACTTATGTTGACCAAGACCCACAGTCAACAAAAGTCAACTCAAGTCAACAGTCCCACTTGGCCCGACTCGGTGAGTACACCTTTGTGACTCGTCGAGTTCACTCATCTTCCCGAAGTCTCTTGAAGATCCAGCTTAACTTGTCGAGCCGACCCCACGACTCGCCGGGCTAAATCGCGATTCAGTCCAGACATGAAACCCTAGCCGACTCGTCGAGTTGGCTCATTGACTCGGCGAGTCCATTCAGACTTTTCCTTATCCAGACGATTTTAACCAAATCTAACACTCTTATCTATAGATCTATCATTCCAAGGCTTAATACTTACATAAAGTTTCGATCTTTACGCTAATGCACGGAGTTATAGCTCCAAAACACCAAAACACACTCTTCATGAAGGTTTTTGCTCAACAACCTTCATTTGGGACACTAAAGCCGAGGCATCTAGCCTCTAAGGACCTCTCAAGGCTCAGATCTAAGGTTTCCCACCTCAGATCATGTCTCACTTAGCTCAAAGATAAAAGGAGGGGAGTTAAGCCCTAAAACTCCCAAGATCTAGAGGTCTAATCACGATTAGATGAAAAGGATGCAAGGTCATACCTTCCACAACAGCTCCATGAGAAGATAAGCTAGATCCACAGCCTCCATCTCGTTCCTTGCTTGATTCATGCACCTTTCCTTCCACATAACTCACTAAATCACTTGATTTCATCATAAGAACTCACCCCAAGCTCCCATGGTGATTTAGGGTTTCTCACAGAGGATATGAGGCGCACCCAAGGTCATAAGTTCCTTTAAATACGCTCCAAACCCGGATCTTAGGGTTTTCTCGAACCAGTATCTACTCGGCGAGTCCCTCTTCTGACTCGTCGAGTCCACTCATTAAATCTCCCGAAGGATCCCAACTCGACTCGGCGAGTTGGACCCTCAACTCGTCGAGTCCCCGCTTGAAACTCAAGGTTAGCCTTTACAATAATATCCCTGAAATCCGGATGTTACAACACCAAAAATAACCGTAAATAATAGCAAGGAGCACCTTTCTCTTTTTGGGATAGCGGCCCCAATTTGCTGCAAAATCAAGAACCTCTTTCACTGTGTTAAAATTTTGATCCATAATTCCACACCAATTAAAAATCCAGGAAAGCACCTCCCTAGCAAAAGGGGCAAGAATGATTCGTGTAGTCCAAGCCATTGACGCATAAGTGACAATCTAAGGAAGGAATCCAGACACCCTTTTGACGAGAGCATAACTAAAGGGGATGTGGTCCAAGAAAGTGCCCCAAATAAAACCAATGACTTTTAAGGGGACCAATTTTAGTCGGACAGTGGGATTATGAACACTAAATGTCAATTTGGAGTCAATGATACACCAGAGATCATGAACATAAAAGTTACCCTCATCATCTAATTTGGAGGTCCAAGAGTCGACATGATCAAAGATGGAGAACCCATTCAGGAGGCCGGTAATACGAGTTAATTCCTTGAGATTGTTGTTGTAATTATGTATGGATTCCAACTCCAACTAAACTCATGATGTCTAAAACCATGATGTGAAACCTGATCAACAACTAGGGATGTCTTTTTTTCAAGCGCATACAGAAGAGGAAAACGAGAGGCAAAATCACCTCTGCTATGCCAATCATCCCGCCAAAAGAGGGTTTGGTTTCCACATCCAACATTGCATGAGAGAATCTGCATCGGGGAGCATAGCTACGTATACAGTCTTGTTGATGAAAATGACACTTATAGTAGTTAGAGATAAAAATCATTTATGAATAAGAGTGATGTATCACCAAAAGAGCGAATGATTGTTTATATCAATAATTTTCTCCTTACACCTTATCTGCTTAATCTACAACAACTCTAATCATCCTAACTTAACTAAATAAACATTTTCACTTTTCTTGTATTCAAAAATCTTATTAAAATAATATCAATGTGTTCTTACTTCTTACGCTTCTCAAGGCTCGCATGTCTTAATTAACTGTTTATGAGACTTGTTTGATGCTTTTTTAATGTATGAATTATATTCATAAACTATCAAGATGCTAAAAAACACATTATAAAATAGAGTTGCCTAAACTAAGATTGTACAACCATTAAATTACTTTTTCTGATCCTATTACAAAACCAAAAGTACAACTGTACATGTGAGATAATTAATCAAATATCTCTACCTTTCTAAGTTTAACCGTTCCAAATGAAATGTTTTTCCAGAAGTTTCAATAAACCCAAAGACTTGTGATAACAACTACATCAAAGTTTTTCATTTAAACCATTTTAAGCTTAACATTGTCTGACCAAGATGCCAAATCCACAAACGTATTACCCACTACCAAGAAATCATGCTCCGAATAGACTTTGCAACCGGACAACTAAGGCTGCAGGGAGTGGCCGCGGTTAGGGAGTGCGGTTTTGCCACCTAGGTAGTGAACACCACCCCCAGGGTGCGGTTTAGACCGCAGTGTGGTAAGAAATGGCCGCGTTTTGTGATTGGTAGGGAGAATTTGATTATTTTGTGATTCGTTGGGGAGAAAATTAAAGTTTTTATTTAACTTTTTTTTTTAAAATAAAGTGTGACACCACTCCTTGGGTGTGGCAAGGAACCACACTCTTGTGATAAAAAATGATGTAGAACTTATGTGGCAATAAAGGAAGTGCGCTTTCGGTGACACCACTCTCTCCAGCCTAATGAGAAAATTGATCAATGATCTCGATAGATGAATCACACATGTGGCAAAGGATTTAGTCAAATTAAATTCATTTAAAAACCAAGTTTGTACACACTTAGGCATCTGATACTATCATTCTCAGTTAGACGCAAACCTTAAAGAATATTTGTTGTGAGATTTGTCTGATGTTTTACAATTAACTCATGCTACAATATTCTAAGTTAGATATATTATATATGGTTATAACTTTTTGATCAAACAGCATAATCTGAAGGGTGTAAAATATAATGTTTGAGATAGTTGAAAGACTCCATACTTATAGATAACCATGCACTTAGAAAAATATTTATAAGATATGCATCATAAAAATATAAAAAATTAAACACAAAAGATGGAATCAAATAAGTGAGCATGCCTAGCATAAGTGATGAGTTAAAAGCATGTTGCTGTAATGGATATTACATAATCATAATATAATGGTAAAGCATATACAAGTTGTAATAAAAACATAAATAAAATATATTTTACGTTATAATATAATAAAAGATAAAGCAAATTTAAATTGTAAAATAAATAAGAATAAATAAAATTCAAGTTGTAATGTAAAGCAAATTCAAAACGATCACAAATGAAGTGATGATCTAAAGTGTTACGATTGCTTAAAAACATTTAAAATATTTAGCCATGTTTAATGATAGTTTTTTCAAGTTTATTTTATTTTATTATTTCTATAAGTTTTTAGAAGACTTTTTATTATTGAAGAACAATATGTTTTTTTTTGAACCGGCAAATACAAATATACTAATCTAGTCCTAAACTAACACATAATTCCATCTATATCCACGACGAGATTTGAACCCTCGACCTCAAAGAGGGAAGGCACCACCTGAACAATATGTTTTTTTAAGCGTCATTTCAAATACTTACTATTCTTTAACCATTTAATTTAAAAAACTCTGTTACATTTGATCCATATATTAACACATTTAGTTACATTTTACTTTTTATATCCTAATTATGTTTAGATGTTAGACTTTTTTTTATATGTTTAGGTGTTAGACCCTTTTTTATTTAATCAATTAATTTAATAAACAAAAATATTAATATATTTTATAAAAAAATTATATAATTTAAGTATAATTGTTAAAACTTTTAAAATTAAAAAAAAATTAATCTCATAAAAAACTTTATATTCTGTGTTTTTTTGGGAATAAATTTCATTTTTATTTTTTCATGAAAACGACCTTATATTTTTTTTCATTTTTTTTTGGAAAAACCATCAACTTTGTGTTTTTTTTTTCCAAAAAACCTCTGAACCTTCTAAATGTTTTTAAATAAATCTTTAACTTTTAATTTTTTTTTCTGAAAAAAAACTCACAGTTTACAACTTTTTTTTTGTAAGAAAAATGATTAAAATGTCCAGATGCAAAAAAAAAAAATGAAAAAAGATACAAGATCCTTTTCATGAAAAAAAAAAAAAAATTCAATCCGGAAAAATACAAAATATAAGGTTTCTTATGAGATTAATCAATCGAAATATCAAAAATTATAAAGCAGGCTACTTATATTTGAAAAAATAAATATCCGACAGAGTCATAAGATATGTTAGTAAAATTAAAAATTATATGAGGGAGCATAATAAAATATTTAAGTTATGTAAAATATAAGTTGGTTAATTTTAGAAAAACAATTTTTGAAAATGTTAACCATTATGCGACAAAATAGTAAATCATATAAGATTAACCATTAAAAATCTTTTATACGCACGAAAACTACAGAAAGAATATCAAAAATATCAAGGCATATAAAGTTATACATAGAGAGGAGATAATTAATTAAACTTTTTTTTAAACAATTGAATATTATTATACGTAGTCGCAAGAACCTAGAGATAAAAAATAAATAAAACAATTCCATGATAATGGCTAGGAATTGATTTTGGATCAAAGAACATCAAAAATGCCCAGGCAAATAAAATAATGCATATATAGAAGAAGATAACTAATTAAACTTTTTTTTAACAACTGAATATTAAACTTTTTTCTTTAAACAAATTATTATACATACTCGCAAGAAGCTAGAGATAAAATAAAAAAAAAATTAAAAAAAAAAACAAAAAACAATTCCATGATAGTGGCTAGGAAATGATTTTGGATCAAAGAACATCAAAAATACCCGGTCAAATAAAATAATGCATATATAGAAAAAGATAACTAAGTAAACTTTTTTTTAGCCATTGAATATTAATATACACTAGATTATAACCCGTGGACACTATGATGAGAAATTTCAAAATAATTTCAATTAAATTATAAATTAATTATTTAGCAATGTTTTGTATGTAATTGGATAATGATATAATGATTTGTTGAAATTAAAAAATGATAATCGTTTGAATATCAAATAAGCAATTTGTATTTGTAGATATGTAAGAAAATAATCATTTTGTATAATGCAAAAATTTAAATAAAACAAAAAACATAAATTGATATAAATAATAAAGTTGTACAAAGTTTTTATAAATTTCTAAAAACTTCTTTATACACGACATTGGATGTTTTATTTGATAGTTTACCATGGTTATCTAAAATTAACAATTTTAATCATTCTCTACTTTGAACTCTAAATAAAGCAACATATAATTGGCCATGTGTAAAAACAGGATCCTTGAGAAACAATCCAACCTTCGATAAAGAGTGTCTTTGACTCTTGTTAATTGTCATTACAAAATATACAGTCAATATAACGACGATTGTAGACATCTGTTATATAATTAGAATAAAAATAGTTAGTAATAAACATATAATATTAAATTCAATAAATTTAATATTAATAATATTGAAATTTGATATATCATATATAGTTAAGAAAGAATTGTAAAATGAATGAATAATAATACCGTTATTTGACATGTGAGAAACATGTGAAATAGATGTTTTTTTATGCTTAGATGTATTAGAAGTTTGTTCGGATTTTTTATTATCCAAATATAACTTCCTAATTTTTCTCCTCTCTTTTGCATTAGTGGAGTCTGTAGTTTTAATCGAACCTTTAAAATAATAGAAAACAATTTAAAGACGTTTTGTTATATAAAGTTCAATATATTAAATTTTATAAAATTTTATTTATTTTAAAAATAATTATGAAGAACAGATTAAAAATAAATAAATAAAACATATTACATATGAAAAAGAAAGTAAGAAAATTACCGTATGCGCTGAAATGAATAGCATGTACAAAAGGTATACGTTGAGACGATTCCGTGGTACAATTTTTCTTGGATTTTTTATTATCCAAGTATAACTTTCTTTTTTTTTCTTCTTTCTCTAACGTATATGGCATCCATGTTCTTGTTTGATATATAATAAAAACAAAATAGTAAACTTAAATAGGAAATGAATAATTTGAAAATAACTATTAAGAAATTGAATAATAATAAAATAACAAACAAATTATAGTTATAAATTAGAATGTGTAATGAGTTAGTGGAATATATATTATATATTTAAGATGTTTTATTTAAAAATTAAGACATTGTTTAAAAAATAATTTTAATTTATTTATTGATAATACAATGGAAATTCCACTACAAGTAATGTTTTCAAATGTTTAAGATATTCTGCTTGACATTTTAAACACGGTTTGTGCATAAAGTAAATCAAATACATGACAAATTAAATAAATTTCATTTTAATCATTTTAATGATTATTCATAAATTTTAAATTATAATAAAACATTAAAACCCACCTAAAAGTTATCACTATTCCCCAAATGTTTCCTTTCCCCTTTTGCCTGTAACACGAACGATCAAACAAAAAACCTAGACCTAGAATTTCAATTGCATACAGATTTCCACAGCCACCATTCGATTTCTTAAAGGGTGTAAACGTTTATTCTGGCGATAAAGATGAAGGAAGATACCAATACACCACCGATTAGAAATGTGAAGTGAAGAAAAGCTTACATTGAGTAATACCTGATGTCGAACTCGGAGATTTATTGAACGCAACTTTGGGGTTTGAAGAAAGCAAGAATCAAGGTAAGAGGTGATCAATTGATGATTAATCTTAGTTTTGTTAACAGAAAATAGATTATGTCGAAGTAATTTTACATGTTTTTCTTTGTTCTAGAAATGTTGAATCTGAAGATATAAGCGAAAACTCAAGCCGTTCAAAAGAATACCCTCACATTCGTTAATAGCAGAAACACAAAAAGGTAGAAATGGTTTTGGTTCGATTTTTGAAATTTGAGTCTTTGTTTAAACATTTGAATTTTGAAATTGCTAAATTTTAGACAAATCTCGTTAATGATTATTCAGGGATTATAAAATTTTAGTGGGTAATTTGCATCACATATATAAGATTATCCTATATATAAAATTATATAAAAAGTCATATTATCTTGGTTGGTAAAACTTATATTTATATATAACATATCATTTCTAAACACACCCACAACTATACCATCTGGCATCTGTGGACCAAAACCATTAATAAGCATGAAAATACAAAGGAAAATTATAAAATACAAAATTTTATGACCGAAATTGCAAATATATGCAAAACCAAAACATAATAATCTTAGAATGTACATATAATCTTTAAAATTATTACAAAGTCATTAAGGACACAAAATTCCTAATTACAACTTTCTATTTTGAAAGTGCATTGTTATAATTATGAACACTTTTCTTACTTTTTAAGTATAATGATGAAGCCGGACCAATTACGTATTGCACTTTTAAAGTGCAGTCTGGGAGGGTTTTTTTTTAAAACACAAATGGTCTCTATGTGAACACAGAAAAATGGTCCATATGTAAGTCAAAATGGCTAAATCAAATAAATGGACGTTTTTAAATTAAAAATCTTACAATTATAACACGGTAGTATGAAAGTATATTGCTATAACCGGGAATAGTTTTCTTACCTTTACCCACGGACAACCCCCCCCCCCCCCCCACACACACACACATACACACACCCAGAAACTCACAAAATGCAAAATACTAAAGAAACTTTATATTAATACCATATCCATATAAGATAATCGAATGACAAATATTCAAAAGCATGTCAAATGACCAAAATGGCTTCCATTTCTCATAGGGGTATTTTCGGTACTGTTTATTTCTATGACATTCTTTTATGTGTCTCACTAAATTATAACTTTCTTGTGTTTTAATATTAATATTTACCACTTTATTAAGTCTCATGAATTGGCAGATTCCTCCATTGCTTATGTTTTCTGCTGCCAGTGCTGCATTTGGAGATATGTCTTTAAATTTTAAATGACTTGAGTTTTTATTCTATCATAGTATAATTATAATTTTTAGGATTTTACATTTGAAAATATATAAAAAAGTATTTTTAATAAATCACAGGGTATGGGTTTCAAAATTTCACTAAGATTAGTGTTACATCTTTAAATCTTATTGAGAAACATGGTAAGTTTCTTTAAATCTTATTAATGTCCTATGGGTTTAGATTTATGTTTACAATCTATTTATGTGCTAACTTGAGTCCTTATGATTTTTATATATAGCCATTAGCTTAAAAAATTGAAAACATGAAAAACAGATTAAATAATATAAATTAAAAAGGGAAAATTTATAAATCATAAATTCATAGTCATAATGTATTATGAACGTAGGAAAAACATATCATCAAAAAAAAAACAATCATTCCCAACAAAAAAATAAACTTCAAAACCAAAATGTCAAAGTACCGAATGATAAATAAAATGCAAAATCACTGTTTTAAAATCATCACTACCTTATGAAACTTCTCCTTAAAATAAAAACTAAGCCACTTTTTTCCAACTTAACCTTCACAATCTGGTTAATGCCTCCTTCCGATGAAATTTTTGGAGTTTTCGTTGATGATAACTTTTCATTCATCTCCAAATCAAAGACTTCTTCCAAATTTCTCTTCAAAATTGTTGGTGTATTCAAACTCTTCATGGGACTTGTTGCTGAGTTTTTATCAACAGTTTCAGGTGTTATGTTGTCGTCTGTCCTAGAAATTGCATCCTAAAAAAACAGATGTACTCAATAAAAAATTTATAAAGTGAAGTAATATATTTATAACATAATTCGATTCAAATATAATGTCTATATAACCTTCAAAATCCGATTATCCTGTGATTCAAAATCTGCTTCACCAATATCAAAGGACAGTGAAGTACCAATCTGCATAATAAATATATATTATATGAACATAAATCAGCGTATTATATAAAATTGTAAACATTAATACCATAAACCATATGATTTAGTAAATAGGAGAGTTTATGTATACATAGAATTAGTAATAATAATAATAATAATAATAATAATAATAATAATAACAACAACAACAATAATAATAATAAAATGACCTGTGAAACGGTAAACTTATTTTCAAGTTTTTCAATCAACTTTTCATCATCGCTGACTCTACATATACTATATTGGTTGTTCTTTTTTGAAACGTTGAAGTGTTTGATTGATATTTTAAACGCCAATTTCAAACCTGTAAGTGCATTTATCTCTCCGGGATAGAAAGCAGTACTAAAACCAAGCTAGAAAAAAAAAAGATAAAAAATAAAAGTGAGGTTAAAGTAATTAGATTAAGTGAGTGTATTAATTAATTTTAATTTAATTAAGGTGCACCACCTGTAATGTTTTATTAAACAGATCCTTGGCTGATTTCTTCAAAAGATACTTTCCATCCCTTTCAAACATGGTTAAGGTAACAGTACAAGTACTGTCTTGTACACGTAACAAGGATCATAAATCTAAAAAAAATGGTAATACAAAATAATATGAAATATATATGAAATATAATATATCTTTTACTGATTAAGTAGGAAATTAATAACCTGGGAATAACTGAAGTTTCAGTTTTTGTGCAATCCTTATTATGACATTCATAACCATTGTTAATCCATCAGCATTAGGTTGATCGTTTGCACCAGGAGGACGACATTCTTTGTAGTTGCAACTTGTACATGCCAAATAATGCCAATTTTCATTTTGTAAAATTCTCTTTATAGTGCCCACGATAATGAATGTATTTTTTTGCACATAAAATTTATTTTGATAATGTAATATATATATATATATATATATATATATATATATATATATAAGTAGAATTATATTTACTATAAAATATATAAAAACCACACTTCCAAGGGTTCAGAAATCTCAGAAATTGTCTTCAACTGAAAGTTAACCATGAAATCATCATGTTCGGAAACTTTATTAGACTTCATACGTGTCAATGTATTTGTGGATGAATCAAGGCGATCATCTCCATCCAAACTGTTTTTTTAAAAAAATTAAACTAATATTTAGTCACATAAAAGTTAATTGTAGAAATTAGAATGATATAACATCAATTACCTTTTCTTAAAAACATTGATTTCATCAATGTCCGTGTTAATGAACAGCTTTGACACGGAAAAGTAGGTGTTAACCGTTGGACGATCTAAAATAAAGTATTTATTAAATGTTAGGATAATGATTAAAAAATAATATTTAATAACAAAATAATACAATATACCTCTCCAAATACTAAGTTTTGCAAATTGAAGGATAACAATGATACGAAGATTGTGTGGATTGTTATCAAGAAAGTGTTGCATCTTGTAAGCAAAATCACCGCACAAATTAACACTTAATTGCAAACCACTGCCAAATAAAAGTGTAAAATTAAATGAAATGATTATAATATGTACTTGAAATATACAAAAATAAAAAAAATAAAATAACAAACTTTTCATCTTGGATTTGGATGTTTAGTCTGTGCTTTTTCTTATCATCATTGTCTCGCACCATCTCACCAAATGCGACGACTAATCCAATAACATCTATCAGCAACAAAAAAGATAAATTAAATATTATTATGAAATTAAAAATATGATATTCTATTTATATTCAAACAATAAAATTGACCATAATAAAAAAAAATGCAATTAACCGATAGAGATGTTTTCAGGATGGACCAATGAGATAATAGATTGGTAATCAAGAAACTCAAAACCAAATGTAGGTCCAGAAAAGTCATGACACTCCGTAACAACAGTTTCATGGACAAAACTAAGCTTATGATCTTGCCGAGTTAAAGTAAAACCACCCATCCTTTGAGATGCAAAGCTTGGACATTTTATGTAAAATGTCAATCCATCTTTTAGAATGTTTTTGAAAAAATAGATGTTTTTTCTTGTTACATTTGCTTGGATCTTAGTACCCTAAAAGAAGTAGAAAATTTAAATTTATAATTTAATCATATTACATTTTGCATGTGGAATGAATATATCATGTTAAATTGTAAGATACCTGCTCATCTATTAAGATTAATTCAATGGAGAAAAGTTCGTCATTGTTATAGAATGAAAAAAGGTTTCATAGGTTTATCACTCTGACTTTGATAGTCGAATCATCTTTAAGTACATCGAAATCTGCAATCAAAGTAACATTTGGTTGTGCCATCTGCAAAGAAAAAACAAAGTCAATAAAAAATTTACAATAAAATTTAAATTCCCTTTTTGTGTTATGTAACTGTTGCAGCAGAAAGTAAGATGCTATAAATGAATTAAAAGTAAATAGGTCTGATAGGCATATGATTAGAAAACTGTAAAATACAAAAAAAAATGAAGAAAGAATCCAAATCATAATTAATAAGACAACAAAAAGAATCAAAGCCATTTTTCGCATTTGATTAGAAAAATGTAAAAATAAATAAAAAATGAAGAAAGAATCCAAATCATAATTAATAAGACAACAAAAAGAATCAAAGCCATTTTTCGCATTTGATTAGAAAAATGTAAAAATAAATCACATAAAACATTCAAATCACATAAAGCATTAAAATAAAATTAAAGTATTTTTTTAGCTTTGAGTATTAAATAGAAATAATACAAATTTATGTTATATAATTGTTCATACAAAAAGTATAATGTTATACATGTAAAAATAAATCACATAAAACATTCAAATCACAGAATAACTAAAACATAGTTGTTGTATAACGTGCCTTTTTTGGCCTTTGATTAGAAAAAAGTAAAATATGAAAAAAATAAAGGAAGAATAGATTTCATTTCACACAAACACATGCAGTACCAATAACAAAAACAAAATAACATAAATCATTCAAATCACAACAACAATGAAACATAGTTACTGTGTGTATTATACACGAATATAAAATGAAATAAAATAGACTTTTGATTGCATTTTAATCAAATAAAAAGAAACATACATGTTGGATTGAACACAGAACACCAGTAACAAAAACAAAGTGACATCAAGCATACCTGATTGATTGAACACAGAACAGGTGCACACTGAAAAGAATAAAACGTCAAAGGAAGATCGCAATTTTGTTTTGGGGGTTCGGTTTTTATAACACGATGAAATAAACAAAAATGAGGTATATTTGGTATAAGATTAATAAATATAAAAATAATGCAGCTTTTAAGGGATATAGTAAATAAAAATTCAAAAAACCAAATCTTTATTTGAAATGATTCAGTCAAATGAAATCTATATATTTTTGAATTTTATATTTGAAGAGATAAGTTTTAAAATTAATTTGATTGCATAGTTTTGATGCAGGTAATATCGGATATGAGATAAATGTTATAATTAATCAAAACTAAAATCGAGTTATTTAGGAAGTGATGATCAAATGATGCAGTAGAAAATTATGTGCAATTTGATGGATTAGTGGGTAATTGATTTTTATTAAATGTGAAAATCGGTGATTGATTTAAAGTATATTGAAGAAGTCAACGATTTGTGTTAATTTGATTCCTGATTTACAGGAGATGATATGCTCGATTTTGATGTTTTTAATTTCACTATATTTGCTGTAAAACAAATAACCGATTGACATAAAAATAGGATTGATATCAATGTTTATTTGTAGGATTTTCAAAAATTGTGACCTGATTTTTAGGAGATGCTATATTCGTTTATGAGGTGCAAAGAATGGGCGGGAAAATGAATCATAAGGGTTCCCTATGAATGACACGTGGCAAGTTGGAGTTGCAAAAGAGGACACGTGTAGTCCAAAGTACTCTTTTATTAAGAAGAGATACTTGCAATAATGGCTACGAATTGTTTTGAATCCAAGCATCCCATTTCATGGTAACTTTACGATTCCGATTAACAAACCAATAGTACAAAAAATCAACTATAATCTCGAAGATTTGTTTTCCGTTATCGATTGTTGCTTCCAAAAACTGTAGAAATCCTAAATTTTCGTAACACCCAAAATGTAGTGCTCATTGTTAGGGGGTGTTTGAATAGAAAAAAAAGAGGTGCTTATTGCTTATTCCCACAATAAGCTAATTTGAGTGTTTGGATAAAATCCAGCTTATTAAGCTAAATAAGCTAATTTTAATAAGCATCCCTCCCTATGCTTATTGTTTATTGCTTATTCCCACCACAAATAAGCTATAAGCAATAAGCTAAAAAGCTAACCCAAACACCCCCTTAGGCTTCAAAATTTTTGTATGTTGGGGCGGAGTTTTTTGCGAAAGTTATAATTGTAATATCATAGTCTTATTTTGTTTAATTTTTAATTCCAATTGTTTGTATGTTATTAGAGTTTTGTACACCTTAGGTTACAGAGTGAACATTGCTTAACTGTTTTGCAGTCGGTTACTATCTAGGTGTTATAACTTTAATGATTATTCTCCGATCGACTCTCCTTTTGTCAACCTATATATAAATAGAGATGTTAGTTAGAAGGTAGATTAAGTCTTTTGAGCATTCTTACATCCAAAGTTGTAACCGAACCTTCTTACTCTATATTGAAATAGAATTTTTTTTACTTGCTCGTGTGAACTTTACTTGTACTCTTTCTTACATAATAATGATTTCATACATTACGAATCACGAAATCAATTCTACAAGTTACAAGTAGTATCATAGCAAAAAATCTTTGAGTTGAATTCAAATTGTTGAGTTTTCTTATGTTTGCCGAATTTTCGTTTGTCATTTTGATTTTCCTAGATCTCTTCTGCAATTAAAATTTGTTTGCAATTTGATCTGGAAATTCTTGTTCCAAAACTTAATTTGATCGAAATTTCATATGTCACTCATTGATTTGATCTACTGTTCTTTTTCAATGGAATCATGAGAAAAGAAGATTATCATATTGTTGGTTTCAATTTGTCAAGTAGTATCAGGTATAATACTAGAATTCTAACTCTATTCCCTGATGATTATGAAGTGTGGATACTTCATTTAGAAGAATAAATCACCGCTATTGAGAAGCACGGTTCTTACATGTGGAAATCAATTACTCAAGGTCCACACAAGTTCTCGAAGACGAAGGAACCTGTTTATTCCCTTGTTGAGTATGAACAACTTCATGAAAAGTATACTGACATGGCTGCTGAAGAGAAAGAGAAGCTTGAGAATGACTTGAAAGCGAAAAGAGAGATACACTTTACTCTTGCTTTGAATACTTTCAGGCTTGTAAGTTCATGCAAAATTGCAAATACTAGAATTGTAACTCTATTCCCTGATGATTATGAAGTATGGATACTTCATTTAGAAGATTAAATCACTGCTATTGAGAAGCACGGTTCTTACATGTGGAAATCAATTACTTATGGTCCACACAAGCTCTTGAAGACGAAGGAACCTATTTATTCCCTTGCTGAGTATGAACAACTTCGTGAAAAGCATACTGACATGGCTGCTGAAGAGAAAAAGAAACTTGAGAATGACTTGAAAGCGAAAAGAGAGATACGCTTTTCTCTTGCTCTGAATACCTTCAGGCTTGTAAGTTCATGCAAAACTGAAAATGATATTTTGAAACGTTTTAAAGAGTTATATTCCGGTGACGATGATCAACTCCACTATGTTTAAACTTTGTTGCTTTCGGAGTTTGGTTCATTCAAACAAAATACTAGAGAAAACATTGATCATGTATCTGAAAGATACACTCATCTTTTGAGTCATTTGATAAAGTATGATTTGTAACATCAACCAATCGAGAAGAAGGTGACATTTCTTCAAGGACTTCATCTTGAATGGAAATCTATTGTGTCGACAGTGAACACACACAACAGTTCAAATCTTACAAGCTATCACAAGTGATTGGAATTTTAAAATCACATGAATATGAAGTGACTGAAAATACAAAGTCATTTGTTGATGCTGGTCCATTGGCTTTGGTTGCGAAAGAAGAAATCTCTAAAGTGAAGAAGTCAAAAGAGAAAGTTGTGACTGATTCTGACTCCGACGCTACATATGATGAATGGACAAGTGAAGAGGAAGCATTAATGGGGAGCAATCCTAAGAAGTTTTTCAAGAAAAACTTTTCAATGTTTGGTTCAAAGAATGGTGGTAATTCAAGGTTTGAAGGTGGGGATTCAGGAAACCACAAAGGTGGTAAATCCTATTTTGACAAAAACAACAAAAGTGATGGCTCTAAAAATTACTAACAATCTCATGATGAAAATAAAGAGAAGAAGCGTCTTGGAGATTCATGTGTAACATAGCAAAAATACAGTCCAAAATTTTCGTTTTAATTCATAAATAAAAAACCATGAGTATGATACATCATATAAAAATCATAAACTATGTATCTCATAAATATTATAATCAATTGTCAATATATTAAAATCATGTCAAAGCATTAGAGTAAATTATCCCAGGCTAAAAGCTATGGTGTGTGTCATGCAGTCATCCCGAGCACTTTCCCTTGTTAGTGGAAGTACCTAAAACCAAAACTGAAAATTATAAGCACGAAACTTAGTGAGTCTCCCCAAACTACCACATACCATACACATAATCACATAATAGCATACATTGGGCCTTGCCCAGTACATCGGGCCCAGGCCGACATCGGGCCCCGCCCGACATCGGACCGAATTCCAGCATTGTTCCCCGCCCGACATCGGACCGATGTTCGATATATATATATATATATATATATATATATATATATATATATATATATATATAACATAGCAATAGGCATATAACACATAAGCATATAAACATTCCTCGGGCTTACCCCGGCATCGGACCGAAGTCCAAAACACATAACACATAACATATAAGCGAAACATTCCTCGGGCTTGCCCCGACATCGGACCGAAGTCCAGAACACATAAACAAACACATGCAAGAATCACGAAGACATCAAGCATACAAACATTCCTCAGGCTTGCCCCGACATCAGACCAAAGTCCGAAACATATATAATCTACATCGGGCTATCCCCGACATCGGAACTAAGTCCGACATACACTAACATACATAAACGGGCCGACATTGGTGCCTTCGACCCGTTCCTACTGAAGGAAAACTCACCTCAGACTGCTGAAGTCCCACGAATAAATCTCTGACTGTTGGCTGACAGATTCCCGAACTGTCAACATCAAAACAAAAATCAATTAACAATTTGGGTTTCAATGCATAACCATAAACCCAATAAAAAGTCCCGATTAACAATTTGCTTGGGCCTAGCTTGGTCCAAGACTAAGGCCCAAACTCATTTTCTGAAGGCCTAAACGTCAAACAATGAACCAAAGCTCAACATATGGCCCAATTTTTCCAAATTGGGCCCAAACCCCTACATGGTCTTACCTTAAGGTCCAACCATTTATTCTTGATCCAACACTTCGCGTTTTGATGGTCTAATATCTCATAATCAATAGCCTAATCACCAAAGCCCAATAAAAAGGCCCAACTTAAGGCCCAAGCAAGATTAGGGTTTTCACATAAAATGACGATTAGTGTTAAGTGTTTCTTACTTAACCCATTAAGGACTTAATCCATTAAGTCCATCAATCTACTAGGTCAATCATATAGTGTGGTTGGGCTTAAAACATAATCCTAATCCGGTTGTCCAAAATGCAGGTCCCGACAATCCAAAGCCTATATATCCAAAATTAGGGTTTCCAATTAATACATTTGTTAAGCTTTTGATTAATTAATTATTAATTAAGTTGGGCACCACCCTTTACCACCTTGGGTAGTGGTGGTCAATGACAGCTCATGGCGGCGACCACCACCTCACGGTGGTGGTTATGGTTCTAGTCCAATTATGTCCAAGCATCCCAAAAGCAAGCTAAACACAATCAAAAGCACACCGCCACCCAACACGACTGCTGGTGGCGGCGGAAGGCGGCAGCCACCACCTCTCGGTGGTGATTATGAGTTTTCTTTTGATGATTTCGATACCGATTACAATTTTACAATGCAATGACCCAAAATAAACACACACACAATAAGACAAACACACACAGCCACCCTTATGGTGGCCGTCGGTGGCAGCCACCACCTTATGGTGGTAGTGGTGGCTTTTCTTGTGAAATCCGGCTAAGCAACACCAAAACACGACTTCATTGTAATAAACACACACACATGTTTCAGTTTGCAAAATGGACCCAGCCACCCACCTGGTGGCGTACGACGACGACGATGGCTTGAGATAGCGGGCAGCAGCGGCGGTTAACGGCCATCATGGCTGTGTTGTAACACCGAAAGAATGGGGAAGGAGAAGCTGAGACTGCAAACGATCGCAACACGTCGGAATCGGAGGAAGACGGCGATGGACATTGCGTATATGGAAGAAAAGTGGCCCGCTTTCAACCAAGAACGGCGACGGCTCCACCACGGCGTCTGCTGGACAGAAGATGGCGATGGGTGGTTGGAGTAGCACCAGTGATGGATGTGGTTCGCCTGTAGATGACAACAGAGGAAGAAGATGACGGAAAAGTGCTGGCAGCGGACGTCATTCACAGCTTCAGTGATTGATCTCGGCAGCTCATTCGACAACCCATGACGTTCGGCAGCAATGCTGAGGTGGCGTCCGACAGCTAGACTACCGGTGGTTGAGTTGTGGTTGCTTACGACAAAGTGGCGGCTGGAGGACTTTCCGACAATGGTGGCTGCATTCTTGGGTTAGGGTTAGGGTTATCGGGGTGATGGGTTTTATACCCCGAGCCCCATGAAACTCTATCCCATAATGACAAGAACGGTCCTTCCCTTATTAAATAATTTCAAATTCGCTCCAATATTTACCCTTTAAACCCCTACTCCCATAATTCTTTTCATATTAAGTCCAACAGTTAACAAAGAACCCCCTTAGCCTCCAAAATCTCTTCAAATTGAGTCCCAATAATTTACCAAGTAGTCCACGCCTTCATAAATATTTACAAAACCAATCCGAAACTTACACTTTTAATCCCCAACTTCTAAATTATGACAGTTAACTCCTCGAAACCAACACGTTGCTATATAATTATTGATTTTAGGGCTACTATTCATTCACTAATTTGTCTATTTATTTATTTAATAAATGGGGTGTTACATCTTGTTATGATTGTAATTTTTGCAATGGCTTGTCTATCCAACTTCTTCATTCTTGTTAAGTGCGTTGAGTCCACCCACTCAAAAATATCTTAAACCGAGTTACATGAAGGAATACTTAAATCCATCCACCTCGAAATAACATTCCATGGTCAAGCCGCCATTTTTCAAACAAATGTCTATATTTTCTTCAACATTCGAGTGTAGAGGAGATAAAACTGGTGGCACATCAATGCCTTTATCAAGTAAATCGGGTTTAGATAGGAAACACCTCCCAACCTAGAATATTAGCCTAGATTAGAAGTGTAACATCCCAACTCCCAGGTATAATATTTCATTAACTTATATTCATTTTTTCAAAGCAACTCGACGAGCTGGAGGCCCTAACTCGCCGAGTAGAGAATTAAAATGGCCGCATGATTTTAGAGTCTACTTGACAAGCACCAAGAGAATGGTATGCAACATAAACTGTTTCTTCAAGTTCGCCATTTAGGAATGCACAAGCATCAGGTGACTCCCAACTTTCTTTCGAAATAAAGTGGGATCAACTAATCCTTGTTTAAATTTAGATTGTTTCAAAAATGATGTTAATGTTGCATACCATGCTCTTGGTGCTTGTTTCAACCCATACACAGCTTTATCTAAAATATAAACATGATCAGGATGTTCGTTATTTATAAAACCTGGTGGTTGTTCAACATAAACTGTTTCTTCAAGTTCACCGTTTAGGAATGCACATTTTACATCCATTTGATAAACGTCGAAATCTTTATGAGCTGCATAAGCCAGAAAAATACGAACAGCCTCGAGTCTTGCGACAGGGGAAAATGTTTCTTCATAATCAATTCCTTCTTGTTGAGAATATCCTTTAACAACAAGTCTGGCCTTATTTCGAATAATGTTTCCATCTTTGTCGGTTTTGTTTTTAAAAATCCATTTAAGTCCAACAATTGAAACATCAATAGGTTTAGGAATTAATCTCCAAACCTTGTTTCTTTCGAATTCAGACAATTCAGCTTGCATAGCAACAACCCAATCAGAGTGTTCCATTGCAACCGTAACAGTCTTTGGTTCGATTTTGGAAATAAAAACATTAAACATGCATAGCTCTTGGTGAGTATTCAGTACCTCATTTCTTGCATGAAGTTGAGCCCTTGTCAATACCCCCGCTTGCAGATCTCCAATAATTTGTTCTTTTGGATGATTTCTTGTCCATTTATCCAATGGTGGATAATCAGGATCAAAGTCCAAAGGTGCATCTTCAAACATAGCATCGGTTTCTGATCCATTTATTAAACATGCATCCTCAGCATCATCAAAATGCTCCCCTTCTAGTATTGGATCCTTCTCAAGTATTGGCTCCCCCTCGAGTATTTTCTCCTCTTCGTGGATTGACTCGTCTTCAATTATTGGCTCCCCCTCAACATCAATATTGGTAGACATATTATCTGCTTCGTAAGAATGCTCCCCCTCAACAAAAGTGTTTGAATCCAAGTGCTCCCCCTCCACTGGACCATCAGATATTTCATTTGGGTTTAGATTCGAAAGCGAGATTGATTCATCATGAAGCTTCGAATCTTCTGATTGTTGATTATCTGGTGCAGATCTCTCTGCATCAATTGCGTGATCTGAAATACCAAAAATCGATTCATAATTAGCATCATCCATTTCTATTGGTTCGTTCTCATTTGAAGAATTTTGCAAAATAGGATAATTTGCAAATTGATGATCAGTCTTTTTAATATAATAATCATCAAATGTCAAATTGTATGATTCTTCCACTTTGCGAGTTCGCTTATTCAACACTCTATAAGCTACAGAGTTGTGTGAATATCCCAAGAAAATTGAATGTGACGTGAGCAACCACTATCAATATACCATTTGTTATCATATTGCTCGTTACAAAGTACCTGCGATTATTGAAAAAATTTAGGTACCCAAGACTTGTTGGGTCCATTTATATTAGATGTCTTTTTCAATTGTAAAGTACAACCATTAACCCAATCACAAACTCTAGTTTTGAGACTGTCAACAAATTTAACATCTTCATTCAAAGGGTTAGATATATGAGTTTTTATTGTTTTCAAATTTTCACTGACTGTACCCTTCGCATTTTGAGTTTGTGATATGACAATTTTCGCTTTGGTGACCGGTTTCCAAACTTTAACTGAAATATTTGATTCCTTGGATGATAAACTGCCATTCATTGAAGGATTTACATACTTTTCGTATGCCTCATGTATCTGTTCTTTCGAAAACTTACTTGATTGATATATTTTTCCTTTTCCTTCCAACCAATGATCAATATGTCTTTTAGTTGTTATACCCTTTGCATTTGAGGCTCTGTCAGCTTGTTTCTTCGGAAGATTATAACACTTTGCTGAAATTGGAACATAATCCACTTTTGGTTTTGATAGATATGACTCATGATAAGACGTATTTATTTGTGATTTTGAAATTTGTTTTTCAACCTTTTTCTAAAAACTTTTTCTTGGAAGTGTTGTTTTTGTTTGATTATTTGAAAACGAAGCATTTTTCTTTTCAAAAACTTGACTCTTTGATTTTCCTCTAAAAACTTTTTCTTCTTTTGAAAAATTTATTGTTTTCTTATTTAATGACTCAATGGTTTGCCAAAAAATTGTTGTTTTTGCTTGTCTTTTTGAAATGTTATTTTCTTTTGATAATTTTTCAACTTGATCTTTAAACTCCTTTGAATTCAATTTTATTGCTTTGTTAACCTCTTTAATCACTAGTTTAACACCTTTTTTCTTTGGTAACTCATTTTCAGTTGTGTTAGCTATCTTCTTTTCAACTTTTGACTTTTCAATCCATATTCGTTTTGGTTTTTGACGTTGAAATATATATGAATTCTTTGTTAGATTGTTTTCAACCATGCTTTGATTTGAAAAGAAACCTTCATCAGAAGTTTTCTTATTGTCCTCCTCTACCAATTTTTTTAATTCAGGCTTTATGTTTTCAACATTCCCTGTTGTTACGAAGACTTGGTTTGGGAACACAATATCATCAGTGCATTTGAAGATTGGATAAACCACAGTATTTGATTCAAGATAATGAGCACCTTTTTCACTAAGAATTTTCTCAAACTCTTGTGAATCCATATAAACCTGATCAACAACCACTCGAGGAATCTCAACTTCTTTCAAACTTTCATTTGTCTTCGAATTTTTGTTTTCTTCCTCATTATCACTATCATCTGTTTGACTATCATGTATTTCCACATAATCCATATCACAAACTTTCGAAGTCGAGAGTTGATCAGTGTCAATTTTTACCAATAATTCTTCACATTTTTCTTTCCCTTTAAAAGAAGTTGCAACATTTATTACAGACAATTGAGAACAATCTACATCCTCTAAATCACTAATTTCACTAATATTATCAGAATTATCTTCAATATCAGCAAAATTAGATTGTGAATTAGATGTAGAATTCTCAATCTTTTTCAAAATTCGAATTTTTTCTGATTTAGTTAAGGTCTCATTTACAATTTTTACTAAATCATCAGCATCAAGATAATCTTCGACTTTTGTAATTCCATATCTATACCTATCATCTTGAACTTTGTTAAAATCAGCTATTTCTTTTTCACAATCATATGTAATACTATCTACCTTAGCTCTGTCATAAGCTAAAAATGGTAGCAACTTTCTATGTTGTTCCTTACTAATCTCACTAGAATGATGGAATTCAGTTAATTTTTCATAGAGTCTTTTTGCAGAATTACAAAAAATATTACGCTGTGCTAATAACAAATTTATCTCTTTAGCTAAACTCTCCCTATCTGCCATAATATTTGAAACTTGCAATTCTAGATAATCAATCCTAGTGACTTTTGAATCTAACTTCTTTCTCGTCTCTAGTAATTGATCATTTAACTTTTTTGCTTCATTGCTAGCACACACGACAAGTGAATCAAAGTAAGTAACAGTTTCATCAAAAGATACTAATTCAGAATTATATGCAGAAACTGGAATATTAAAAGATTCAAGAATGTTACGTACCTTCGTTGTCATAGGCGACCTGTCAGTAGACTTCGATACGAAGCACTGCCCACGCACTTCGTAATTCTGCTCTTCATCTGAATCCTCTTCAACCTTTGCAAACATGGCTCCATGTGATGGATTCTTCATCTCTTCATCGTCAGAGCCTGAAGACCATATTTGATATGTACCATCTGATTCATTTTCTCCATGAGCCACCAGAGACAGATTCTTTGCTTTTGACTTCACTTCCTCCAACTTCTCAGTATAATAAGCTTCATCCTTTGTTTTATTTTTCTTTTCTTCCTTCTTTCTTAACAAACAATCTAATGCCAAGTGATTAGCACCATTGCAATAGTGGTAATTAATACCACTGTCACCCTTTAACTTCTTTTCCATTTTCTGCTCTTCACTCTTCGAATTCTTCTTTTCTTCCTTCACCTTTTCATCCATTCTACTTTTGTTCTCATAATTTCCCTTCGAATCCGATGATTTGTTCTTTGTATTAAAAGGTTTCTTAAAAAATTTCTTTACTCGATTGTTTGAGTAAAATGCAACAGCCTCATCATCAGAATTCATCAGAAAACCTTCTTCTTCATCAGACTTCGATTTTCACTTTCTTTTTCTGAAACCTTCGAAATTAGTGCCAATGGACCACCAAGACTTGCCATAGCTTCCTCAGCTATTTCATTAACCTCATTTTCATGAGATTTCAATTGATTGTACATGTCATTTAAAGTCGAAGTGTCAAAACTCTGCTAATTTTTCACCATCATACTTACACTTCTCCATTCCTTTCGAAGTCCCATTACAAATATCAAGTTGAACTCCATTGATGACCTTGTGATACCATAACGATTACAACGGTAGATTAACTCGTTGAACCGATCATAGTAAACTTCAATGGATTCAGACTCTTTCTGTTTGAAATCTTTGAGTTCGACTAAACATTGTTTCATAGAAGTGATCTTCGGCTTTTCACTGCCTTGAAATTTGTCTTTGAGATTGTTCCCGATTTCTTTAGCTGTTGTGCAAGTCCTGACATAATTGTACACAACAGGAGGCAAAGCACCTCTTAATTCCCTCATGCACCTCTCTCCAGCTGTTTCAAACGATTATATTGATTATCAACCTCCTAACTGCTTGATGATGAACCGATTGGCTGAACTGTTGTCGGTGGATTGATTTCTCCTGAAATGCAATTCCATAGTTCTTCATCCAATCTGTTCAAGTAGTCTTGCATACGATCTGCCCACTGATCGTAATATTCTGGAATTAGCATCGGAATCTTTGTGGATGATCCAAGCAAATGAGAAAATGATGTCATGGAGTTAAGATTGAATGACGCCATTGTTGTACGGAACAAAAACTCAAGAATATTATGAAAACTTGGAGAATTTGAAATCAAATTGTATATTTTAGATTAGAATCACACTACAAACAAACGATTCACAAAAATTTTCGCAGAATCAAATCCTAGACCTAGATCAAGAAGTATTTTCCACACACAAAAAGAACGTAAACTTTTTGAATCAAACAATAGACTCAAAAACCTTTTTGAACGTATGAAAAACAGATCACAGAAAGGAAACCTGCTCTGATACCAATTGATGAGATTTGGAATCAAGTTTGAATGTAATTCTAGTATTAATTGAGTAAAGAATTTAAACGATGACCACGAGAGTAAATAGAATCTTTGTTCAGCTCGTATTATGCCTTTTAGTTTACAGAATACAATGACTAAACTGTAAAACTGTGTGTAAAGTTCTCCCTTAGATCACTAGTACATACCCCTATTTATAGGAGAACAAAAGCATAACAAATATGCTAAGGACTAAACGTTAAGTCTTTACTTTATAATCCCTTAGTAAAATAACTATATATACGAAGACCCATACATATGAGGACACAAGACTCTTCGTAACAACCAAACTGACTCTTCAACTATTACAACATTTTAGCCCTAACAAAATTTTCAACGTGTGGAGAATCGATTTCATGGTACCATTCCTCATTTCTTTTAGTTATACCTACATACTTTTGGCGGTTGACTACGTGTCTATGTAGGTGGAAGCCAAGGCTAAAAGACATGATGATGCTAAAACAGTCATTGACTTCTTGAAGTCAAACATTTTTGCTAAATATGGTGTACCATGAACCTTGGTGAGTGATAGAGACACTCATTTTTACAAAAAAAAAAGATGGAAGCCATGATGAAGAGATATGGTTTCACACATCAGATATCCACTGCCTACCATCCATAAACCAATGGGCAAGACAAAGTGACAAATAGAGAGATCAAGCAAATTCTTGAGATGACGGTCAATACCATAAGAAAAGATTGGAGCTTTAAGTTAGAAGATTCCTTATCGGCGCATTGAACCGCCTTCAAAAATCCACTTGGCATGTCTCCATTTTGCCTCATTTATGGTAAGTCTTGTCACATACCGGTGGAATTGGAACATAAAGCATATTGGGTGATTAAGAAGTGTAATTTCAACTTGGAAGAAATTGGGAAGCACCAAAAGATGCAACTTCAAGAAATAGAAGAGTTAAGAAACAAGTCTTATGAAAACGCAAGCATCTACAAAGAGAAGACAAAGGTGTGTCATGACAAGCACATAACTCAAAAACACTTTATTTTGGTTTAAAAAAGTTCTTCTTTATCATTAACGCTTAAAGCTATTTCCAGGAAAATTACGATCTCGATCGCACAGACCTTTTATTGTTGTAAAAGTGTTTGATCTTGGTGCAGTTAAAATCAAGAGTTTAGAAACAGATCAAATCTTCAAAGTAAAGAGGATTCGTTTGAAACCTTTTTATGAAGGATTTGACACAGGAGAGTTCAACAGCGTAAGATTGGAGACCTTGGTTTATGAAGATTAAAGAAACCGGACCATGTCTTTGCAAAGACGTTAAATAAATGCATTATAAATAAAGAAACTCTGCGTGAAATTTGGATGTTTTTAGGTTTCAAGTTGGTCAAGAATAAGCATCAAGTGGATTAAAATTGATTTTGGTGAAGTTTAGGAGAAAACCGGGGCTTGTGGAGCGAAAACTTGTGAAAATTATCAAAAATCAGAAAATTGCACGGCCTGGTGTCCACCCGCATAGGGTTGTGCGACCCAGGTCCCACTCATGGAAATTTTAACTCAAAATGTGCAAAAATCAGGATGCCTAATGATATGGTTGTGTGACTCAAAATGTGCAAAAATTAGTGTTGCCACCTTCTGGTCATTACCACTCCGCTGCTCGTCGTCCGCTGCCATTTAACAGCCACCGGTTTCGTCCCTCCCTCACTGGTAAAAGAGGAAACAATAAACCCCAAAAATACCTCGATGGAAATGGCCGTTAAAAAACCACCAACCTCCTCATCATGCCCTTCGAGCACCAATGGACCACCCCACACACCAATTTCCATTCCGAAAGTAAACAACCGCGGCCGCCACATGTCCATTCCGACAGTAACACTCGTGGCTGCCGTTGATTCTCTATCTTAACTAAAAAACGAAAATCTTTAAATTTGCCACTAATTTACATCAATTCTCGAAATTGCTTACAACAATTTTCACCAAATATCCTCACAAGCACTGATCTGTAATCTTTTGGCGGAAACCACCTCCTCGGAAAACCTTGTGCCACCGCCGATGACTGTATGACGCCTCCATCCGCCGCCACTCAGTTTGACAAAACATTCTAAATTTTTGTTTCTCACCGAAGATTCAAAAGGCAAGACCTTTAGTGTCAAATTCAAGATTGGCGTGTGGTCATTTTCAGTTTTCAGGTTTCGACATTCGCATTTGGTATAATTTTTTTCACTTTTGTTGCATTTAGTTTATCGTTTCACTAGCCTTATACTATGAATTTGATTGCTTTGAATTGAATTGAGCCCAAATTGCAAGCTTGGATTGACTGCCAAGTTTACAAAGCTTTGAATTGCTTGGTGAGAGGTATAATTTTTGTTCAAGTTTTTGTCTTTGCTAGGTTTACATGGACAAGTTGAATGTGTAGGAACAAGACCATTCAATCTTCTCATGGTCCTTCCCAAGTGGCTCAATCATCAAAATTAAAATGAAGAGTCCCGATTGAGTATTTTGATCGACCACCCAGACCATGGGGAAAGGGAGAGGTGACGGCAACGATGCTTCCCTCACTAGTGCAAAAATCAAATAATTCAAATTAAACCTATAGAAACATGTAGTCTGGGCCATCAAGTTCTACAACTGCCAATCAAGGTTAAACCTTGGCATTGACCATTCTTGATAGAGATGTTCTCAAACATCGGTTGGCACGACTATCTAAATCTTTCTGTGCGCATATACACGAAGCCTATACTCAAATTCCTCTCCACTTATGCATGGGACGATGTGGATGAAGCAATCACCTTTCAACTCCAGGGTCGGCAGCATCGACTCACCTATGATACCCTGAACAATATCATGGGCACTTACATTTACTATAACACCAACATTGATAACATATAATGGACTAGTTTCAAACGCGCGCCAAATATGGACTTTTGAAATCAAATGATTGGTCATCCAAACTTCTATACAAGTTGACAGAAAGACCCTCACATCATCCGTAATTATTGAAGAATGGCACATTGGGTTCTTTCAACTTCTATCTTCGGACGCTTCGAGCCATGCCAAATGAACATTGTTGTGCTATATTTCCTCTATTTCATGTTACAACACCATTGGTATCGTCTTGGTTTTGCTACATTCTTTTTTAACGAATATGATAGCATGCACAAGAGGAAAAAAGGATAGATATGCATTGGAGGATTTATTACCCTAATTGGTTTAGTCCCGAGCCTTCAATTTCCGAAGTCCGAGTTTGTGCTAGTGAATGACCTGCCTATCTACCTCCTCAAATGCACAACCCTCATCCAGATTGAAGTGTTGTGCCCTAAAAATGATGGCGGTTACGCTTGGCTCAATCATGAGAATGATTCAATATACATCTTACCATACCCTAGCATCTCAGTCTTCACCACCAATGAACTTAAGACTTGGTTCCTGCCTAGGGAGCTAAACTTCGAGGATACTGGAGATGATAATGATAAGAGTGAAGATGATGACATTCAGATAGATGATAATATTGATGCCATCCCATTTGAGGCTGAGGACCCTTATGACCAGCCGATCCAACAAATGCCACAATACTTTCACAGTTATTCCTCAGGAGCACAGTTCCATCCACCACCTCAGTACCAATAGTTTCTACAGAAGCATGAGCCAGAATACAAGCTTCCTCTTGATATATAAAGTTAGCCTCTGGCCTTGCGCCTACATGGAAACTGAAATAAAGCATACATTTGGCACATTGAGAATCAGAAAAACCGCTACAATGCCTACATGGAGGATCTATGGCACCATTTCCAGCCTGAGGGTGGATACGGTCCTCACGTGCCTCCACCACCTTGATCCTGGTATGATCTTTCCTTACTCTCATCCTAATCAATAAGGACAATGCTTAATTTTAAGATAAGGGTGAGGTATTCTTATTCTCGATCTACTGACTTTGAATCTGCAAACTTGAACTGCTTAGTTGGCGGTTGCGACTGAACTGGGACTGGCCTATTCTCTTTCCTCTAGGTCTCTATCTCGATCAATCTCCTCCAAGAATTTGACTCCAGCTCTACAAAATTCTGGTGTTGTGTAGTCACCATGAACTCCGTAATATCAGTCTTGAGCATACTCAAGTAACAGTTTATATATACCTAATATGTGGTTGTGTACATAGGGCAAAACAAAGCCCTCTCAATAAACATCTTGGTGATATCACTCACCGACTCTGTCGTCTGCTTGAGTGACAACTACTAATGAAAAGTTGCTTCCTCTCCAAAAATGGAACATACACTGCCCTGAACATCTCTAAGAACTTTTCTCAAGTCACAGTGGCTCAGTCTAAGGAGAAAAGTTATGAGTCACAAACTTCCACCGATTCTTCTCTCCCAAGTGCGAAAGGTTCAACGCAAATCTAACCTTCAGGTTCTCCAGAAAAGAACATGTATAGAAACAACCGTCCACATCAGAGATCCACCTCATATAAATGATTTGGTCCTTGACCCCATCAAACTCTTAGGGGTTCATGTTAACAAAATCCCGATACTGCATCGATCCACCCTTGAGGTCCAGCAGCAGCAACAGTGATAGTGGCTGTGGTAGCAACAATATCAGTGAAAATAGCATAACAATCGTTGAACATGTTAATAAGCATGGTCTTGATGGATCCAAAAAGTTTTGGAATTGCCTCTCTGACTGTAGTGTCCACTTGAGTGGATATTAATTCTTGGATCTCATTGGCACTTAGCCCCAACTTCTTTTGGCCTCTCGTGCCTAAACCAAAACCTCTGGTCATGACCATACTGAAAATACATAGTATATCAGGTTAAGAAAACAGGTCATCACTAGCACAGGCTACATACTCATCTAATAGTTCCTCAGCAACACTAAGACTTTTCCTAAATCATGTATGGATCATATGCTTCCGGTAGTACGAGCCCATACTACCTTCCACACCTATATGTATTCGTCTCAGAGATCATCCCAAAGTTCAAAGCCACTACAATCGACCCTAATTCTATGTACAAACACACACTTATACATTGAGAAAGACCGTAAACTAGACTTCCTAAATCCTCATCCTACGAGTCTCCTCGACCATGTTCTCGCACCATTAAAAATATCTACCAACACCATTGGTCACCTCGTGTATGCAAGACGTACATGATACATGATCAAATAGACCGTCGGATAATTGTTTCTACCCTAAGCCCACAACCAAAAAAGGAATATAAAATAAGGCTAAATCAACATTCTAAGGCTATACAATCGTAATCGTGTACAACTATAGAGCATACACTTAACAAATAACAACATCGGTCTAATTTTCAAATAACACACAACAAGCAACTTCTTAGGCTACAAGGCATCATAGATATTAGACAATTTGAACATACATGTAACATCCTATTTGAGGATGTTTCATAAATCAGGATTTGAGGACCGTAATGCGATCATATAAAGGACTTGGGCTTCATTAGAATGGAGTTTAGACTCTATTGGAGGTGTGTGATGATGTTAAGTGATTTAAACCTTGGATTATTTGATAGAAGTTGAGGGGTAAAATGGGAAATGTTATGTTTAGGCTTCTTGCATAAATTAGGGATTTCAGTTTAGGATGTTTTTAGTCATGAGTATCAAGATAGAATTGTAGAGCTCATCGAAGAAGTTATGGCTATTTGACATTAAGCTGGAAAAGGGATTCTAGCAGTACGTTGGGCGTACACCAGGAGTACGCTGGGCATACTAGCTGAGGGGAGACACGTTTTTAAGAAGTTATGTTGGGTGTAACAAAAGGTATGCTGGGAGTACCGCTACAGTGACAAAACCCTAATTTCTTGATTTTGAGCCCTATTGAAGGACTCTAACACCTTGGGGTCCTTCCTAACATCAGTCTCCACCCTCTTGAGCCTCCAACTCGGAACCCTACTCCCTAGAGAAAATCTTGAGCCTTTTAATGTGTTTTGGGTGCATTTTAGAAGAAAGATAACTCCAAGCTTGTTGCTTGTTGAAGCTCCAACTTTTGGATCTATAGCATGTATTGCTTTTCTTAACTCCAAAAGGTATAAAGTTTGAAACTTGATGAACGTTTTATCCTAAAACCTTGTTCCTTGTGATTATGGACTACTCTAGACAATTTGAGTTGTCCTTTCAAACATTTTTAAGTACTTGTGATAAAAATACATGCTTGATCCTTTCTTTTCATCCATGCATGAGTTATGTAGTTTTTGGTGATGTTAGAAGTTAGAGTTTTTGGATTAAGCTCTCTTTATCCATGCAAATGAATAAGTTTGGAGAATTGATGGATTAGAATGCCTTTTAGGCCAGATATGAGGTTGCGGTTAAGTGTCTTAATGATTAAGAGCTTAAAGATAAGATGTGGGTTTTAGCAGAGTATGGTGAGTGTAAATCTGGCTACGCCCAGTGTGGCCAGGTGAGAACCTATTTTTATCTTTTCTTCACTTACACCTGGCATAGCGCCCTTCTACACCACACATAAGGTCAAAGGTGTTGACCTTGAATTTTTTTACTTTTCGATCAAGTGTACCTTTTGGCCATCTTGTGAGGATTTTGGTCTTGGAAGGAGCAAAATGGTAAAAAGCAATTTGCAATTTAATCTTTCAACAATATATGTGATGATATATTTCCTTTAATTCATTGTAACATATGGGGTCCCTATCAACAGCCTACTCATCCATAATGTAGATACTTTGCCACAATTGTTGATGATAAGATCATATACATGCACTTGGATTTATTTGTTAGAACATCGATCATTATGAAATTCAAGGTATTACACCAAAAGTTCCTTCCTCTGTTCATAATCAACTCAATAAATGCCTAAATATCTTTCAGATTAGATAATGCCAAAGAACTAGATCTCAAATATTTTTTTTTTCAAGAAAAGGGTATAATTCATCAAAACTTATGTGTTGGAAAACCAAAACAAATTTTAGTGGTTGAAAAGAAGCACCATCATCTTCTAAATATGGCCATATCCTTGACGTTTCAGTTAAAAGATCCAATTTCATTTTGGGGAGATTGTATTCCCACAGCTACCTATTTGATAAACAAAATTCCTTCTAATCCTCTTCAAAACCACACTCCATTTTAGGTCTTATATAGAAAAATGCCATTTTAAAAACATTTAAGAACTCTTAGATGTTTGGTATATGCTTCCACATTCGCTATAAATAGAACAAAATTCAATGTAAGAGCAAAAACATCTATATTTTTGGGATATCCTCCAAACATGAAATCTTACAAATTTTTTGATATAGAAAACAAAAAAAAAAAATTCAATTCATGAGATGTTGTATTTCATTAAATTATTTTTCCCTTTCATAACAATTCACTTTCAGTTTCTATTGATCCATTTTATCATATTTTTATGTATGTTCCTTTGAATGAGGATATTTTTGAACATAACCTTATTTAATTTTTGTCCCCAAATGATCCAATTCCTCAACATGTCAATGCCAATTCAATGCCTCACATTTACAGACCTGTTAGGAATCACAAAGCTCCTTTATACTAGAGAGATTATCATTGTAACTTTGTTTCAAATTTTCATTTTAAAGCCCCATGTTCATTAGATAAATTATTATCTTATGATAATCTTTCCAAAAACCATCGTCTCTTTGTAATGAATATTTCATCCACTTTTGAACCAACTTACAAAGAAGAAACAAAACATCAAGAATGGTGTACTACAAAGAAATATAAATAAGATGTGATGAAGGATATGAATACCTGGACCGTTGTTCCCTTACCTCCACAAAAGAATGCAATGGATTGCAGATGGGTATATAAGATTGAATATGGCAGCAATGGTGCTATAGAAAGACATAAATCCATACTAGTGGTAAAAGGTTTTAACCAAAAAGAGGGAATTGATTACTTTAAAACCTATTCACATGTTACAAAACTATACACTGTGAAGTTACATCTATCCATAACATTAATCAAACAATAGGACATGGTGCAATTAGACGTGAATAATGTCTTCCTAAATGTGGATTTACAAGAAGAAATTTTTATGGAAATTCGACATTGTCTTGATATTCATGGGGAACAATCTAGTTCCAAAATGGTACTTAAATTGAATAAATCAATATATGGGCTTAAACAGGTATCCAAAGAATGGTTTAAACTTTTTTCAAGATTTATGATTGCCTTAGGATATATTCAATCAAAATCATATTATTCTTTCTTAATAAAGGCAATGGGAACAAATATGTAGCACTTCTTGTGTATGTGGATGATATAATCATCACATGCTCTTATAAATAGGGTATTGGTTTTTTTAAAAACAACAATTAACTTTGAAATGAATATTTAATCCAATTTTGAACCAACAAATTACAAAGAAGCAGAAAAACATCATGAATGGAGTACAAAAATGAAATCTAAATTAGATGTTATTAAGGATAACAATACCAGAACCATTGTACCCCTACCTCCATAAAAGAATGCAGTGGATTGCGGATGGGTATATCAGATCAAATACGGTAGCAATGGAGCTATAGAAAGACATAAATCCATTTTAGTGGCAGAAGGTTTTAACCAAAAAGGGAGAATTTATTACTTTGAAACCTACTCACGTGTTGCAAAACTAGTCATTGTGAAGTTACTTCTAGCCATAAAAAAAAAGCAAACAATAGGACATGGTGCAACTTGATGTGAATAATGCCTTCCTAAACGGGGATTCACATGAAGAATTTTTTATGGAAATTACACCTTGTCTTGATATTTAGGGGGAACAATCTAGTTCCAAAATGGTATTTAAATTGAATAAATCAATTTATGGGCTTAAACAGGTATCCAGACAATGATTTGAAATTTTTTAAAGATTTATGATGGCCTTAGTGTGTGTGTGTCTATATATATATATATATATATATATATATATATATATATATATATATATATATATATATATATATATATTCAATTTAAATCATATTATACTTTCTTTCATAAAGGCAATGGGGACAAATATGTAGCACCACTTGTGTATGTAGATGATATAATCATCACAGGATTTTATAAATAGGGTATTGGTTTTTTAACAACAATTACCCAATTCAAGCTTAAAGACTTGGGATCATTAAGCTACTTTATGGTATTGGAAATAGCCAAATCCAAGGAGGGTATTTTGTCTCACAAGGAAATTACACCTTGCATTTAATTAAATATGCAGGATTATTAGCTGCAAAGCATCATAACACTCCAAAGGACCCCAACGTTTAACTCGCTAATAACATAGGTGAGAAATATCATGATCCATCTCAATACAGAAGGTTGATTGGAAGATTGTTATACTTTAATATTACAAGACCAGATATATCCTTTGTAGTTTAAAGATTATCGCGAATTATATATTGTCGTCACATTCCTCATTATGAAGCAGCATGGCATCTTTTGAAATACTTAAAGCAATCTCCAGGACAAGGTTTATTCTTCTCTAAAGACTCTACTGTACAAATCAAAGGTTTTTGTGATTTGGATTGGGCAAAATTCAAAGACTCAAGGAGATCAATAACAAGATTTTATGTATTCTTTGGAAATTCATTAGTATCCTAGAAATCTAAAAAGCAACCTACAGTCTCAAGATCCTCAGTAGAAGCTGAATATAGAGCTATGGGAACTACCACTACTGAACTACTTTGGTTACAACAATTATTGAGAGCTTTTAATATACATTCCAAAGATCCAACTTTATTATTCTATCACAATGATGTTGCTATCCAAATTATCACCAATCCTACTTTACATAAGCGTACAAAACACAAAGAAGTTGACTGACATTTCATTCAAGAGAAGGTGGAAGAAAAAACTATCCAATTGTTACCCATATGTTATGATTTACAATTAGCAGACATGTTTACTAAACCATTGCCAAGTTCCAAGCTTCAACCTTTTATTGGCAAGATAGGTTTGAAGAATATTTATTCTCCATCTCCATCTTGAGGGGGAATATTAGGGATCATATTGTAATTAGCGAAAGTAAAACGGTATGTCTGTAAATATGTGTAATGGTAGTTAAGTTTGTTAGACGATCCTCTTGTTCCTTGTATATATGTAATGTGTTATGATCAATACAATTAGTTGAGCAGTTCATTTCTTCATTTCAATCTTTAATAAAATATGAATGGATGGTACATGATAACCAAAATAATTTTTTTGCAAAATTACAAATAAAGAGATTTCATATTCTTCCAAACTGTCACAAAAAGTAATTTCTTGTTTCATCATTTCTTTTTCTATTTTGCAATCATAAACGTAAGTTTATCTTTTATAAAATAAATTTGTTTCTTCTTACTCATATTATGAACTTTCATCTTTTATGCGTATTGTGTATCCCGTTTCTTGTATCCATGTCTTTTTGTGATCAATAATTCATGATTCAACAAAAGAAATAAAATACATATGTTTCCCAGAACATCAAGGAGCCCAATCTAGAGGTCATAGCCCCATATATCTAAACAACAATTCAGTTATAACTTATGAATGAATATATAACAAACTCACAGAATCTATATAAATAACCATGAGCTTGAAATTTGAATCAACTTAATGACGCTAGCTACAACCCACATGGTTCCCTAGCTAACTCCCAAGTGACGCAAAGAAACACTCATGTTAGCATATGATTCAGATATAACACGATACGATAAAAAGATTACTATGTTATGCTTAAAAGTTAAAATGATATTTCAAACTAACTTTCTATTTTTATAATTCGTGTTTATTAATTGTTCTAAAATCATATCAAAAGACATAAATCCTTACGTGATTTGTGTATTTTTAAAGAAATAAATTTTGTTAATAGCTACAAGATCCAATATTAGTCATAGTGATCTATCACGATGGAAAAGGAAAAGCAAATTCGTGATTGTTTTCAAATTGAAATTTCAAAAATAAATATTGCAAAGAGAAACCAACCCAATTTTGGTAGCTTCCAAGAAGGTTGTGACATGCAACTTTCTTATAAAGTATGGCTATGCCCACAAACATGGAAGCCTTCAACGAAACATTCATCTTTGGAAATGGAGGGTGGACGAACCAAAAGGAAAAGAAAAAGAAAAACCGTAATGGTTGTCTATTAATATCCCTTTATTTTTTTATTTTTTTTGAACCGCACCTTCTTCCTTACAAATAAATTGATATAAGTATGAATAAACAGAAAGTTTTTCTACCTTATGCAATGAGTGTTTAGCCGGAAAAAACATGCATTTTCTGATTAAGGATAATATTAAATTTTGTGTCGTCTTTGGGTATGCGGACTTGATATATTTAATTGGAAACTGATTTTTATCCAAACATAACAAATAATGTTTTAAAATATTATATTGTACACAACACGGGCTCAAGATTTTAAAGGCCCTGTGCTAAAAAAAAGTGAGGCCCTAAATATAATTTTTTAATATATAAGATAAACAAACTTAAGATGGTGAATTGTCGTTACGGAAAACTTAAAAGTAAACAAATTAATTAAAAAGGAACATATGGAATTTTATAAAAAGTTCAAGGGTTAATTATGTAACTTTTGAAAGCTTATTTGTTAAAGGAAAAAGTTTTTTTGCCACATGTTAATCTCTCATGATTTTTGACACTTGTCATTTTGTGGTATTTTTGAAATAAATATTATCCACTTGTCAATTTTTGGTTTTTTCAATTTTTAAGATTAAAGTCATATACTTATATATATAAAGTATTGAATATCATATATATATTATATTAAATTGTAATAAATATATTTTTTAATTTTTATTTTAAAATGATACATTAAAAAATATTTTATATTACATTTTAATGTTAATCTTTTTTTTAAATCAACCCGTATGATATACGAGTATCACACCTAGTGAATCATATAGTATAAAATAAGAGCCAAACTGTAAATTGAATTAAAAACGTCGAAATGATGTGGACATGAATCGAACCCATATGCTTGTTTGAAAAGAAGAGGATGCGATGTGCTTAAGCCAATTGAGCTACACAAGTTTTATGCAAAAACTTGAATAAACTAATATATTTAATTATTAAATATATAATTTAATTAAAACTGGGGCCCTATTTTTTTCGGGGCCCTGTGCGGCTGCACCTCTTGCCCCCTTAAAACCGGGTCTGATTGTACAACTATATAATGCATAAATTGTTGTGTATAACAAAAAACTGTTGTGTACAAATCACTATTTAATTGGGTTTCGTTCTCCTCAAAAATAGATTCGAAACGGCATATTACACGTCCAATGGACGTTAAGATTAAGGAGATATTATATGGGTAAGGTTATCCATATTATATGGGTAAGGTTATCCATACCCACTGATTAATATATTAATTTTTTTAAAATAACTAGAATGATTAAATAATAATTTAATCTTTTTACTATTTTTTGGAAACAAACATATCACTAAAATGCACCCAAACAAAGCAAGAAGCTAAGAGGGGCAAAAAGGGAAAGAAAACAAAAGGGTACGAGTGCAGAAAAAGAAATTACAATAAAGAAAATGGGGAATTGTTCCAATCCACCCAGTTATATGGAATATCCGAACCCCTACATTTGAACCGTAAATACGTCAAAGATTTAACGTATTCCATTCCCCTCCATGGTGTAGAGAAAATGCCCCGAAATATCCTATCATTCCTGAATTTCCATATTCCCTAAATTAAACCATTACATATAACCTGGAATCTTCTTCTCATATTCAAGCTAGTGCCCCAATTGTTAGTAAACTAAAGTAATTCTCTAACATTATTAATTTGGGTTGGGCCAACTCCACACCATTTGAAGATTATATTTCATATGTGTTGTGCAAAATGACAAGTTACTAGCATATAGTCGACTGATTCATCTATACCAACACAAGAACCGCACTTGGTCTCACTAAGATTAACATCGCGATTAGCAAGTGACATAGCTGAGGGGATACGCCCTTGGGTAGCCATCCAAGTGAAGCAGATGACTTTTATTGGGGCTTCTTTACACCAACTAATAAGTGGATATGACAATGGAAGTGGATTATGGTCAATCATCTTTCTAAGGCACTCCACCGTGTAAGTTCCATCTGCCATGGGATTGCAATGCAGTTGATCGACTCCGTCCGTGAGTCGTGTGTGGGAAATATCGTTGTACAGTGACCCTAAATCGCATTCTAGTCCCCTTAGCAGACAAGATCTCCACGAGATAGAATTTTCATTAAATTTCTGCACCACTGTACACCTTTTGTCAGTGTCAACATCATACAAATGAGGATATCTATCTATCAAAATTCTATTACAATTATAATTATTAGCTAATAATAAAGTGATTAGTGCTGCTAATAAGACACTTTAGACACCTTATAAAATGATATGTGACGGTTGGGCCCTGAGGGTGATATATGATCAACATAATCATCCACATGCACAATATTTGGAGGGACATGTTTTTGTTTGGTGGTTGACAGAACACGATAAACAATTGGTGGCTGACTTGACAAATCAGAATGTTACACCACATTATTACTGATTCCAATTATAATGATTAATAATGATCATATTACCAATCCCTTGATTCAACACAACTACCTACTCAGTGATCAGGTGAACAAATAATCACATAAATCGTTATTAAGTTCGTATTATGCAAGACTTGATTTATAAACTAAGACTAATGATAATAATCTCTGCCATAAGCAAAAAAGATTGACACTTCAACAAATAAGGATCTTTAAACAAGCTTAATATTGTTATGTCATTCCATCGATGAGACACTATCACTGCCATTGATCTATGCAAGGAACATGTAGTCACAATTAAATAGTACGTCATTCGCTTCCCGGGAGGGCAGTCCGAAGGTCTAGTCAGATTGGAAAATGAGTGAATGTATGAGAAGATAGTGGGAGGGATATAGCGAATACCCAATGTGATGAGATAGTTCCTCCTCTTTTATAGTTGGTTCCATGTATCAGAAAGGGGGGACCATTGCAAAGGTATCTCGCATACCTGAATGGGATCGGTCCAGTTGCCCGTGTCTTGACCTTCCTCTATCGTGATTGGTGCAAAGGGATTAATGTTAGTGGTCCGTGCATCTAAATGCTAACGTATTTCCTTGTATGGGTAGTAGTTGGCATGTGTGATAAGCAAGGGATTCCAGATTGGGGCGTGAAGCTTTGCTGTCAGGCTAGTTTAGGTCCTATCGTGGCGACCCCTTTGATTATTATTGTAGCCAACCTGGCGGACCGCACATCCCTAGCATGTTCTCTTCTGCCATCTTGTGAGACCTACGGTCACTTTACTAGTTACGTCCTGATGAACCGACATGTGGTACATTATCAAGCCTCTCAGACTAGTAATGATGGCGTAGTGTAGTTAACCATTATGTTCTAGACTCTTAGCCACGCGTGCCACCTTATTAACCACCAAGCAGTTATGATTTTGCAGTTGTGACGAGTTAGTAACTTTAATGCAAGAATGATGTTCAAGGAAAGCTCTTTGAAATGTGAGACTTCATTTCCATAGAATTCTTTTGTAACAAATCTCCAATGGAATTTTTGTAATATCACTAGCCAAGTCTCTATGACTTTGTTGTCTAGACATTACAAAAACATCATTGCATGTAAGTTTAGACTCTAACAAATTCTTGTAGTGGTAAGAATTTGGCATTCTTACATTTCTGATAAGGATTTGGAATTTTGAAATGAACATCATTGGAAATGTGCTCAATTAATCTATTTCACAAAGAAAGGACCATAGATAAACATAATGTGCATTGTTGGAGCATGGCATGATTATTGTTTTAATTCAAGTATTAAGTTGATTGTTCGAAACATTATACAATGAATAAGGTCTAATCAATATGGTGATTAAATAATAAGTATTTTATTTATATTCAAAAGTTTTTATACCATATTGGATTAGGTTATTCTTGTGTTTCACTTCGCATGTTTTAGTTCCCGAATAACTAGGTGTCGGGAATAAAACCTAATTGTGATTGGATGAATAAGATGCGGAAAATAAGAACACACACAATTAAGAAGATATGTCGAATGATCACTCGATTTAAACAAAACATGATGAATAAATTACACTTTCAGAATAGACTAAAGAGTCTAACTCTACATAAGAAACCTCACAATGTTTGGCTGCTACATTTTGCCTCACTTTATAGGGAAAAGACAAGTCTTGGGCTTTTAACCTACACTTCATCAAGGGGGGCCATTGCCATGATCCATGGAGTACTTTGAATCCTACAATCTTCCCTCAAAGTATGGAATGGATGACAAGGCTTCAACTTCCGAAACAAGCATCTAGCAAACAAGAAAAGATCTCGCAATGAGGAATATTTGAAGCAATCCACAAATCTTGATTCTTCAATAGTCTTCAAAAACGGGTTCTAGGATATATATGAACCAATCACTGAAGTAATGTTTTTAAAATTCATTTTCTAATGTAATCCCAAAGATCTTCAATAAAGCCAAACCCACCATAAAAACCCATTTCAGAATTAAGAAACAAAATCACTTCTTATCTTTGAAGAATTCCCCCTCCAAGTCACAATGATCTTCAAATAAGCTGATGATATAAGCCACCAAAAAAGACCATGTAACAACCTAAATTTTAAGATTCGTAATGCCACTTGATCAAGAAAATACTAGAAGTCGGAGATATATCAAGGCCTTAGAAGAGCTCGACGAAGAACTGCTACTGTAAAAACTACTTCACTATAAAATATTTAAAAGAGCTCGATGAAGAACTACTACTATAAAAGCTACCTTCATAATTCTACCACAAGCTTCATCAAAAATGTTCAAATTTGAAAACTCACAAATCCAATTTCGAATGGCCATACCAATTTCTCCCCCGATTTATAATCAAAAACATGATTTTAAAACCCTCAAATGCTCATGAGAATGATCTTGAATGGATAAATAATTACTGTGCTCCCCCGCGACAAAATGATATAAACAATGAAGTATAAAAGCCAAAATTGTCGAAAAAAATTGACGTTATCACGAAAAACGACTTTCCGAACCACCAAGACTTGTTGGAATCCTTAATTTTTTTGTTCACGAAAAAAATATGAACATTAAAAAAATCCAAAATTGTTCACTAGCCCTTAAATTTATAAGCTTTTCGAAAAATGGGGTGAAACTGTCACATTGCTGAAAGTCAGGGGACTAAATTAATAATTTTGCATCATACTCCCCTTCATTTGTAACAATTTCTAAATATGATCCAAAACCGCCAAGTCACGAAAAATACAGGGACCAGATCTGTCAAATCGCTGAAGTTACAGGGACCAAAAATGAAACATTGAGTTTTCTTCCCCATTTAGACGGACGATTGACGAACAAAGCGATTTCCCCTCATTTACCAAAAACTCTGAATCCACCAATCAAACCTTTTCGTTCCGAGCTTGTTTGAGTTGCGAATCTGAGTCCATTCGCAGTTCCAATTGCAAATCGATTCACTCTATAAAGGTGAAAGTTCTCACTGTCAAGCTTGAGAAAGCCGAGAAACAGATCAACGATCTTCTGTCCGAAAAGGCTGTGATGAAAAGTTGTGTAGCAGATGTGAATGCCCTGCTTACGGTCATCATCGAGACTCGTGACTCAATGATCACTATGACAGTCAAAAAGCACATGTCCGAAAAGATAAGGCCAATGTTCGCAATGCTCAACAGACTGGAAGGTGTTCCGGAATCAAGCTCAATTCTCAAAACAAATGGGAGAAGGTGTGAAACAATCCAAGAAGGAAAACCCCAAACCTACAGTCAAGCGTACTGTCAAGCCTGAGAAGGAAAACGAACCAAAGGGTAATGTAGCTTCGGCTTCGAAAGGCAAGGAAAAGCTTAACGAAGAACCAATAATCGATGACAGTGAAGAAGAAGAGTCGGACAAACATGAGCTTAATAGAAGAAAAGATCGGGAAGCTCAAATAGATGAGCACCAATGAATAGTTCGCAAGGAGGAAGAAAAAGAAAAGGCCAAACGCGAAGCTCAAGTCAGGCTGGAAATCCGAAAGCTTTTGTTTCCAGTGTGGACTTTGGATCGAATCCTGAGTGAAGCTGTGGATATGTCGAGTCAATATTGGTTGGAACCAATTGTGTATTTTGATCTTCAAAATACACAAGATTCGCAATTGGATCTACCAATCACACCGAAAGCCTTCAAGTTTTGCAGTTTTGTCAAAGTTGCGAATGTCCCTCCAACAGACAACGGTGCAGATCACTTACTCTTTTCGTTCTACCTAAAGCACATGAAGTCGTAGTACGAAGCCTGGAGTGCGAACAAGATCACTACTGTCAAGGTTGTTGGTCCGATCGAAACAGATAGCTTCCCGAATGCCAAATTTAAGGGTGCTAGAGGTTCAATGAGTCAAGTGCATGAGTTTACTCTTGCTGATCTTCCATGCATGAACCCATATGATTGGATCATGATGTACAACATGTTGCTAAGGGATAAACAAAAGTACGAACCTATTGTCTCTCACTTCAAACGAATGCTAGTTTCGTACATACAAGAGGTTGGGAATATGGAAGTTGAAATAGTAGTTTTATTGCTAAGGAATCCAACGGTACTTCCTAAAGAAGCCCATGAAGGATTTGACAAAATGAAACCAGGGAAGATAAGCAAGGACGGATGGTGCGCGGCCTTTCAAATGAAGGAGAGAACTGATGCAAACTTTCACAAAGTTTGTTTCTTTTTCAATGACAAACATCTTTTCTCCACTTCGTTCCTAGAGTATATCTTGGAATTCGTATGCAAATACAAACAGAACAACAAAGGCGACAAGAAGTGATTTTTGGATATGATTCAATGGTACATCCAAGTTTGCAAGGTTCTGCTAAGCATAATTCTGAAAGTCGTTGAAGTGCATAAGCAAACTCATCAATGAAGGACTCCCTCCCAATCGACACAAAGGGAGAAATTGTTGGGTATTTAGTGTTGCATCTTTATGGGTTTTTTGTATAGTCTATTTTGTATCCGGGTAGGGCCTGTCCACCCATCATTTACTTTTAGGGTTTTACTATTTAAGATGCCTGCATGCATCATGTATTAGTTGATCGTGTCATTATAAACCTTACATAGCCTCTACAGTAGCAGTTCTTTATCGAGATCTTCTGAGGTTGTGACTTTTACTCATTCGACACATTCTTGATTCATATTCTGTGTTTGATTGCTTTTTTCTGTTTGAATCTATTCGATCTTTAGAGTTTTAATCTCAACACTAGGTTATTCAAACACCCATAGTTGATCATACTTTTGGAAGTAAGTAGTGAATTAAGACTATCATGAATCCAACTGTAGATTGTCTAAGTGCTTAGAGATAGCAAATTTTTGCTGTAGTGTTAATGAGAACTCCTGAAATGGGAATTTGAGTATTGGATTAACCCACGCTCAAGTATTACATCATGGATTTTATCACGAGTAATTTTGAGACGATAATATCTTATATTCTTGAAACGGAGACATATGAGTTGTCGTTTACGAGTCGGTTATGCATTGTTAATACGTAAACTCATCAGTAACATGATGTTATAAAACGTATTATTGTGTGTGATTTGATGAGTAAATTGTGCAAGGATATGATTCGAAGTTTATCCGTTTATTTTACCCTAAACGGGATAAAAGCGATATATGTGGGCCCTTCGATGATTTAGTGATGACACTCTAAGCGCTTGGCCAAGTCTGGACTAATTTGATTTGTTCAATTAGTCAGTCGTCATAAATCGAAAATCGGGAAACAAACCTTCGACAGAGAGAATGATTATAATCCATGTCTCATGTCCATACGATATCTTACAGAACGAAGGAGTATTTGATCACTTATCTAAAGGACGTATTACTGATTAGATCATAGTTCGACAGCGACTTTTGAAAGCTACGATTGCTAGTCAAATTTTTAAGTCATACTTGCAATAGTAGTTATTAGACTTATCCAAGTGGGAGACTGTTGGACGAGGTGTCTAAGCCCATAACTATGATTGGTATGTACTTGATTTGATATCTAGCATGGTCATTTTTGGGTTGCCTTCACTCATGCAACTTGACAGGATGACTGGTGGAGAGAGAGAGAGTAGGATTTATTATTTGAAATAATAAATTGGTACTCAAAATTATTTTATTAATATATTATAACATTAATATATTATTTGGAGATCATATTATTAATTGGTGATTAATCAGAAATTAATTTGATATTAATTTTGGGATTAAAAGAACTGATTAATAATTAAAGGGACTGTTTTGCAAATCATTGATAGTTGCAGAACTGGCTTATTGGACTCCTTAATTAGGAATGGACGAAATCATATAGGGAGGCCCTATAGATTTCGTCCAAGGCCTCATAACTAAGAGTCCATGGGCTACTTAAGCCTTAAGTAGGAATTAGGGTTTCCTCCAGAATCCCTAGTAGCCCACAACTATATAAAGACCCCTGAGCACTTGGAATTTTGGCCGATGCTTCGAAGAAAGAAACCCTAGCCACTTTCTAAGTGTCTTTCCTCTCATCATCTTGCATTGTGTGTTTGTGACTCCCTTAGAGGTTCAACACTTGGGGCACTAACCTTTCAAGAGTCAAGGATCTTCAAGGAACTCTTGTTGTTACTATATAACAACTGAGGTAATCTTCTAACCCTAATTTCATATGAATTTCGAAATTTGTATGTTAGATCTAGCGTTATTGCTTTGGTGTTCTATTTTCATGTTCAATTAGTGAAGAACTTAGATCCAAAGAAATTAGGGTTGCATGATCACATAGGAATGTAGATATACTCAAAACCCATCAGTCTACATAGTTATAGGTGTTGTTAGATAAGGGATTCATTAGACCGAACAGTTCACCATGGGGAGCTCTGATCCTATTTGTGTAAAAGAATGATGGCTCACACAGGATGTGCAGTGACTAATGGGAGTTGAACAAGTTGACGGTGAAGAACCATTATCCACTTCCAAGGATTGGCAATTTATTTGATCAGCTTTAGCATGCATCTTTGTTTTTAAAGATTAATTTGAGGTCGGGATATCATCATATGAGGGTTAGGGATGAAGATATGCAGAAGACGGCCTTAATGACTCGCTATGATCATTACGAGTTCGTTGTGACGCCATTTAGGGTCACTAATGCACCTACAACGTTCATATATCTAATAAACCGGGTGTGTATGTGTAACAACCCAGAAAATACGTCATCGACCGCCGTTAGTATTTAACGATTGAACGTGAAAATGTAATAAGGACAATCTGTATCCATCTGGTATATTTCAATATACTCAAATTTGCGTCAGTATTTACGTCAACCATTATGCTAAAAAATAAATGCACAAAAAGTCGCGTCACTTTGAGAGCAGGTTAACATATTTAAACTCTATAAGTTCCCACGATCTCGGAAATATAAATTTCGCAACAATCCGACTCATTATGGGAGAGATATGACTTTTATAGTTAATAAATATCTATCGTACTTAAGAAGCTACAACGAGAAAAGCTACAAAGAAAATGGTTGACTTTTGGAAAAAGTCACCAACTAGGTAATCGTAGTACTACTTAAAGTAGGAATTATGAGACAAATAACGCCTAAAACGGAAAAGGTATTAGAGAGTAATGATTTTTATAAAATCATAATGGTAATAAAAAAATAGTCAAAAAACGAAAGTCAAAACTAGCCAAAACAACCAAAAGGAAAGTTGTAGAGGACGACGAGACCTACACGGATATATAAGAGACGTTAAAAATGGAGTTTGTACGTGAGGATTATGGAATTTTAAAGTTGGAATTTTACAGTTACGCGTGCCCGCACGCAGTGCATTCTAACAGTCGATCGATCTGGAACAGAATGAAGTGGCACAAGTAGAAGGAGATACATCGCAACCCCTATTGGCTCATGCACAAATTCATGGTGCACACTCCAAAACTTGCCACAAATAGCAAGCCTCGTCAGATTAGTCTCCTCACCGTTCACTCTATCTCTCTCTCTCTCTCTCTCTCTCTCTCTCTCTTTCTCTCTTTCTCTCTCTCTTTCTCTGAGTCGATCCTCGTGCAACTGCCTTGATCGCCTCTCAAAGTTCTGACTTTCGGTTTCTACCCTACAACAGCGTTTTCATAAGGCTCAAGTAAGTTCACGGCCACATTTTCCAAAACTTTTTAGGGGGAGAGAATACATGTTAAAATGCAACTATACATAATTATCACTACTTTAGTTAAATAATTAAGCTCTTAACATTAGGATGATATTATCTTCGGTAGATACTATGCCCAAACTTATAGCTAATATTATGCCTAGTTGTGATACTGAATCACAATGATAGATAAGATCACACATGGTTGTTGCATTGGCCAGTTGGGAAGAAACGCAAATACTCTAGTCATTATTATAGCCACCATTTGGATAACCATAGTACCTAGTGGATGCTCGGCTACATAAAACACAATAATTATATATACATATCAGATAAATAATATATATATATATATATATATATATATATATATATATATATATATATATATATATATATATATAAGTAAATATGTATGAATACTACAAGAATAATAACACAACCGACCAGGGGAGGCCCGCACAACAAGAGTTTGATGATACATGATTCATCAACACGATGAAAGATTTTCAGCTAGCTGCTGGCCTATAATCTTTAAATCTTAAGTGAGTAGAAGAGATGTGTATGTATGTATACGGGATTGAAACCCCCACCTGTAGTTGCTAGCTACAACCTAACGTCAAGTCGAAGAAAGCATAAATTTTAAACACATTTGCTATGTCCGATGAAGTGTCGTGGTTTTTGGGATCAACGGTCATAGCTGAATTATAGTAACTCATTGTAACTTTGTTAAAAAAAACTAATTATCTTAGACTACTACTAGGAACTAACCTAAGAAAGTACTGATAGTACACACAAACTCGAGGAAGTGAGTTTAGGATAAACAAGATAATTAAAATACCCAGACAACATTTTATAACCATAAAACTTGTGAACTCACCAATATTATGTTGACCTTTCAAAACCCACATGTACACTCAGGAGAAAGAACCCAACTGAACGAGGAGGTAACATCAGTCATGCAACCTGAAGTCTATGTGCTTTGCTTTTGTACTTTGCTTTTATGACCTACTTGTATCTCAAACAGATGTATAACATATTTTATTTAATGAATAAATAGAAATATTGTTTAATATATCAGTGTATTACTCAATGTATTTCTTTTTCCTAGAATCCAACATTCTAATGTTGCACATCCTGGAATTTCCACCGCCGACCAAGGGTGCGACAGATTTGTATCAGAGCTATAGATTATAGCGAACTAATAATTCATTAGGAAATACATCTATAATCTAGGACTACACTCTAATTTGGTAACCCTTTAAAACTAATAAATTAATAAGTATTAATATTAATTAACCTACTTCTTGACTACTTACGGGAGAGGTGACTAGTTTGAATTATCGTTTGGGTTGCTGGATTTCAGAACAACTATATGCTAAAATGGTCCTATCCTCTGGTACTTCTCATTAACCGATCCTTACTTGATAGTATTAGGGTACAAAACACTAAGAATTAATAAAATATACAAAACTCAACGAATATTAAAAGATAAAGAGTGATATAGATATGATCATATAAGTATATCTACTACCCACAAACACAAACCCACAAAGTCGTAACTCAGGATTTTAGGTCAAAAACCATGTTTAGAATAGGGATAATATAACGATTGTACCGCAACTTGACCAAGAATGTGTACCTAAGTTTTATTATTGTCTAACCGACGCACGACTGAACTCGGATACAGTAGTTGGAAATCTAAACGCTTGAGGAATTTTGGATTGTATGCATAGACAAAGATTCTATACTCAGAGACTTTTTTTAGAGACTTCTATGTCTGAGGATTTTTGGCTTAACGACATCTACACTTGAGGACTTCCTGTCTTAGGAACCACTATTCATGACTTACGACATAGTAGAGAGACCCAAGAGTTACGGGTACTATCTATTACATACTTATAATTAGATATTATATAGTATTTAATTGATCTTCACATCTCTCATAAACATCTTTCATGTTTGATGTCTTATGTAGGTTTTGCCAAGAGTATGGCAGGCGTAGGATCATGGAGTGCAGCTTCCTTGTCAGAGGTGGAGCATGTAGTACATGGTGCTTCAAACACTATCGACACCTTAGTCGCGATCATGACCTCTAAGGAGTAGCCTACAGATAACAGTGACGACCCAGATCCCAACTATACTCCAGCTGAGCACCCTTCTGATCCAGGCCATTCACCAGACTACACACCAACTCATATTGAGCTTCTCAGTTCCGATTATGAGTCTGGTGAGGAAACGGAAGACATTGATACCTTGTTGGAGATGTCACCACCTCGCGTCACTCCTTTACACCAATCTTTCAGTGCATATGCTAGTAATCGGGTGAAAAAAACCCCAAGTAAGACTACTACTATTCCCACTCTGAAGAGAGTGGAATCCCCACCAACATCACCACTGCTAATGAAGAAACCATGTGGAGACATCACTTGGATGTCTCAATACAATCTTGAATGCAGGAGGAGGATATCAACTTGCGTTTCGAGGTAGGGGAGTCCTATACTACAGCTACCCCTACCCTGAACACTCCGGTCGAGCAAGTTATGTCCCTCCTGGTACCACAGACCGCCCATCACTCAGATCGCATAGGAGCAACGGACTTCGAGCTCTTTCTTTTGACGATGGCCCTGAGGCAGCTCACAAAGCGAGTATAGTATCTAGAATAGAAGAGGTATGTGATGGAGATGAGGACCCTACTCATTCAAGATCAGTTGCAATAGGCGAGGGATGAGGCCCAGTTTCGTCATAAGGTGTTGGAGGAGGTGATCAATCACATAGATAGGTTGGAGCTCCAGGTGGAGATAGCGGAGTCACTCATTTCTTTTTTAAATGTTTGGATTGGTTAGGTTCATAAATAGTTGGTTGGTTGATGGATCTCTTGATAATGTACTATGGGTCTTAGTTTTATTTTCCACACTCCAACACGATGGCTAGAATGGATACTTATACTTTTTGGGTTAGAGTAATGGAAAAGCTCATACATGTTTGTTTTGTATCCTCGGAGATTTTCTTTCTCTAACCACCCCTTGTTTTGTTGGCCTCCCTATATGATAATATGATGCATAATATAATTACATGGTTGCATGAAATATGTGTTGTTGTGTTATTATTGCTTTCATCAACACTAACACTAACACACCATGACATAACCTTACCCACAAGGAGGATACAAACTTACTAATTGCGACTAAATAACTCACGTCTCGACACTAACTTTAGGAATTTAGAAATGTCACCGCCATAAATTATCAAATCTAGACAAGGTCTTCAAGCATAGAAAGATGCCCAGTTTGCTCAGAGTAACCCACTTATAGACCACTCGACCATCAAGGCAATGGTTGAGCAAAGGATAGTTGATTCTCTGGCCACACTCAGAAATAATCCCTATACAATCAAGGTGCTCCAAGATTATGCACCTACAAGGACTTTATGAACTGCAAGCCTAAAATGTTCTATGGGAATGAGGGAGCTGAAGGCCTCACTAGATGGATCAAGAAGACTAAGTTTGTCTTTGAAATCAACTCTTGTGCTGAGGGAAGCAAGGTTAAGTTCATCTATTGCACTTTTGTGGATGCGACCATGTCTTAGTGGAACAGCCATGTCAAGACCATGGGCCTCGCAAATGATAATTCCCTAACCTGGGAGAAATTAATGCAAATGCTCATCGAGGAGTATTTCCCTTGGGAAGAAATGTAACAATTGAAGCAAGTGTGGTAGAACTTGAAAATGAACAATGCCGACATCTCGACCTACACCATTAGTTTCAATGATCTCGCGACCCTTTGTCCAAACTTCATGAATCCTGGGTACAAGAATGTGGAAAGGTACATATGGAGATTAGTCAACCCGTTCAAGGGTTGTTCACCACATCTCGACCAACAAGATATGATAGTTCCAAGAGGTTAGAATATAGCTTAACCAAACAAGACATAAGATGAGGCACTTTGGTCTAGAAAGTTGACATCCCGAAGTCAGGGGAAAACAAGCACAAATCCAGAAGCAGATTCAAGGGTACCTCAAAAAAGCTCCAAGAAAGTGGCAGGAAACCGTCAGGGCATATGCTATCAGTCCAACCTCAAAACGGTTGTAGCCCCCACACCCCAATGCAGTATGCGAGAAAACACCCGAAATGCAACCCGTGTCACTTCCACCACTCCAACAACTGCATGCATTGTACCAAGTGAAGTTGTAGAAGGCATACCATAAAATACTACCGACAACTCGCAACTGCTCCTGCCACCACAACCAACCCAGGGGTGGCTTCCCTACCAAAAAAATTGAGCCTGTTTTAAGTGTAGGATTACTGGTCACATCAAGAGGACTGCCCAAGCTGAGTAACGATGGAGGAAACACCCGAGGAAGATCGTTTGTGATTGGTGCAAAGTGTTGGATTAGTGTCTAAGTCCATAACTATTTTGGTATGTACTTGACCCGATGGTGCATGGTCCTTTTGGGTTGCCTTCACCAAAGCAACTTGATTGGAGAAATGAATAAAGAGAGAGAGGATAATATGATTTATTAATATGTTATAAGAATAATATATTAAAGGAGAAATCATATTTGTTTAATTAATATTGGTCAATAATTAATTAAGAATTAGTTTTGTGATCAAATGTAATTAATTAAACTAGAGGGGCTGAATTGTAATTATGTGATAGTTACAAAATAAGGTAAGGATTATCTTATAAGTATGGTGGACGAATTTAAGGTTGGAAAGCCTTAGAATTCGAGTATGATAAGGATTCAAGGATTATCTTATTGGTTGCTTAATGGATAATCAACTAGATAAGGATAATGACTGAAACCCTATCTCTACACCTATATAAACAACCCCAAGGTCATGAATTCGTGTATCCCTTCCCAAGAGGTCCCAAATACGAATTCTAACCTCTCTCCTCTCTCTTTATACCTTCTCCACTTGCTTATGGTGTTTGTAAGCCATTAGAGGAGTGACACTTGTGACTCTCTGCTTTCCAAGGTCAATTCAAGGAGGAATTAGATTGTTATTGCTATATAACAATCAAGGTATGATCTTAAACCTATTTACATGTGAATTCTGATTTCCATATGCTAGAATTAGGGTTCATAGTCTTGGATTCAAAGTATGTACAATAGAGAAACCTAGATCCAAGCTTTAGGGTTTGTATGAGCACATTGGATGTCTTATGACCAAAACCCATCAGTGGTATCAGAGACTGGTTGGTTTCTATTGTATTGATGCTTGATGTAACTGAAAATCGTGTTTTAGCCTCACTGTTCGACCTGACTCGGCGAGTCACTCTTGGACTCGGCGAGTCAGCCCTACTCGGCGAGTTCCAGAGGGTGACTCGGCGAGTCGGTGCGTCAGACAGTGCTTATCTCCGGATTTCTTGCTGTTTTTGCATTGGGATAATTACCTAATCATGTTAGATTAATATCAATTCGATTACATGATATATTTGACTATAATTTTAATCTAATTGAAGATATTTATCAATTAATAGGATAATTGTTTCCTTATAAGATAATTGATTAATTATTTTAAGTAAATTGATAAATTATTTTGCAAGAAATCATCAAATATGGATAATTATGTGATTAAATGTTAATTTGAATTATTTGTTATTTGATCCTTGTTGTTGTGAAAAGTTTCATATTTGGCCCTTTAGGTTTTATAGTTTAAAATTTGAACCCCAAAAAGTTTTGTTGTTTTGAAATTTAAATAGTTGAAACCCTAATGTCTTGAAAAAGGTTTCAAAACTTTCCCTCAAGTTTTGGAATTTGAATTTTGATTAAATAGTTTAATTTTGATGCATATTTAAATTCTAAACCCTAATGTGTTGAAATGTTTCAAAACTTGCCCTCAAGTTTTGGAATTTAAAAGTTGATTAAAAGTTTAATTAGGAATGTTAAATTCTAAAACTCTAGTATAGTTTTGAAAAAGTTCAAAACACACCCTTATGGTTTTATTAATTAATTAAGGTGTATAATTAAAAGAGGTTTAATAAATCCATAAAAGTTTAGGTTAACCATTTAATTAAAAGTATAATTGTTATAGTTAACCACATAGTATTTTAAAAGTTATAAAATACACCCTATACTATATATAACATTAAAAGTCTAACATTATATATATGTATAACTAAAAGTCAGTCTTACCGTTAGTAGGCCTCATTCACGAAGCTGGTCTATAAGGGGTGTTTAAGGAAATTTCCTATAAAATGGCGATTGAATGAGTATCCACTCTTACCCACCGCACTCTTGACTAGTGGAGGGTCGTTAGCCGAACGGGTAGGATAGGACGAAACCTTCCATTATAAGTATAATGAATTATAAAAGTAACTAAATGTTTTCAAAAATTCCCAATCTTAGTTACTTAGGCAAAAGTGAATTGATGCAATTCCATGAAATTACACTTTGTGCCTTTGCGAAGACGTTAGTGGAGCGTGTGTGGTTAACCGGCACACTAAATGGGTCTAAGCAAAGGTAGCAAAGGATGACTCAATGTTTGTCATAGTTCGGTGGAGCGTGTGTGGTTTACCGGCACATCGAATAGGCGACTGTAACATGTGAGGGCACCATGTAAGTTTGCATGGTTATTCACACCCGCTTTGTGATCCTCGGCATCCCAGTCACAAACAAGAGGGGCATATCGAGATATAAACATGCCATTGAAAGTTCAATGTATCTCAAAGGATCTAGGAGTTTTCATAGATTTAAAACTTAAATTTCTTTTTCGTTTTTCATGGTGGAAGTTAGTGAATCGTCATTCACTTACCTTCAAATATTCTGCAATTAGGGTTACGGCATCCCTCTCCCGAGTTGTAGAATATTGTGTTGGGTCCTAGCCTTAGTATCTTATTTGGGTGATTTACTAAGGACTCAATCAATCAACTAACTTGAATTTGTTTTTGTTTTCTCCCGTTTTGTAGATGTCAAAGTTCGACAACTATGGTCTTCCCAAATCCCGTGGAACAAGTATTCCACATGAAGATGGTATTCCACGATTTAATCGAGGAACGAGAAATCATGCTTCACTTCCTCCTCCTCCTCCTATTGTTCTCCCCAACCCACAAGATCGAAGAATTGAAAGGTTCAATATCACTAAAGCTCTATTGGAAATGAAACATGAAGATGGTAAACCCGTGTGTGCCCACGTTCTAGGAATGAAATCACACATTGATAGGTTGATAATGTTGGGTGTGTCATTCCCAAATGAGTTGGCTGTGAATTGGGTTTTGCAGTCACTTCCTGAATCATATAATGAGTTCAAAAGAAAGTATTATATGATGAATCATGACGACAACCTCATTGACCTAACTTACATGCTCATTGCTGCTGAATCAAAAATGATTTGGCGAAGCAATGGAGCGTATTTGTTGGGAAAGTCAACCGACCATGCTTCCGAGGACGTTCTAGGAGAACCGACCTGCGTTTGCTGCCAAAAGAAAGGGCGTTGGATACAAGTCTGCCCAATAAGCCTGAAGAGTCCAGAAGATGGGAGAGTCAAAGAGTATGGCTGCGATTCAGGTAAAATCCACTATCTAACTCCATTAAGTTCCTATTCATTAATTCTTAATACATAATGTAATCAGATTGCATTTGAATGTTTTACAGGATCAGTGAAAAGAAAGGAAGCTTGGTGAAAGAGCAAGATGAATCTAATCATAAGGAATGGATCTTGATCGCATGGACTTGAAGATTAGATTTTGATCTTAGATAGTTATGATAGAGTTGTTAGAAAATTTTCTTTTGAAATACATAGTTTTCAATGGATTTTGCATTGTAAGCACATATGTTTTCCGCTGCTTTTATAAATAAAATAAATTTTCGTTTGACTTATTTATTTATTTATTTCCTTGCAATGAAATCGTTATGAAAATTGGTGTTTGCATATTTCTACAACAAATGAATATGATTCTTATTTATGGTGTTTATGGAAAAGTCGAGAATTTACCAAATAGGGAGAGTTTCTCATCGCCCAAAGTTTCAATTGGACAGAAATTTGGAATCACGCAACTTGGTTGCACGATGAATGAGAAATTTCATATTTGGAAATTAGACAAATTCATTGACAAAGTGTCAAGTGAAGGACTAAGAAATCGAGCACACAATGTTGCGTGTTGATCGAGTCAACCATAAGAGTAACAATGATGTTCGTCATGATTTACTAAAGGTTTAGTAAATATGATTATACTTACAAGATTAAGTGTAATTTTGAATTGATTAAAGGGTTTAGATCAATAGCAGAACGAATAACAAGAATCAAGTAGGCAGAGAGATAAAAGTTTCTCCATTCTAAAAAGAAGGGAGAGTACCTTTTATGCTTTATGATAGGTCTTAATGATTAAGAACCATATCTCAATTGATCCTCTAAGTGAGTCTTGGTACAATTGTATGTCCGAGAAGAGGAATCAAGAATTGAAGAAATGGTTAAATCAAAAAGTCAATCATACTTCGTTCCAAAAATAAGTCTTAAAGTTAAGATTGTGGCATTGAGTGAAAAGGTATTAAGAAGGTTTGTAACTTTCATTAAATGTGGAAAGATGTGATGTCTTGGATAAGACAAAGACCAACTAGGACCAATTTATGAAGTGTTTTGATAAAAGCTACACTAACTCTTGAATATTTGTTTGTCAAGAAATGGTTATTGACAAGAGAACCTTATATGTCAAGGAGTCAGTGGGAGTCTTAACTGTCTTGAAAGGTTTCAAGAACAAATCAAATAAACCTTATCGATCATCACTAGCACACGAGTTGAGGTTTACAACCTATCGTGTTGACATTATTTTGATTCTGTGCCAATCCAATCGAGTTAATTATACATGTGAGTTCTATGAGTTCTCATTTTGAATGCATAAAAGGCAAAGCACCTTAATCAATGAAAGGTATATTGATAAGAAAAGGTGAGCCGCTTAACTACTTGGAAGACATGGTGGGCAGCTGTGCTACCATAAGGCAAGAAATCAAGATTAAGAAAGTTCGATCCATATGAGTTTGAATTCGTCGTAAACTTTGTTTTTGACAAATTCACATGGATAGGAACATATACACCATTTAAATCTAAGTGTCATAAGATTTCCTCCTTCATGAAAATGATTGTGAGGAAATGCTTTCACTAAGACAGACTTTAAGAAGATAGTGATTGTAAAATTGCATTCTCGAATTCAATTATGGTTACGGCATCCCTTTCCATAATTTGAATTGTGAGGTTTGGCAATTAGTCTTAATTGTTTAGACACACATATGAACTATCGAAGGCAAAGGTGTATAAGTTCAAGAAGCATTGATAAAGGATTATCAAAGCACTAAGTATTAGAAACATGAACTTAAGAAATTCAATAAGTATTGTTTTCTGAAAGTTAAGATGTTTATGAATACATGTCGAAGCTAGTGGGAGCATAAGTGTTATGTTTTATAATAATCATCATGATAGTGGGAGCATAAATGTTATGATTGTATGATTATTAAGGAAAGTATTGCAAGGTTAGCAATATTAATTATAGAAAACAAGAGTCATACTTTGCAAAGTTGTAAGAGTTGAAAGGTTGTTTTACTATAATTAAGGGAGAGAATATTATGCTTCATTTCAAATCTAAAGGATTAGGTTGAGAAATGTTAATAAATTTAGTCAAAGGTACATAGTGTGTTCTTAAAATTTCGATTATGATTACGGCATCCCTTTTCACAATCCGAATTTTGAGAACATAGCAAATAAAACATTATGCGTCGTGTCCCATACGCTTCGGGTATAGGATCGATTGCAAATGCTTAATGTTTGACCATTCTAAAATTTTCCAAATGTCGAGCGCATTTAGAGGGAAAAGGGACTAGAATTGGTTTTGACTAAAATAATCAAACAACTATCAAAGGACAATCCAAGTTCGACGAAGATTGGTCGCTTGTGAGTAGTTGAAAGTATAGTATTGGAAAATATGGAAAAGTTTCTATATTGGATGGACCATATCGATATCATTACGAATAGATAAGATTCTATTAAGAATGAGTTGTCATATGGAACATATGGAAGTGTGTCCATATTGGGAATTGAATATTGAGAAATCTATGACTAGATTAGAAACTTCTATGCAAAAGGATGTTCAAAGAATGTACTTTGAGTGAGAGACATCACGTCTATGGAATTGTCTTGTAACAATCTCTGATAGAGGACTTTGTAATATCATTGGCAATAGTCTTTGTGACTTTGGTGCAGTGACATTACGAAAGGATAGTTGCATGGAATGTTAGAATCTAGCATATTCTATAAGTAGCAAGAATTTGATATTCTTTGACTTATGAAAAACGGATTTGGAGTTGTGAAATGAGAAGGATTGGAAATGTGTTCAATGTGATCTATTTCACAAAGTAAGAACCATGGGTAAACATTGTGTCCATGCTAGGAGCATGGGACAAGTGTTGTAATTCAAGTAAGAAGTTGATTATCCGAAACGACAAATAATGAGTAATCAATATGGTGATAAATAAAAGGCGTTTTATTTATACTCAAAGGTTTGAGGCCATATGGGATTAGTATTATTCTTGTGTTTCACATTTGCATGTTTTGACTTCCAGAATAATTGAGTTTATTAAGAATAATCGAATTATTCAAACGGGCCACAGTCGTTCATATGTTGGAAGTAGATATGAATGAAGGTTGTCGTGAATTGGTGTGTGGATTGTCTAATAGAGTATTAGACATAAGCAAATGTTTGCTGCAACGTTCATGAGTGCTTATGAATATGATTTGAGCATTGGATTAAACCCACGCTCACTTGGATCACTCCATGAATTGTATCACGAGTGATTGGTGAGACGATAACATCCTATATTCTTGAAACCAAGATGTGTGAGTTGTATCTTGCAAATCGGTTGCACATTGATAATATGTAAACGCACCAGTAACTTGGTGTTATAAAACATATTTTTGTGTGTAATTCGGTGGGTGAGTGCAAGCAAGCATTGTATCAAAGTTTATCCGTTCCTTTTATTCAAAGTAGAATAAAAGCGATATCTTTGGGCCCCTCGATGGTTTAGTGATGACAAACGTAAATGCTCGGCCGGGCTAGGGCTAATTTGATTTGTTCAATTAGTCAGTCATCATAAATCAGAAATCGAGAAGTAGTACAAAGAGAATGATTAGAAATCATATCTCATATGATATCTAGAATGGAGGAATATATGATCCCTTATCTAAGGACACGCGTATTTGATATGATCAGAGTTGACAGCGGCTTTGGAAAGCTACGATTGCAGATCGGGATCCGAAGTCATACGCAGAATAGTTATTAGACTTATCCAAGTGGGAGACTGTTGGATTAGTGTCTAAGTCCATAACTATTTTGGTATGTACTTGACCCGATGGTGCATGGTCCTTTTGGGTTGCCTTCACCAAAGCAACTTGATTGGAGAAATGAATAAAGAGAGAGAGGATAATATGATTTATTAATATGTTATAAGAATAATATATTAAAGGAGAAATCATATTTGTTTAATTAATATTGGTCAATAATTAATTAAGAATTAGTTTTGTGATCAAATGTAATTAATTAAACTAGAGGGGCTGAATTGTAATTATGTGATAGTTACAAAATAAGGTAAGGATTATCTTATAAGTATGGTGGACGAATTTAAGGTTGGAAAGCCTTAGAATTCGAGTATGATAAGGATTCAAGGATTATCTTATTGGTTGCTTAATGGATAATCAACTAGATAAGGATAATGACTGAAACCCTATCTCTACACCTATATAAACAACCCCAAGGTCATGAATTCGTGTATCCCTTCCCAAGAGGTCCCAAATACGAATTCTAACCTCTCTCCTCTCTCTTTATACCTTCTCCACTTGCTTATGGTGTTTGTAAGCCATTAGAGGAGTGACACTTGTGACTCTCTGCTTTCCAAGGTCAATTCAAGGAGGAATTAGATTGTTATTGCTATATAACAATCAAGGTATGATCTTAAACCTATTTACATGTGAATTCTGATTTCCATATGCTAGAATTAGGGTTCATAGTCTTGGATTCAAAGTATGTACAATAGAGAAACCTAGATCCAAGCTTTAGGGTTTGTATGAGCACATAGGATGTCTTATGAACAAAACCCATCACAAAGGATTCCATTCAGGAGTCCACCGTTGTGACAGGTACATTTCATGTTAACTGTTTATACACATTTTTACTCTTTGATTCTGGTGTTGAAAGAAGTTTCATTACACCTAAGTTTAGAGAACTTTTAATCCATAAGTTTAGGAGCTTAGATGAGCCTTATATAGTAGAAATGGCAAACGGAGAATTTGGTAGTACTTAGGAAATACTACAAAATTGCCTTTTAACTCTCAACCACCAAACATTTCACGTCAACATCATGCTTATGATCATCGGAAGTTTTGATCTTAGCATGGATTATTTATCGCCACACTGAGCCGAGATCTTATGATACAACAAAGAAGTATGATTACCTTTACCCAACAGGCAGTCCTTAGTAATCTATGGAGATAAGCCCAGCAAAAACCTTTGAACCATCTCTTGCATGAAAGCGTAATAATGCATTCACATGAAATATCATGCTTTCTTGGCCCACATCATAGATAAAATAGGAGAGACAAAGAAAATCAAATACATACCCCAAGTATGTAGCTTTCCCGATGTATATCCGGAGGACTTGCCCGGACTACTGCCAATTCCCGAGGTTGAATTTCAAATTGACCTAGTTCTAGGGGCAGCGCCAGCTACAAAACCTCCTTACCGATTAGCCCCTTAGGAGATGTAATAGTTCTCTGGAAAACTTCAAGAGTTTTTGGATAAAGGATTCATAAGACCAAGCTACTCACCCTGGGGAGCCCCGGTGCTACTCATCAAAAAGAAGGTCGAAAGATGCAGAATGTGCATCGATTATTAGGAATTGAATAAGCTGACAATCAAGAATAGATATCCACACCCAAGGGTCGATGGCCTATTCAATCAAATACAAGGATCTAGCATTTACTCAAAGATTGAGTTAAGGTCAGGGTACCATCAACTTCGAATACAAGAGGAAGACATCTAAAAGACAACCTTTAGAACTCGTTACGGCCACTATGAGTTTCTAGTTATGCCTTTCGGTCTAACTAATGCCCCAACAGTCTTCATGGATCTAATGAATCATGTCTGTAAACCCTACCTAGAAAAATTCATGATCATATTCATCGATGATATATCGATATACTCATGAACAAAGGAAGAGCACGGTCAAGAACTTCAAATCATACCTAGAGTTGTTAAGAAAGGAGAAATTGTACGCGAAATTCTCGAAGTGTGAATTTTGTGATCATGGAAGTACATTTTACAGGACACTTAGTCAGCGACAAATGCATTCACATGGACCCTTCAAAGATCAAAGCCATAAAGAATTGGGAAGCACCCACAACGCCGACATAGGTGCATCAATTTCTAGGATTGGCAGGTTATTATAGGAGATTTATAGAAACTTTCTCAGAGATAGCCAAACCTCTCACAACACTTACACAGAAGGACACAAAGTTTGAATGGAAAGAACAACAAGAATATGCGTTTAAGAAATTAAAACACAAACTGTGTAGTGCGCTAGTCCTTTCACTTTCAGAAGGAACCGAAGACTTTTTCGTCTATTGCGACACATTACACTGGGGAATGGGATGTGTACTTATGTAGAGAACAAAGTGATCGTTTATGCTTCACGTCAACTTAAGAATCACGAAAATAATTACCCCACCCATGACATGGAATTGCGAGCTGGAATTTTTGTCTTAAATATCTGGTGACACTACTTGTATGGCACGAAGTGTGTCATATACACCAGCCATGTAACACCGAAAATTTCAAAAAAAAATTCATTTAAAAATAATCGTTTAATTCTTAGAAACACTTGTTTAAAATCTCATTCATAATCGAATTACAAAACATGACTCCATTTTCACTTGTATAGAAAACCAGGATCCTCAAAACATGACTCTTTCTCTGGTGTGTACAATCAAGCCGGTGCCGTCCCGTGATCCTGAAAGAAACCTGAAACACATACATAAAACAAAACACTGTAAGAACGAAGCTTAGTGAGTTCCCCAAAATACCACACACAACACATATTAGCCACTCGAGGCTATAACTCTGTGGGTCCGTGGACCCTGCTCTGTGAACCCTCTGGTTCTAACTCTGTGAACCTTCCGGTTCTAACTCTAGGAACCCTCCGGTTCCAACTCTGAAAACATGCACAGCATAAATCACATAGAAATAATGCAGTACAACACATAACATACATATCATACAAATACTCTGTCACATAACTCTGGTTACCTACTCAAGGTAAAGTATAGTGAGAAGACTCACCTGGCAAGCAGAAAGCAGATATCCCCACACTTGAATCTCGAACTCGCCACCGCCTAACACGTAAGGCATATACTCTCATGAATATAACTCTCGAGACTAGAATCAACCCTCTCATGGCACCCTCTTAAGGGTAAAAGACTATTTTACCCCTCTCTTGGCCCAAAGGCCACATTGCTGACCAAGCCCTAAAAGTCAACGGTCAACTCATGGTCAAAGTCCTCAGTGAAAGTCAACCCTCCTGGTTGACCCTGCTCGCCGAGTCAACCCGTCGACTCGTCGAGTCCCCATGCTTAGAACTTCCCCAGTCCGCGACTCAACTCGCCGAGTCACCCCGAGACTCGCCGAGTTCCACAACTCTGAGTCCACTCGCACACAACTCACCGAGTCATCCCTTTACTCGCCGATTCTCGACTCAACCAGAAAATATTGGGACTCTTCGACAAGACTCGCCGAGTCTAAGGCTATCTTCAACCTACTCGCCGAGTTGTTCATACAACTCGCCGAGTTCCAGGCCATCTTCATCCAACTCGTCGAGTCCACCCATGTGACTCGCCGAGTATCACCGGTCTGAACCCATACAGAAGCATTCCAGGCCATGCAATTGATCCAAAACATACAACTCATCCATCACGTAAAGTGGCAAACTTTACGTGAATCCAAAGAGATCTATGCAATTTCACATTAGGGCTAAGGTTTGGGACAAAATAGCTCCATCAACCACTCACAAACAGGGACTTTCATGCATTCCAACCCTTCTCCATTCCAGATATGAGGTAGCAACCTCAGATCCAACCTCTAAACTCCAATACATCCAAAGATATGATCTCTAATACCCCCAAAATGATGCATCTAGGAAATAGCAGCTCATAAACGAGATATTACCTCAGAAGAACGCCCCAACTGCAATGAAACTCAATTCCAAGCAAAGCCCCTTGCTCCAAGCCTCTTCTTCTCTAAGATGTCTTCAACAACCACCTCTCCAAGCTCCAATTTGCTCAACAATGGGGTTCCTCCACGAAATTAGGGATTCTGGGACTCAAGGGGGTGATAAAGAGGTTGGGAAGGAAACATAATGTTCTTTATATAGGGCTCAACCCCGAGAATTAGGGTTTTCTCAACTCAGCGCCTACTCGCCGAGTCCATCTCATTGACTCGCCGAGTCGGCTACTTAACACGCGACCAAATCTCGACTCTACTCGCCGAGTCCATCCATGGACTCGTCGAGTCACTCTTTCCCAATTTACTCTTTTAGCCCTTCAACTTTACTCTTGATATTTCGGGATGTTACAAGCCACAAAAGCCTTCAGCACATTTTCAACCAAAAAGAGCTGACATGAGAAAACGAAGATGGCTTGAACTGTTGAAAGACTATGCGTGCAATATTAGATACCACCCATGCAAGGTTAACGTAGTATCCGATGCCCTAAGTAGAAAGGGACAAGCTAAACTCACAGAGTGAAAGCACTCACTCTAACCATTCAATCAAATCTTGATGTCCAAATTCGAGAAGCACAATTAGAGGCAATTAAGTCAGAAACTAAGGCATTAGAATGCTTACGAGGTATGGAGAAATAATTCGAGTCCAATGAAGATGGAACCTTACGTTTCATAGATAGAATCTGGGTAGCAAAATTTAGCGACATCAGGAGCCTAGTGTTGGATGATGCTCACATGACAAAATACTCAGTTCACCTAATGGTGGTCAAACTGAAAGAAAGAAATCGCCACCTACATGAGAATATCATTGACATGTAATAAGGCCAAGGTAGAATACCAAAAACCAGCGGGTCTACTACAACAACCAAAAATACCCAAGTGCAAATGATAGCAACTCGCCATGGACTTCATCACAAAAATACCCAAGACACCCAGTGGTTACGACACGGTTGGGGTAATAATCGATCATCTAACTAATTATGCCCATTTTCTAACAATCAAGGAAACAGACAAAATAGAAAAGCTACCCAGGACTTCCCTCAAAGAGACATTCTGACTACACGGTGTATCGACATTTATCAACTTGAATAGATACAGTCGATTTACATCCCAATTCTAGCAAACAATGCAACAGGCATTGGAAACCTGACTTGATATGAGTACAGTCTGCCACCCACAGACAGATGGTCAAAGCGAAAGGACCACACATATCCTAGAAGATATACCCATAGCATGTGATAGACTTTGGAGATGCTTGGAATACTCACCTACCGTTGGTTAAGTTCTCCTATAACCACAGTTATCACAAGAGTATAAAGGATGCTCCCTTTAAAGCAGTTTATGGCAAAACGTTTCATTCACCGATATGTTAGGCAGAAGTTGGTGACACTCAACTATCAAAGAAACAAAAGGGGAACACTTTCATAACCAGACCATAAATTATTCATGAAACCGTTGAGAAGATCATAGAGAACAAGGAACGATTGAGAATGGCTCGTGATAGCCAAAAGAAATACACCAACTTTCAACGAAAGCCACTTGAATTTCAAGTTGGAGAGAGAGAGAGAGAGTATTGCTAAGATTATCTCCTTGGAAAGGAGTTATAAGATTTGGCAAGAGGGACAAACTCACTTCGTGATACATAGGACCTTTTGAGATCCTTGATAAAATAGGCTTGGTAGCTTACTGACTACCTTTTCCCCAAGAGATCAGCATCATACACAATTTTGTCCATGTGTCAAACCTTAAGAAGTCTCTCTCTAAAGACACGTTAGTTGTACCTCTCTATGAAAACCGCATGGACACAAAGCTCACCTTCTTCGAAGAACCAATCGAGATCATGGATAGCGAAGTCAATAGGCTTAAGAAAATCCACATTCCTGTAGTCTAGGTACGATAGAACTCTAAGCAAGCACCAGAGTACACATGGGAACGTGAAGATCAAAATAGAAACAAGTATTTGCACCTGCTTGTAAACACCCTAGCTACCCATCAAGTTTTGGGAATAAAATTCTTATAACGAGGAGGATGTGACAACCCAGAAAATACATCATTGACTGCCATTAATATTTAACAATAGAATGTGAAAATATAACAAGGAAAACTAGGGGTGCAAACGAGCCGAGCCGAGCCCGAGCCTGGCCAGGCTCGGCTCGGCTCGTTTATGTTATATGAGGCTCGAGCTCGAGCTCGGCTCGATTCGAGCTTTCCTGTACTCAACTCGGCTCGAGCTCGTAAAGAATTATCCAAGCTCGGCTCGGGCTCGGGCTCGACTCGTTTTTTATCTAACGTGCCTAAATAAGCTTAAGCTCGGCTCGAGCTCGTTAAGAAGCTCGTTTACTAATACCCTAAATCCGTAATTCCTCTAATATATTTTTATTTTAATATATATAAATAATAATAAATTATATTATGTAAAGGCTCGTTTAGGCTCGCGAGCCTAATCGAGCTTAATGACATAGGCTCGAGCTCGAGCTCATTTAATAAACGAGCTTAATATTAAGCTCGAGCTCGGCTCGGGCTCGTTTAAAATCGATTTTGAGTCGAGCTTTTAGCGATCCGATCCCGAGTAGCTCGCGAGTAGCTTGGCTCGTTTGCACCCCTAAGGAAAACCTTGTAACTATCTGATATATTTCTATATATTCAAATGACAAAACTTCAAAAATGGTCCATGTGGTTTCCAAATATATCAAGTTTAGTCCCAAAGTTCAAAAAACCTCACAGATGGTCCCTGTGGTTTCAAAACTTTTAACAAATGGTCCTTCCGCCTAACTCCGTCAGCTTTCTACCGTTAAGTGAGGGGCATTTTCGTCATTTCAATACACATGGAGACCCTTTATGAGGTTTTCTCTATTTAAAAAGAAAGAAAAAAAATATAATTATTTAATTAAAGGGCCCCACCCCCCCCCCTCTCTCTCGTTTTACATCTGCAGATTACAATGAAACTAACATTGTAAACAAGTATCCATGGAGGAGCCTCTTGATTTATTTTAAATAAATAGGGTACTCAATATGGGTTTGGAAATTAAGTGAGAAACTGAATGTGTTTAAATCAAATGAAAGTTTTGGAAAGTCAATCATCTTCTTCCTGGATTTGGTTTCACACAGGAAAGTCACGACCCATAATCTGGGTCTCTTGTGTCGACTGATCAAGATACGTGAACCACAAAATAAATATAAGGAAACGATGGTGGTGGTGGTGGAATATTCACAGTGGCAGGATGTGGTGGCTAGTCGAAGTCCTCACGGTGGCAATAACCCAAAAAAAATGGTAGCAGGTGGTGATGGGTGATACACAGTGGCAGCTCCGCTGCTCCTCTTTTGCGTTTTGATCGGCAATATTGACGAGATATGGATGAGGAAGGTGGAAAATGGTCGGAGGAAAAGAGATCAATAGTAGTAGCAGCGGTGGGTGGTGGTGGTGGTTCGCATCGACAGTGGGTGGCAGCCCCACTGCTGGGTTTTTCTTGCTTCAATCGTTTTCTCTTGTATTCGCTTCATCGATCATCTTTCTTTTGCTTTATCGATTTCCCATGACCTAAAATCACTCGCTCATCAAATTGAAGAATTCCCACCCGGAATCATTGAAAAAAAAGGAAAGATACAGCACTCTCACATTATGTTACTATGGAGAAGATGAAGATATAGTGTCGCTAAATCTATTAAGAAGTTTGTTAAATAATCAAGAAAAGTCAGAAAACCAACATAACTCTATTTTAGAAATGTTACTCGCTTCCAAAATCTATATTGATCAATCCGATTCCCTTCAAGAAGGAATCACATACCTTCACAAACTCATGAAATTGGAAGAAAATTGCAACGAAACAAAAAATGTCGCGAATTTTTTCCTTGGTATCTCCCTTTCTGCAGAATCAAGAAACACTGATTTGGATTCTGAGAGGATAAAAGTGCAATGGAGAGAGAGAGAGAGAGAGAGAGAGAGAGAGAGAAAGGGGGGGGGGGGTGGGGCCCTTTAATTAAATAATTATATTTTTTCTTTTTTTTTTTAAATAGAGAAAACCTCATAAATGGTCCCTGTGTATTGAAATGACGAAAATGCCCCTCACTTAATGGTAGAAAGCTGACGGAGTTAGGTGGAAGGATTATTTATTAAAAGTTTTGAAACTACAGGGACCATCTGTGAGGTTTTTTGAACTTAGGGACTAAACTTGATATTTTCGGAAACCACAGGGACCATTTTTGAAATTTTGTCTATTCAAATTTTCATCCTTATTTATGTCAACCATTAGGCTTAAAAATAAGTGCATAAAAAGTTGTGTCACTTTAAGAGCAGGTTAACATATTTAAACTCTAAAGTTACTGCAATCTCTGAAATATAAATTTCGCAACAATCCGACTCGGTATGGATGAGATATGACTTTTATAGTAAAGAATAAATTATACGAATGGTCCCTATGGTTTAGGGTAATTTACATGTTTGGTCCTTAACTTATTATTTTAACTCGGAAGATCCCTACTATTTGTTTTTATTACACACTTGGTCCTTATCTTACCTAAAAAGACTATTTTGTCCTTGATTTTTTAATTTATTAAATAAACACACCACCAAACCCACCCCTCTCACCTTACCTTACCTACCCCATCATTGTTTCATATTTAAATAATAGTCTTTTTAGGTAAGAAAGGGAACAAGTGCGTAACAAAAACAAACATTAGGGATGTTGGGTTAAAGATTCGTTTGAAGATTGCGTCATTGGGCTCGGCTGTTAGTCTATTTATTTTGTACTCCGGTTTGGGCCTGTCCAACCGAGAGACTGTTATGTTTATTATATAAGTATATGCTTGCATGCATAATTAGGTTAACGATCTAGATTACAAGATAGAGAATTACGATAGCTTTGATTTTCTTTATCGTTCTTGTAAACCTTCCAACCCTCTACAGTTGATGTTCTTAATCGAGCTCTTCTTAGGGTTATTTTATAATCATTCGACTCGTTTGATTCACTCTTGACTTGTTCTTTATTTTCGTGTTCTTGTTGTTTAATATTTATTTACCTGTTTAAGATCTAATCGATCTTCAAGATTAAGTTTTAATCTCATCAATTGGTATCAGAGCAGGAGGTTGTGTAATCGATACACATTTTTTCTGTGAAAAGGTTTCAATTAGGGTTTTTCCGCAATTAATGATATTTATTGAGCCGTCATCTCATTATTGACGTATCTTGATATTTATTGTTTTGCCCTAATCTGATTTATTACAAGTCTGATCTTTAAACAGGTTATTCGATCATTATGGATGAGTCGCAATCGAATCCCATCAATATTTCCAATAGCATCGGTTCAACCACGAAGATTCCAATCCTATATACCCATGATTATGAAGTCTGGGCGCATCACTTCGAAGACTACGTTATAGGATCTGAGGATAATGGATACCTCATATGGGAAGCAATCATTAATGGACCGTTTTCTCACTCTGCAACGTCGAGGATTGTCAAAACTCAAAATGAGTACAATGATCTGCTGAAGGATGTTAAAGATATTGCGCAAGATGAAAAGGATAAATTCCAGTGCAATATCAAGGCGTTAAGATTGATCAGATTCTCCCTTCAGTCCGACACTTTCAGGTTGGTAAGCTCATGCACGACGGCAAAGGAAGTTTGGGATAGACTTCGTGAACTGTACTCTACAGACGAGGATCTTGAACATTCTATCCAAACTTTGCTTTTATCTGAGTTTGGAGAATTCAGGCAAGGAGCCGAAGAAACTGTGACCCAGACGTTCGATCGCTTCAATCATCTTCTCAGCAGGATGATCAAACATGACATCGAAAGGAAGCTTATCGAGTAGAAAGTTATGTTCTTAAATGGTCTAAGGTCAGAATGGAGAACAGTGGTGTCTACAGTTACAGCCCATGAGCAGTTTAAATCATGTTCTTTGGCGAAACTTGTGGGTATTCTCAAGTCCCAGGAGAAGATTGTGCTGCAGGAAAAGAACGTTGTTTCAAGCCTAGGTTCACTGGCCCTCCTGTCAAAAAGTAAAGCTGTGATGGAGGATGAAGACCTCAACTTGGAGGAGTATGACCTCATGTCTGAGGATTATGCTATGATGGTGTCTAACCCCAAGAGGTTCATTAAGAAGAGATTCCCCAGCAACAAAAACCAAAACTGGCAGGGGAGTTATAGTTCAGAAAAGGTTAACAATGAACCGAAGGTTTAAGAGCCCAAGAAGGAACCGAAAGCAGATGGTGATTCTGGAGTAAGCTGTTACTACTGTGGAGGGAAAAATCACTATGCTAAGGATTGTGTCCTCAAAAAGATGGCTGAAAAAGATGAGGAAAAGGATGAGGAAGCTTTGCTACAGAAAAAGCTTGATGAGATGAGGAAGAAGAAATCTACCGTTAACCCTTCCATGATTGCTCTTATTGTGCAGGGTTCGGTTGCTGATGACGAGTTCGGTGGAGTGGAAGTTTGGTCAACCGACTCTGAAGACGATGAAGTGAGGAAGCCTTCTCATGGAAAGGCTTGCATGGCAAAGGAGGAGAGCAGTGGAGGAAGGTGCTTCATGGTGTCCGATGTATCTCAGATGAGGGGATACAACACTGATGGTGGAAGCAATGAACCGAAGGAGCAGCAGGATATGTGCTTTACGGCCAAACCGCTCAGCGTGCAGTTCAACGAGCTCGATGAACTGATCAAGAAGGTACAATCGGTTTTCGTTTCATTTAAAGTACCACAATCCTCATATGAGAAAGAACTAAAAAATGTTAATACAAGAATTTCTCATCTAGATAGTAGTTTAACTCAAACTCGAGTCACCAATTCTAACCTAACTGATCAATTAAGCAGGGTGTCTTCGAAGAGTGAGGAGCGGCGCATGTGGATCGAGTTGAAGGAGTCTGAATTAGTTAAAATAAAAGACGAAAACATTTATTTACAAAGAGACAATTTAAAGTTGTTAAAACAGCGGAATGTTTTTTTTTAATTGCAAAACGTCTTTATTCTAATATTACTCAGCTTCACTTGGATTGTGAAATAGGCCAAAAGATCCACCGCATGATTTTGCCCTTCCTTGAGTTTAAGGAGGATGAAATCGATGCTGAAGCTTATAATTGTGAGAGTGTGGTATCATCTTATGACATTAATTCGACCTACATGTATGGACTGGACAAAATAGAATCTTTCATTAAACCCATGGACCACAAGAACATGCTTAAAAACCTTTTGGATGAAAATGATAGACTTAAACTGAGAACCGAAACCATACAAAAATTTGACTCTTTAAACGCCAACTTGAGCTCAGAAAACAAAATTGATGTCGAAAATGCATCTGAGCTTAATGAGGACGACAACATGAGTGAAATTTCTGTAGAGGACACGGTTGACTGCTCAGAGTTTGTAAAAAACGAACCTGAAAACCACAAGAATCTAATTTCTGAAAATTCAGTGGAATTCGCTCGATTGTCCCAACAAAAGTCCCCGATCTTAGCAGAAAAAGCGGTTATATATCAAAAGGTCCGGACCACTCCAAATCAAGTATACAAGGTCACTGGAGTAACCGAACATCAAACTGCTGAACTCACAGCTATTGTAAACGAAGACAATGCTGATAACTGTGATGAGTTCTTCTGGTCAGCTCCAATCGATAATGCAAATGAAACGGTAGGGTTATCTGAAAGGACCTCATGGAAAAGTAAAGGAAGATACATACCAGAACCTCTGAACAAGCCAGATAATTTTGATGTGCCAAATACTAGTGGTACGAAAGACATTCCTCAAGAGAATGGAGGTTCGGTAAAAGAAGACATTCCCTCTAGTTCCTCAGTTCAAAGTGAAACTCCCACAGTTCAAAGTGAACCAGCCAAGGAGAAACCGAAAGTGAAAGCCAATATTCATCATCAACCGAAGCAGATGAGGAATAAGAAACGTGAAAGGAACCAGAGATACAGGAAGAATCTCTCTGAAAGGAAACAATTCTGGCAATCCCAGAATGCATATTTCTCACATCAAGACAAGAATCTGAAGTTTGAGAACAATCCTGTCAAAAAGCATGAGAGCCACAACAACCGAAAGCAAAGGTTCGGTTCACAGAACGACTCCAACCGAAAGCAAAGGTTCGGTTCTAAGGATGACTTCAACCGAAAGCAAAGGTTCGGTTCACAGAACGACTCCAACCGAAAGCATAAGTTCGTTTCTGAAATCAAAGGAAATCACAACTCTAAGGTCAGTCCCACCAATGATCAAAAGCAAAAGGGTCACCTAGAGTCTCCAGCTAAGAAGTCATCTCAATCTAAACCCACTCCTTCTCATTCATCTAATTCTTCTAATTCTTCCAATTCATCTCCATCTTGCTCTAAAGCTCATTCTGTTCGATCTCAAAAATCTCATTCGTCAGCTTAACAAAAAGGCAAACAGAAGGTTAATGCATCCAATCCAGAGTCTAAACCGAACGCACCTAATCCTAATAAAATAAAAGTCTTTACCATCAAAAAGAAAGATGAAACAACACTTATAAAACGAACATATCTTGTTGACATCTCTCTTACTGTTCCTGTTCCTATGAAAAACTCACGTGGACCCAAGAAACTTTGGGTTCCTAAATCTGCTAAATCTTTGCAGGTTATAAGTGACGAGCAGTTCGACGAAGAATGGTACATCGATAGTGGCTGCTCACGTCACATGACAGGAAGGAAAGAAGAGCTCAGGGAATACAGATCTCTTTCAAATGGTGGCAACGTCAAGTTCGGAAACAACTCTTTCGGCACCATAAAGGGATACGGAATGATAACTAATGGTGATTTTACTATAAGGAAGGTGGCTTATGTGGAAGGACTACAACACAACCTCATTAGTGTATCTCAGCTTGTTGGAGGTACAGGTCTCAAAGTCTCATTTGACGATGAAGGTTCTGAAATTATTGAAAAGAAGACGAAGAAAGTAATTCTTAAATCGGAACGTAAGGGTGAAATGTTTCCTCTAAACCTTAAACCCATCAAAGGAAACCCAGCTATATGCTTGTTATCAAAAGCTCAATCTGACGAAAGCTGGTTGTGGCACCGAAGACTCTCTCATCTCAACTTTAAAGATATCAACAAACTTGTCACTGGAGGTCATGTTCGAGGCCTTCCATTGCTCAAGTTCGACAGAGATCATTTGTGTGTTGCATGCGAAATGGGGAAGCAGAGTCGTCAAAGTCATCCATCTATAATTAACACAAAAGTTGTTGAACCACTCGAATTACTTCATATTGATTTGTGTGGTCCATCATCTATCGAAAGCATCGGTGGTAGCAAGTATATTCTTGTTATTGTTGATGACTTTTCGCGATTTACATGGGTGTTCTTTCTAAAGCTCAAATCTGAAGCGACTCACAAGCTGAAAGTGTTCATCAAGCAGATTGAAGTACAGCTCAAGAAGGTCGTTCGCAACATCAGAAGCGACAATGGTCTGGAATTCAAGAACAGGGAATTTGAAGAATTTCTAGCAGAAAAGGGAATAAGTCACAACTTCTCAGCTCCCTACACACCTCAACAGAACGGAATTGTCGAAAGACGAAACCGATCTTTGTGTGAAGCTGCCCGAACTATGCTAAGTTTCGCTTCTTTACCTCTTTATTTTTGGGCTGATGCAATTTCTGCTGCTTGTTTTACACAGAACAGGTCTTATCTCAACAAACGATTCACGCTCACACCATACGAGATTCTCAACAACAGAAAGCCCAATGTGAAATTTTTCCATGTGTTCGGCTCACGGTGTTTCATCTTTAACTCTAAAGAACACCGCAACAAGTTCGATGTCAAAGCCGATGAGGGAATCTTTCTGGGTTACTCTCTCACTTCCAAAGCATACAGAGTCCTAAACAAGCGTTCGAGAAAAATCGAAGAGACCGATTACGTGACTTTTGACGATAGCTATGTCAAAAAGCTACAGGCCAAAGAAGACACAACTGGGGACATCTTTCCTCAAACTGGCCAAGTCACAGTCTCGATCGCTAATCTATACGAGAATTTTCTGGAGCTATTTGACGAACCAGAGAAAGCTACTCTCTCAGAAGCAGGCGCAGCAGACAACAAGGTAGACCACATGAAGCAAATTGTCGAAGAAGCTGCCAGGAGAATGAATGAAGGAGGATCGAATTCTGATGGACCTCCATCCAACGATGCTTCAGTCGAGGGGGAGCCAAACTCACATGTTGAGGGGGAGCCAAGCACTACAAGTGCTACCAATAGTCCAACTGCAACCGAAAGTGCTTCTCCAACCGAAGGTGCATCAACGCCTGAAAATCCAGCACCACAAGAAACCTCTGAACCTCAAGTTTCTCATAGCTCATCAATCGAGGGGGAGCATGGTGATATGTCACTTGACTACGAAAGCCAATCCGAGCCAGAAGAAATGATCAATGCTGAACTAGACCCAACCTTTGATCCAAACTATCCTCCTCTTACCAAATGGACCAGAGATCATCCTATCTCTCAGGTGGTTGGTGATGTCTTCGAAAAGGTTCTGACCCGATCACAACTGAAGGCAAAACAGACATCCTTATTTTTAAAGGTTGAGTTTTGTATGTTTAACTCATTCGTATCAAAAGTTGAACCGAAGACAGTTAATACTGCTCTCGATCACTCTGATTGGGTTCAAGCAATGCAAGACGAACTGAACGAATTTGAAAGAAACAAAGTCTGGCGTCTCATTCCAACCCCTCCAGATGCCTCGGTTGTTGGTCTCAAATGGGTCTTTAGGAATAAAATGGACAAGGAAGGGAATGTTATAAGGAACAAAGCTCGTCTGGTAGTAAAGGGATATTGTCAGGAGGAAGGGATTGATTATGAAGAGACTTTCGCTCCCGTAGCTAGGCTGGAATCTGTTAGAATATTTCTTGCTTATGCTGCCCACAAAAACTTTGAAGTTTTCCAAATGGACGTCAAGTGTGCATTTCTTAATGGAGAACTCGAAGAAACCGTGTATGTGGAGCAACCTCCTGGGTTTGTGAACGAAAAGTATCCAAATCATTGCTACATTCTGGATAAAGCTGTGTATGGCCTCAAACAAGCTCCGAGAGCCTGGTATGAAACGCTAACTAAATTCTTAAAGATGTCTAAATCCAAACAAGGTTCGGTTGACCCAACCTTCTTTCGCAAAAAGGAAGGTAACCACCTTATGATAGTTCAAATTTATGTCGATGACATCATCTTTGGCTCTACGAATCCCAGCCTAACAGCTGAATTCAGAAAGCTGATGGAGACTAAATTTGAAATGAGCTCAATGGGTTCTATTAACTTTTTCCTTGGTTTAAATATTAGACAGGGACCCGAAGGCATCTTTATCAATCAGGAAGCTTACATGAAGACTCTCCTAGCAAAGTTTGGTATGATGGGAGACTCCAAAGTCAAAGTCCCAATGGCATTCGGCACCAAGCTAACTCCATCTCTAGACAAACCAGCTGTTGATATCACGCTCTATCGTCAAATGATAGGCTCACTAATGTATCTTACTGCTAGCAGGCCTGACATCATGTTTTCTGTATGTTATTGTGCTCGATTTCAGGCAAACCCACGCGAACCTCACATGCTTGCAGTGAAGAACATTTTATGCTACCTCAAGCGAACCACCTCCTTAGGTCTATGGTATCCTTCCAACTCAGGCTTCTTCGTTCAAGCCTATTCAGATGCTGACCTTGGAGGATGTGGACTCGACAGAAAAAGCACCACTGGTGGCTGTCAATTCCTTGACGAGAAGTTGGTTAGCTGGCAATCCAAGAAACAAACGTGCGTGTCGTTGTCTACTGCCGAAGCAGAATACATAGCCGCTGCATCCTGCACCTCTCAAGTGATTTGGATCCAGAGTCAACTTCGAGACTATGGACTCAATATGAAGAAGATCCCATTATATTGTGACTCTGAAAGCGCAATTAGGATCTGTCATAACCCAGTGCAACACTCTAAAACCAAACACATAGCACTGAGGTATCACTTCATCAAAGATCACGTGGAAGATGGAAACATCGAAGTACACTTTGTCAGAACCACTGATCAACTGGCTGACGTCTTTACCAAAGCTCTTCCTGAAGCATCATTCAACAAAATTTTACAAGGGCTAGGTAGGAATCAAAATCAGTACCTCAAACTACCTCTCAACCTCAAACGCAAGAAGCGAACTTGACCGAACGTTCAGGTTCGGTTACATAATCTGACTCGCACATCACTACAAAGGTAGTTTTCTTGGTTGTATATTTCTTGTACAAAGTTGTTTATCTTATTGTCAAAAGTATATTCTAATTGCATGTCTCAATTCATTGGTTTTCAAAAAATTTCCAAAACCGAAACCTACCGAAGGTTCGGGTTCGGTTTTTCAAAATTTTCTTAAACCGAAACCAACCGAACGCTCGGGTTTGGTTTTTCAAAATTTTCCAAAACCGAAACCAACCGAAGGTTCGGGTTCGGTTTTCCAAAATTTTCCAAAACCTAAACCTACCGAAGGTTCGGGTTCGGTTTTCCAAAATTTTCCAAAACCGAAACCAACCGAACGCTCGGGTTCGGTTTTTCAAAATTTTCTTAAACCGAAACCAACCGAACGCTCGGGTTCGGTTTTTCAAAATTTTCTTAAACCGAAACCAACCGAACGCTCGGGTTCGGTTTTTCAAAATTTTCTTAAACCGAAACCAACCGAACGCTCGGGTTCGGTTTTTCAAAATTTTCTTCAACCGAAACCAACTGAACGTTCGGGTTCGGTTTTTCAAAGTTTTCCAAAGTTTTTTTTTCCGAGTCTTATTTTCTTTGCTTACCTTTCACCTTCTAAATTTTTTTTATTTATTATCTATTTCAAAAACTCCAAAAATATTTTTCTCTTTTAATTTTACTTATGCTCGTTCGTTTATGGGATATAATTGTTGGATTACTTAAGTGTCCCTAGAAGCATGCTGCTGTATGTGTCCCAAGCCTCATAAGATTTTGAATAATAGCCTTCATGACCTGGTATAAACAAACCTTGTCTTCCCAATTAGGCTACCACATTTATTCTAATCGTGAGCTACCTCACTCTCTTCTCACATGAGTTGAGAGTTTTCTGCTTGGTCCTTCTTTTTGCAGCTGAGGTACTTTATTTTCTTACACCATCTCCATTACATTTCTCCATTACATTCGTTTCATCAACGTAACCCTTGAGACTCTCAGAAATTACCACTGAGGTTTATGGTTACATAACAACTGTGTTTATGATCTTAGTTTCGTGCCACTACGAGCTGAGTGAAACCCAAAATTCAACACCAAATCTGAATTGACGGTGAACAATCAATTTGCTCAAGTTTTCACCAAATAATTGACGGATGTACCTTCATGAAATCTCAACTTTTATTTTGTGTGATTCCTATGAAATTGTTAAACCCCATAACATTTCTTCCCTTGGGATCCAATTTTTATTTTTTTTTGAGATTTTATATTTTCCAAGCCAATTTAAAATTAATTCCTACCTACTTGTTCAACAGACTACACCGGTCTCACAAGTACTTTGATCACTTTCTTTCTTATTTCAAGATTAGAATTGTTGCATCAAAGCGAAAGCCACCCTGAATTAGCCTAATTAAAAGAAGCCTTTCAACATTTATTAATAAGTGTTTGATCGTAATTCAACGGGAATCCACATTAACACTTTAAGGTCTCTCTTGACCTTGAAGGAAGAGATTCCTGCCCGGGATCAATTGTTTCGTGTCATTATTGACATCACATTTCTTCCTACAAAGAGTTGCTTTATTTCTTTTCCTTTTACACTCTAAGCACGAAAATCCTTGATTTTCCAAAAATCTGGTTCTAATAATTTCAGGCTGATTTATTGCATTGGTGGTTAATAATTAAGACGTGCTCAACAATCCTCCACGTGGGCAATTTATTCAAAAGATGTGATACAAAAGATAAGACGAAGGGTTGCTGACTCAGGCGGGAAATAAAAGGATTGAATTTCAACCGGTGGTAAAAAGGGGCACGTGTGAATTTGAAACGCCCACTCTTTTGCTGACATAATGGACGCGTGTGCGAATTTCAAGCGATTCCTCTCTGGCACTTAAAGGCGCGTGAGGATTTGAAACGGTTTGTTCTGAAACGGCGCTTGTTGGGCGGCATGTTCCTAGGTATCTGACACTCTCTCTCCTACGTGATCATCGCATGCCTTAACTGTCACGCATCTGTCATTCCGGGAAACCTTTTCGTATTTCCATAGAAGATTTGAACAGATTTTTCTCTCTCCTTACAATCACTATAAAAGGCAACCTCTACTCTCATTTACCTCTTTACTGCATCCGAAATTTCCAAGAGAGCAAACACTCCCAAACGCTTCACTGTTCATCTTCTTCTTCTACCTTCAACAATGGCAGAATCATCTTCCGTCCATGCCACCTCACACATCCTTCCCATTCGTCCTCAACAGTGCTTGGTGATTGACCTAACACCCCAGGCGTATGATTCTTACATGTTTCCGATCATCGAGTGCCTGAGGTACTCGCAAATCGATCCTGCATTATCTCGGGTCGAGTCTGTGCCCATGGTGCTCCTATCGCAGGTGTATGCGACTGCTCATTACGATAAAGCAGTCGACAGGGTGTTCTTCGAGGTGTCTGATCGCAAGACCTCGATTTCAAGTCAACGATTTGGTACACTGCTAGGGTTTGTTGCTGACCCTTCACGAATCAATCCGGAGACGATTCCGGTGAGCCATCTTTACAACATGTTTTACAATATGGGGTACTCGGAGGTGCTCACCTCCGTCGCAAAGTTCAAGAAATCCTGCTTGCCGCCACAGTGGAACGGCATGTTTATAGTCCTCTTCAAGGGCTTATCTGAACGGAGCTCAGGATCCGATGGTTCTAGTCGACTGTTCTTGTCGATTATGTATGGCGTCTACAACGGAGTCCATCTTGACTATGGGTTCGTTCTCTGGCAACAACTCATCCAGAGCCTCTCTTCGTCTTCACGACATTCTGAGGTGTCGTATGCCCGGTTCTGGACTCTCATCACAAAGTGGGCAATGGATAAGTTCGACGTCCCCACTGCTGCTGGTGCATCGATGTCTTCGGTTGGTACTTTTCATACCACGAAGATCATCGTCTCCGATGCATCCAGGTTTTCTTTCATTGGCTCTATTCCGGAGACAATGTACGGCGATGTTCCTTCTGACTGCAGGATCATCAGGACGATTAAGGAGTTCAAACAGTCAGGACCGAGGGAACTCACACAGGAAATGCTCAAGTCCATCCATGATGCTGACAAACCGGTTAACAGGGGCAAAAAGGCGGAAAAAGGGAAGCAAGTGACCAAAGCTCCTAAAGGTCCTTCTCCTAAGAAGAGGAAACAAACAAAACCTGTCCAGTCACCGCAACCGAAGAGAAGGAAGACTCAACCGAAGCGAAAGCTTATCATCCCTTCATCTTCGAGTGACTCAGAAGGCGAGAGTTCGGATTCGGACGGCTCTCCACGAGGCGAAACCCCTCCAAGAGGCAACACCCCACCCCGATCTCCTACCCCAGACATGGAAATCCATACTTCACCCATTCCTTCACCCACTCAAACAATCCCTACTTCCATTCCCACCATAACCCCCACTACCACTATTCCTCCAACCTCTTTCCCTATACCACCACCCATTTTCACTGATACAACTACAACAACAACCGCAAAGGTTCCAACCAACGTATCTGATACGGGGGTTCATACCGATGCAACCGAAACCCCACCTGTGACTGAACCACCTCAAACTGAAACCCAGCATACAACCGAACCTACCCACACTCAACCACCACCCGAAACTACCCCAACCAACACTCAACCTGAACCTACAAAAACCACCACACCCCCAGCTTCACCACCCCCACCATCTCCAGAACATGCCTCTGATGGAGATAACCCATTTCTTGGCGGTGAACACATGACCTTCGATTCGGTCTACTTTAGTCCGTTTCAGGTTCAAAGTGACGAAGAGGACGATGCTCCAGTGACAAAGAAGCATCTTAAGGAGCTCAACGAGAAGGTTGACTTACTTCTTGCGTCATCCACAAACTCTCAGTCCTCTATCTCTGAAGCCGCTCTTCAGAAGATTGTTGATGCCTTCTCTAGGGCTCAGCATGATTCGGTAGCTTCAGCCACAGCCGCCATAGACGCCTCCACAAAAGCCTGTGAGGCTGCGACCGCAAAAGTCGATAAACTATTCTCAGATGCCTCTTCCCTGTTGAAGTCCTTACAGGAGAGCGCTGATGCCACCAAGACAACTTTGGAACCAATCGTTCAGCAATTGGCAAAGTTCGTCTCAACGGAGTTACAGTCATTCGCCACCCTTTGCCAATCAATTAGCGATGACAACTCGGCCCTTCGTGTCTCCATTGATGAGCTCCTCGCTAAGCTTCAAGAGGATCTCGCAGCTGAAAACTCATTAATGGACGTTCTGGCAAGAAAAACCACCGACCTCAAGGTCAAGAGCACTCAGCTTTCAAACTCGCAGCAACAGCTTGAAGCTCTTCGATCCGAACGGGAGGTTATAAAAACTTGTGTTTCGGATGTACACGCTGCCCTATCTAACATCCTGGAAGCACACGATCCGATTCTCAACCATTCGGTGAGGCGAACCCTTGCTGAAAAACTTTCTCCTGCCATGGCCCTTCTCAGCAAAATCGAAGGCTTACCTAGTTTCGTGTCCGATTCGAAACAAGGGGGAGAAGGGAAGACCGGATCGAAACCACCTCCTTCCTCCAAAGCTAATCACACAACCGAACCACCTCCGACTGGTCAAACTTCGGGTTCGGGTGTGAAGGATAAAGGGAAGAACATAGCTGAGGAAGAAGATGAAGATACAGAAACCATTGCGGACATGTTGAAACGTAAAAACAGTCGCAATGTTGATGATGATATCAATCGTGTGGCGCGAGAGGCTGAAGAAGCCGAACGCAAGAAGAAAGAAGCCCACGATCTCCTTGAGAGCAGGAAGACTCTCTTCCCTGCCTGGACTCGGGAGCGAATGATTAAGGAGGCCATAGATACTCCTAGCATCCTATGGCTCGAGCCGGTGATCTCCTTCGACTGCTTTAACTCTGTCGATTCGCAGTTCGACATGCCGTTGACTCGAAAGGCGTTTATCTTCCACGCCTTCTCAAATATTTTTGAAGTCCCTCATCCGAACCCTGAGGTTCATAGGGAGCTGATCGAATTCTATCTGAAGGCTGCTCATCCTCAGTATCAAACATGGAGCGCCCAGAAGATAGTGAATGTTCGGGTATTGAAGCCTTATACCGAAGGAAGATTTATCAATGTTCGGTTCAAGGTGATTCGAGGGTCTGCAAGAACTGAACATCTTATATCCCTGGCAGATCTACCGAACTTAAATCCTCATGATTGGATCGTCTTGCATAACATCCTCTTGACAAATGAAGCTGAATATGGTCCAATTATAGACCATATCAAAAGGATGTTAGTCTGTTACATCATGGAGGTAGCCCTAATGGATCAGGAGGTAGCCACCGTCTTCAAGAAGAAACCGAAGATAGCTCCTGTGGGATCGGCCAGTGATCTCAATCAAATGAAAATGGGCAAGATCGACCCAAGACGCAATTCGGTTATGTTCACTAGAGCAGAAGGACAGAAATGTCTCTTTGCTTTAGCTGACAAACATCTTTACACTACTGCTTGCCTAGAGCACGTGTTGGTGATCATCCGAAGGTGTAAAGAGAATGCAGTAGATGATGTCAAGTACTTCAACGACATGATTCAATGGTACATCAGATTCAGGCAGACGATACTTGCTCTGATCTCTCGTCTGTTTCAGACTGTGAAGAAGAAGGTACCTGCTGCTGCTGGCCCAAGTAACAAGTGAAGATCTCGCTCCAATTGACACAAAGGGGGAGATTGTTGGGTTAAAGATTCGTTTGAAGATTGCGTCATTGGGCTCGGCTGTTAGTCTATTTATTTTGTACTCCGGTTTGGGCCTGTCCAACCGAGAGCCTGTTATGTTTATTATATAAGTATATGCTTGCATGCATAATTAGGTTAACGATCTAGATTACAAGATAGAGAATTACGATAGCTTTGATTTTCTTTATCGTTCTTGTAAACCTTCCAACCCTATACAGCTGATGTTCTTGATCGAGCTCTTCTGAGGGTTATTTTATAATCATTCGACTCGTTTGATTCACTCTTGACTTGTTCTTTATTTTCGTGTTCTTGCTGTTTAATATTTATTTACCTGTTTAAGATCTAATCGATCTTCAAGATTAAGTTTTAATCTCATCAAGGGACCAAACGTGTAACAAAAACAAACAATAAGGACTTTATGAGTTAAAAAAATAAGTTAGGGACCAAGTGCTCAAATTAACCCAGACCATAAGGACCATTTGTTGAATTTACTCTATAGTAAATAAATATCTACTGTACTTAAGAAGTTACAACGATAAAAACTACAAAGAGAATGGTGACTTTTGGAAAAAGTCACTAACTAGGAAATCGTAGTACTCCTTAAAGTAGGAACTATGAGACAAAGAATGCCTAAAACGAAAGCCGTATTAGAAAATTATGATTTTTATAAAATCATAACAGTAATAAAAAATCATAAAAAATGTTAAAAAAATGAAAGTCAAAACTAGCCAAAACAACGAAAAGGAAAGTTGTAGAGGACGACGAGACCTACACAAATATATAAGATTCGTTAAGAATGGAGTTCGTATGCGAGAGTTACGAAATTTCAAAGTTATAGTTTTACCATCATGTACGCCCACGCATAATACATTGCAAGCATTCTGACAGTCGATTCGCCTGGATACGGGATGACATAACACAAGGAGAGGGCAACATGTGGAAGCCCCTTGTGGCTCACGCGCAAAACCATGACATGAACTCCAAAACTTGCTATAAATATCAAGCTTCGATAGATCATTCTCCTCACCCCTTACACTTGCTCTCTCTCTCTCTCTCTCTCTCTCTCTGACTCGATCCTCATGCTACTCCCCGGAGCGCCTCTCGAAAATCTGACTTTCGGTTTCTACCCTTAAGCAACTTTTTCATAACTCACAGGCGAGTTCACGGCCCCATTTTCCAAAAAAAAAATTGGGGGGAGGGGGTATACGTGTTAAAATTCAGCTATACATAACTATTACAATTTATAGTTAGATAATTATGCTCGTAACATTAGGACGATATTATGCCCAGTAGATACTCTGCCCAAACTTTTAGCTAATATTACACCTAGTTATTATACTGAATCACAAGGATTGATAAGATCATACATATTTGTTACGTTGTTCAGTTGCCATGAAACATAAATACTCTAGTCGTTATTATAGCCACCCTTTGGATAAGCTTAGTACCTAGTGAATACTCTGGTCAAATACTCGGCTACACAAAGCACTATATATATATATATATATATATATATATATATATATATATACACACACACACGTACACATGGATGAATACAACAAGAATAACAACACGACCGACCACCCACAACAAAAGTTAGATGAGATACGATTCATCAACATGCTTAAAGATTTGCAGCTACCTCGCGACCTATAATCATTAAATCTTAAGTGAGCAGAAGATATATGTATAGATCTATACATGATTGACACTCCCACATGTGGTTGCTAGCTACAACCTGATGGCAAGTCAAAGTAGACACAATTTTCTAAATATATTTGTGACGTACGATGAAGCGTCGTGGTTTTGGGAATCAACATTCATAGCTCGATTATAGGAACTCATCATAACTTTGTTAAACTAAAACTAACTATCATAGACTACTACTAGGAACCAACCTAAGAAAGTAATGATAGTACACACAAAATCGAGGAAGTGAGTTTAGGATAAACAAGATAACTAAAATACCCACACAACGTTTTAAAACCATAAGACTTGTGAACTCAACAACATTATCTTGATATTTCAAAACCCACATGTACTCTCAGCAGAACAACTCCGACTGAAGGAGGAAGTAACATTGGTCATGCAACCCGAAGTCTATGTGCTTTGCTTTTGTACTTTGCTTTTGTGACCTACCTGTATCTCGAACAATTGTATAACATATTTTATTTAAGAAATAAATAGAAAGGTTGTTTAATATATCAATGTATTACTCAATATATGTATTTATCTTGAAATCCAACATTCTAATGTTGCATAGCATGGCGTTTTCGCCGCCGACCAAGGGTGTGACTGATTGGTATCAGAGCTACAGATTATAGTGAACTAGTAATTCCTTAGGAAATACAACTATACTCTAGGACTACATTATAATTAGGTTTAACCATTTAAACCTAATAAATTAATAAGTATTAATGTTAATTACCCTACTTTTTGACTACTTACGGCAGAGGTGACTAGTTTGAACTATCGCTTGGGTTGTTGGATTCCAAAACGGATGTATGCTAAAATGGTCCTACCCTCTTGTACTCCTCATTTGTACGATCCTAACTTGATAGTCTTGGAGTACAAAACACTAAGAATTAATAAAATATACACAACCCAACGAAAGATCCATATAGATACACTCATATAAGTATATCTACTACCTACCAACACGAACCCACAAAGTCGCAAGTCAGGATTTCAGGTCAAAAACCATGTTTAGTTTTGGTATAGTACAATGACCGTACCATAACTATACCTAGAATGCATAACTAAGTTCTATTATTGTCGAAACGATGCACGATCGAACTCGAATACGATAGTTGGCAATGTAAACGCTTGAGGATTTCTGGATGGTATGTATAGAAAAAGATTCTATACTCAAATACTTCTTTTAGGGACTTGTACGTCTAAGGCTTTCTATTTTAACGACATCTACACTTGAGGACATTTTGTCTTAGGAACCATTATTTGTGACTTACAACATAGTAGGGAGACTCACTAGTTATGGGTATTATCTATTATATACTTGTAATTGAATATTATATAGTATTTGATTGATCTTCACATCTCTCATAAACATTTTTCATGTTTGATGGCTAATGAATAAAACAAGAATATCAACACGACTGACCAGGGGAGCCCCCTACCACAGGAGTTAGATGAGAGACGATTCGTCAACACGATGAAAGATTTTCAGCTAGCTCCCGGTCTATAATCGTTAAATCTTAAGTGAGCGGGAAAGATATGTATACATGTATATGAGATTAAAACTCCCAGCTATGGTTGCTACTACACCTTGGCGACAAGTCAAAGTAGGAATAGCTTTCTAAACATGTTTACGATGTCGGACGAAGCGTCATGGTTCTTGGGATCAACAGTCATAGCTCGATTATAAGAAATTATTGTAACTTTGCTAAACTAAAGTAACTATCTTAGACTACTGGTAGGAACCAACCTAAGAAAGCAGTGATGGTACACACAAACTCGATGAAGTTAGTTTAGGATAAACAAGATAACTAAACTACCCACACAATGTTTTTTTAACTATAAAACATGTTTGCTCACCAACATTATGTTGACCTTTCAAAACCCACATGTATTCTCAGGACATGAACCCGACTGAAGGAGGTGGTATCATCGATGATGCATCCTGAAGTATATGTGCTTTACTTTTATAATTTGATTTTATGACCTACCTTTACCTCAAACAGTTGTGTAACATATTTTATTTAACAAATAAATATCAACATTGTTTAATATATCAGTGTGTTACTCAATGTATGTCTTTGGCCGGAAACCCAACATCCTAACGTCACACCGCCTAACGTTTCCGCTGTCCGCCAGGGGTGTGACAGTAGGCCGATGTTGGATTCTTCTGTGATGGTGTGACATCCCTAAACCATGATAATTTTTTTTCATTTTCATAAAGCATTTTATCAAAAAAACATAAGATGGGAAAGTATTATTTTCAAGTCAAACCATAGAATCGGAGTAACAAATAGTCTCTTAAAATGTAAATCAACAGGAGGATGTGTACAAGCATGCCTTTGCCTTGCCCCAATCATCTGATGTACATGAAAACATTGAAATCAACAATCGTAAGCCAAGGCTTAGTGAGTTCCCCCAAAATACCCCTCACAACAATACGCATACAATATATGCATACAAGGCCTACATCATAGGGTTGTACCACCACCTGAGCCTTTAACGTTTAGCTAGACCACTCTTGAGCCTTCATCATTAGCTGGACCACTCCTTTTAGGCCTACAATATCAACTGGACCTCCCCGGGTATCTTAGCCTTCAGCACAAAGTAGGACCGCCTCAACCTAACCACATTATGTCGACATATGCAAACAATAATCAATAATCAGCAAGTACAAGTACTCAAACAGATCTACCAATCTAACATATCACTACAACATAGCAACATTCTATATACAAGGATACATAACACAATTTGGTGGGGCGACATTGGTTCCTTCGACCCACGGATATAGTGAGAAAACTCACCTCGCAGAACCGGAGAAGCACAACAACATTCTAACTCCTTGCACTGATCAATCCCTCAAATCGACTAACACTTAGAACATATAAATCCTCAATTAAAACCCAACTTTCTCCAAGTTTAACTTAAGGTCATATTGGTTAAAATTTAACGGTCAAAGATCCACAAAGTCAACATTCAACTTAGTCAAACTCCCACGTCATGGGGATGCAAAGAAAAAACAATAATGATTCAGGGCACCATCACGCCGTGACACATCCTGTGTCACATCGTGACTTCTGGTCAGAAAGGACAAAATCTTCATTAAATGCTTAGTCACTTCAAACCAAGGCCCATAACCTCAGATATAGTTCCTAAATAGCTTCATAATGGTTAAAGTTTCCTACTTTATCCAATAGGATGGTCCAAGAAACCAAGATCTAGTCTTTAACTCTCAAAGTGACCAAGAATGCATCTTTCTCAAATTAATCCATTAAGTCCAAGTCTCAAATATTCATACCTGAATCAACATGATGTTAAGATGGAAAAAGTTTCCAACTTTAACCATAATAATGTCCAAAATTTCAAGATCTAAACTTTAATACACCAAAATGACCTAAAGGACCAAGATAACTTGCATGGATAAAATAGGAGGCGAAAGATCATAAATTTCCTAGTCCATGAGGTCTAAGAAGCATTCCAAACTAATCAAAAGATGTTGGAGCTCACTCAACTTCAAGATCACCCATAAAATGGACCAAAAGTGCAAAAAACCACAAATGAAGAGATCAAAAGAACTAAAAAAAATATATGAGCTTTGTACTCACAATAGTCCAGAAATGGAGTGACTTTGATGGATCCAAACTTGAAACAACAATCCTTGAAACCAAAAGAATCTTCTTGATCTTCAACCATCATCAAAATATAACAAAAAACATTCAAAAGAGGATAAATGAGAGGAGAGGAGCTCAAATATTGAAATAGGAGGTTAGGGTTGCTCCCAGGGAGTGCTACATGTGATGGAGGCTAAGAAAATACCCTCAAACATCAATCATTACCTTTAAATATGTTTAAAACCCTAAAATCCGTGGGTTTGGGCTGAAATATCACTCACCTTGTGACAACCTATTTTTCACCTCGTGACGGCTCTCACGTCGTGACAACATGCTTGTCACCTCGTGATGACGGATTTTCACTCAATTCCACTCCAGCTTCAATCAGTCATAACTTCTTCATTTCAACTCAGTTTTCGGCGATCTTTATATGCACGTAAATGTATTGATAAGCCCTAGAAACCTATATAATTCTTTTTGACTTAAGACATGTTGATCTAAAACGATAATTCAATCAAGAAATCTAAATATAACTTTTCCTATTTTACCCTTTTGCTTCAAGGCACAAATCAATGACTTTAATCACTTAATCCAACATTATCAACATCTGAAAGGGTCTAAACTCTATTCATTTGAAGCCCAGGAACTTTATTCGATCCATTTATGGCTTGCTATCCCTATATTAGGAACATCCTAAAACTAGGTGTTACAGATAGTGTTCATTGATGACATTTTGGTCTATTCCAAGACCAAGGAGAAGCATGAGGAGCATTTACGTGAGGTTTTAGAGATCTTGAAGAGGAAGGGGTTTTATGAAAAATTCTAAAAAAGTGATTTTTCTTTATGAAAGGCGCAGTTCTTGGGGCATATCGTCAACCACAGTGGTATATTGGTCGACCCAGCCAAGATAGAGGCGATGATGCAGTGTGAGGTTCCGAAGACACCATCTGAGATCAAGAGATTCCATGGTTTAGCAAGTTATTATAGGAGATTTATTTAGGATTTCTCCAAGATTGCTATTCCTTTGACCCGTTTAACGAAGAAGAACGTTACTTTCCAGTTGGGTCGTGATTAGCAGGCAGCTTTCGAGACTTTGAGGTAGAGGTTGTCTGAGGCTTCAATTCTAATCCTACCCGAGGGTAGTGATGTAACAATTGTGACTTTTGGCACCAATCGTTATTTACGAAAAGTGACCAACATCAAATATAATAGACTTAATACGTAATATATATATATATATATATATATATATATATATATATATATATATATTTGTCGATCTTGGGTTTGGGAGCACTGATGTAACAATTGCGACTTTTGGCACCAATCGTTATTTACAAAAAGTGACCAACATCAAATATAATAGACTCGATACGTTTTATATATATATATATATATATATATATATATATATATATATGTATGTATATATATATATATATATATATATATATATATATATCAACATATGATAAAAATCTTAATTTTCGTATTAAAAAAAATAGGAAAAATCAACCAAATCGTTCGTATGTCGTAAAAATTAGTGTGCCGAAACATATATATTTTATTATATATTTAGAAAGTATGTCTCATCCAGATTCCAAATATATAAATTTCGTAAACTCCAAGTTCATATGAAGGAGATATGAATTTTATAAGATATAAAAATCAGCCGCATGATTAAACTTATAAATGTCAAAAGGTTTGGAGAGAATGGGTGACTTGTGGGTAAAGTCATCAAATGGAAAGTGGTAATACTCTTTAGATAGGAATTTTGGTAAAAGGAACGCCAAAATCGGAGTCTGTACCACTGAGTTATGATCTTTGCATAATCATTAAATCATTTAAAAATAAGGGCTAAAAATAAAAATCGAAATTAGCCAATGCAACTAAAGGAAGGTTGTAGATCTCGTCAAGAGATTTGCGGAAATATAAACAACATCGAAAACAAAATTCGTATGAAGAAGTTATGAAATTTTGAAGTTTTATGAAAGCGCCCCGCGCAGGAAGATTGCACAGCCCGCATGTTTCTAGAATGGGATATGCGGACCACCAGATTTACGCCACGTGTCAGCACTAGCCACACTCTTGAGTACGGTGGGTGTACCACTTTAGTACGATACGCATGAATCACCAAATTCATTATTGTGCTCATTCTTTTCCAAATCAATATATTATCCCTATTCATTATATTGGTCAAGTTCATACGATGACCTTACAACTAATCGTTATGATGGTCAATTTTAAGTAATAAACATTATACATCGTCGTCACTCTGCTCGTATAAATAGTGATATTTATTATACGTCATTGATACTCTACCCGTATAAATATCGATAAATATTATACGCCGTCGTCACTTTTGCCCGCATAAATAGTGATATTTAGTATACGACGTCGATACTATGCCTGTATAAATATCGATAAATATTATACGCCGTTGTCACTCTGCCCATATAAATAGTGATATTTCGTATACTCCATCGATACTCTGCATGTATAAATATCCATAAATATTATTCGTCGTCATCTCTCTGCCCGTACAAATAGTGATATATAGTATACGTCATCGTTACTCTGGTTGAACCTCTAGAGCAACATTATACTCAACTATAGCACTAGCCAAATTCAGGATAAGGCATCGTACCTAGATGTTACTCGTCCAAATATCTTGTTTCCAAATAACGATAATTAGGGTATATATGGATCGCAAAATAATATATATATATATATATATATATATATATATATATATATATATATATATATATATATATATATATATATAATTATGAGATCTAAAACATATAATTATCAAATATAAAATTAAAGGGGTTTATATTATGATAGTTATAGGAAATCACTCAATCAGAAAGATAAAATATATACTTACTGTAACAGAAGTATCCCTTAGGATACTTCTGTAATAAAATATATAACCACTCTAATAGATGGCATACTTCTGGAATAAAAGATATAATCACTCTAATATAAGTATCCAATGCACATACTTCTAGAATAAAAGATATAATCACTCTAATAAAAGTATCCAAGGGGCATAGTTCTGGAATAAAAGATATAATCACTCTAATAGAAGTATCTAAGGGGCATACTTCTAGAATAAAAGGGATAACCACTCTCAATAGAAGTATTGCTTTATAAAAGCATACTTCTGGGATAAAAGATGATAATAGAAGTATCCAAGGGGCATACTTATGAAATATAAAGTATATGTGGTATGTGCCTATAAGATAATAATACTAGAGATAAGATTATATTATACTCCATTTGATAGGAGAAAACCAAAAGAGAATGGTAGTATGTGATAAAAAGTAAAGTGTTAAAAGTTTAGTATCTAGAAATAGTAAAATACTATTAGAAGATACCTTAACTATCTAAATCAAAATACTTTTATAACTTAATAAAGTTATGCATAAAATGTATTTTTAAAGATATAACACTCAAACTTGTGAGTTCACCACGATTATGTTGACGTTTTCAAAACCTCATGCATTCCTAGGAAAACGTGAAAGTGAAGCCTTCACTCCTGGAAGCAGTAGTTGATCGAGGAAGAAACTTGAAGATGTCTATCGTTTATTGTTATGCCTACCTATTAAGGAACCTTTGTATTAGGAATTATAATAATTAGATATAATGTTTTATCTATCAATAAAATTGACATTTATGTCTTATATTTTTTGTATTATTCAATGTATGTTTAGTGACTATTAACTAACATCCCTACGTTGCACTACTCAGCGTTTCCGCCGCCGTTCGAGGGTGTGACCCGATTTTTATCAAAGCTTTGGCTATAGCGAACTAGTACTTCCTTAGGAAATACGACTATAGCCTAGGGGCTTATACTCCAACTAAGTTTCTCCTGAAACCTACAAATAAAAAGTATTATTATTAATTAACCTACTGATGACTACTTACGGGAGATGTGCCTAGGATGGAAATTGTTGCTTTGGGTTGCTGGATTTCAGAATGGTTGTATGCCAAAATGGTCCTACCCTCCGACTTTTCTTACCTGGTCGATCCATACTTGTTAGTCTTGAAGTACAACACAAGAATTAATAAAACAAACAAACAAAACTTCAGATAAAGAGTTTTATCAACTCATTCCCTCGATGAGAAAACACCTAAATATATACAACCAATATTAGGAACCCGTACTCAAGAGTTTAGGTCAAATACGATATCTGAGATTAGCACGAAATGTGGGTCGAACCACAACCAGGCATATCTTGTACACTTATGCTTAATTTTGGTTTGACCGACATGTAACTAATCTTGAATATGGTAGTTGATAGACTAAACTTCAAGAATTCCATAGAGCTTAGAAACCCAACAATATAGACAAGTACTATCTAGGGAAGATAGAACTGTCGTCATGAAAGAATGGCAGATCTTGGAAACAGGGTAACGATACCATTTCAAGAGAAAGATCATGTTATGCCATCCCCTCCTAAGACCAAGGATACCCATACTTTTCCCTAACCCTGACGAGGAACCCCACAAGAAGGATGATTTCTCAAAAATAATTACAGAGCCAGCCGAATCGTCATAAGAGCCCTCCAAGGACCCTTCATAGTCCTTTGAGGTGGACGATCTTGATAATGAGGATACAAATCCCACCAAGTAGGAAGTTGATTTTCTCACATCATGAGGATAAGAGGCCGAAAATCAACATAAGATTCGCTACCTATTCCTTTCCCTCGAAACGTCATTTAGTTCCACTATACCTAGCCACATGTATCGCAAGTCAATGATGAGTTAGGATCATCAAAATAAGCGCCATAAGTTGGTCTAATATGATCTAAAGGTTAGATAAGGAGCTAAGAGTGGATAAAAGGATTGAAGCTCCAGGAACAAGTTGTAGAGAAAAATTCATTGCCGCAAAGGCAAGTGCCCGTGTGATAAAGATAAGAACTCAATCCGCTTAGCAATAGATCTCTAACCTAGTATGGTAAGCTTTCAAGTTATGCCATAAGTCTACAAATCATAAGAAGCTCGGTTATTTAAGAAGGTCGTATCATCGCTACCCCCTAGAGATAGCATTTTAGTACATCAAAGCTTTCCCCTTCTAAAGTATAAAATTTTGTGATATTTTTTTTCACTAACTCGTACACTTAGTCGTTATTACCCGCATCCATAAAAATCATCATCGACTAAAACTCTATCTTTTGTTAACTATAATAGGGAATCCAAACATGCCTCGGAGAAAAGTCATAAAAAGGAACCCCATGGCACAACCAAACTTTGATGTACACATGGTGGTAATGGAAGCCACCCAAGAGAATGTACGTATAAGGAGTTCATGAACTATAATCCCAAACCCTTCTATGGAAACGAAGGAGTAGCAAGACTGACTCAATGGATCGAGAAGATGGAGTCAATATTTGAGATCAGCTTTTGTGCTCAAGATTGAAAAGTTAGATTTGTTGTCTGTACCTTCGAGAACACAGAATTGTCATGGTGGAACAGCCATGTCAAACCCATGGGATTTAGTACAACTAATTCCATCTCTTGGGACGAGTTAAAACAACTACTGATTTAAGAGTATTGTCCTAGAGAAGAGATGCAAAAGCTAGAACGGGAACATTGAAATCTTACCAAGCAAGATACGGACATTGTAGCTTATACCAGTCGCTTCAATGATCTCTCCATCTTCTGTCCTAGTATTGTAACCCTAGAATAAAAGAAAGTAGAAAGGTACATATGGGGTTTAGTACAAGCCTATCCAAGGATTGGTTATGGATTCCAGACCAACTACTTATGATAGTGCCAAAGACTGGCCTTTACCCTGACCAATCATGTAATCCTCCAGGGAACCATAGTTTTAAATACTGATCTCCCAGGATCAGGAAATAGAAAATGATGAGGATTCAAAGCAAGTAGCAAGGAAGAAACAAGACTTAGGGAAAGTCTTTGCAGCCAACATTCCATCACCCACTCCTTTAAGGCAGTATGCAGGAGATCTTTTATTATGTAATAAGTGCAACTACCATCATGTGGGTGCATGTAGAGAGTTAATATGTAATAACTATGGCAAGAGGGGCCACACAACTAAGTCCTATAGGAGTCTAACACTCGCGTACTACCCAAGAAATTGGTATTGGCAGGAATGACAACTGTTATGAATGTGGAGAAATGGGAAACTTCAAAAGAGAATGCCCAATGTTGGCAAATCAAAGGGGTAATGCTCAAGGAAGAGCATTTGTCTTTGGCACAAGCGATACTGCTATAAATCTTCCCCTAAGAAATATTAAGTCCTTCCTTATAACTTACGAGCAAACTAGGTAATGATATAGTTTTATAAACGTTAGATAAAAACACATTAAAATATAAATCTAAGAAATGCATGTTATTAATTATAGAATGGATACATAAGTTATATCATTACATAATTAATTAGTTTTAGAAAGTGTGGTTCAGCTCTATTACGCAACTCTCGTCTGAGTCTAACCGTAATAAGGAGGAATCATACGGTCGAGAAACTGTCTAATTTTAGCATCATGTGATAGTATTCACCAGATAATTAGATAACATTAGAACGAATGATAATGAAAGGTAAAAGACTCCTTGTGGTAATACTAACATCCACAAAAAATTAAGAAAATAATTATTAAGAAACCTTTAAGTTATTATAGACACTCTCACTCTTGGTCTCAGTAAGTACTTGACTGAGGGATCACTCTCACTCTCACTCTTGGAATCAGTAAGTACTTGACTGAGGGATCACTCTCACTCTCACTCTTGGAATCAGTAAGTACTTGACTGAGGGATCACTCTCACTCTCACTCTTGGTATCAGTAAGTACTTACTGAGGGATCACTCTCACTCTCACTCTTGGTATCAGTAAGTACTTGACCGAGGAATCACTCTCACTCTAAAGTCTTAATAAGTACTATCTCCCTTCTAGAAATCAGTAAATAATTGACTATGGATTAGTCATCACGACTATTGGAAGTGATAGATGATTGTTTATAAAATAAAATCACTATTATCTGAGAGAAATACCCTAATGATAGGTGATTGTTTATAAGATAAAATAATAATCATGACTATCGTAAACGATAGATGATTGTTCATAAAATAAAATCACTATTATCTGAGGAAAATACCCTAATCATAGGTGGTTGTTTATAAGATAAAATAATAAGCATGACTATCGTAAATGATAGGTGGTTGTTTATTAAATAAAATATCTATTATCTTATGGAAATACCCTAATGATGTGTAATTGTTTATAAAACAAAATCACTATTATCGGAGGGAAATATACTAATGATAGGTGATTGTTTATAAAATAAAATATTAATCATTAGCATCAGTTCTGAACTTCAAAGAGTCGATTTACTTTCAGTAGAACTAAATAATAAGAATGATTAATAATAATTAAATATATACTTTCAATATTCTCTCAATAATGCCTTCGTGTCAAGCAATCCTAGTTGAATTTCGCGGACAAAATTCCTAAAAAGCAGGGAGAATGTAACAATTGCGACTTTTGGCACCGATAGTTATTTACGAAAAGTGACCCATGTCAAATATAACAGACTTTATATATATATATATATATATATATATATATATATATATATATATATATGATAAAAATATAAAGTTTCATATTAAAATAATATGAAATTTCAACGAAATCGTCCTTATGTTGTAAAAATGAGTGCACCAAATATATATACATATATATATATATATATATATATATATATATATATATATATATATATATATATATATATATATATATATATATATATATATATATAGAAAGTACATGTCACCCCAATTCCAAAAATATAAATTTCATAAAAATCCGAGTTGATATGAAGGAGGTATGAATTTTATAAGATATAAAAATCAGTTGTGTGATTAAAGTATTGACGCAAAATGTATTGAGGTAATGGTTCACTTTTGGGTAAAGTCACAAAAATGAAACACGTAGTAATCTTTAAGATAGGATTTTTGGTAAAAGGAACGCCAAAATCGAAAACCATACGAGAGAGTTATGAATTTTTAAAATCATTAAATCATTAAATCATTTAAAAATAAGGGTGAAAAATAAAAGTCTAAATTAACCAAGTTGTAGATCTCATCGAGAGCTTTCCAACAATATAAAGAACGACGAAAACGGAGTTCATATGAAGAAGTTATGAATTTTTGAAGTTTTGATAAAAGTTTCTCGCGCAGGAAAATTGCACGTCGCGCATGATTCTACAAGGGGATACGCGGACCACCAAAATTACGCCACATGTCAGCACCAGATACACTCTTGAGGACGTTAGGTGTACCACTTTAGTATGTTGGGCATAAATCACATTTTGGGCCCAACAAATGTGTTGCAATTCTTATTCTTTTCCAAATCAATTCCCTTTCATTTTCCTCCTGTTTTCTATGACGATTCCTTCATATTTTCTCTAAAAATTCTTAGATTATTTATTTTAGTTGTATCTTATTATTTTATCGAGTCCCAAATCCCGATTCTACCCTACATCATCGGTATCACGCTACAAGGGTGAGTTTCATAGCCCCTTTTTCTATCGTTTTTTAAAAATATGGGGGAGGATACATGTTATAATAGAGTAAATTATGATGGGTTTTAGACATAAGAACAGTCCTATGTGCTCATACAAACCCTAATGCTTGGATCTAGGTTTCTCTATTGTACATGCAATGTATCCAAGACTCACAATCTTAGATCTAACATATTATAAACTGAAATTAGCGTTTAAAGAATTACCTTTGATTGTTATGTAGCAATACAATCTCAATTCCTCCTTGTAATGACTTTAGAAAGCTTAGAGTCATAAATGTCACTCCTCTAATGGTTCACAAACACCAAGAGCAAAAGGATGAAGAATAAGGAGAGAGGAGGCTGCCTAAAACCATCCAAAACCCTAAAGAGTTTCTTCCTCACGTTTTTGGTGCTCTAGGGATCTTTAAATAGTGAGGCTATTAGGATTATCTAACAAGGAAACCCTAATTTGGATGCTTAAGCCCTAAGCAACCCATGGACTCCTTCCTTAAAGGCCTAGGACGATTTCTAATGGGTCTCCCCATAGAATTCGTCCACCCCTTTAATATGGAGTCCATTAGCTCAATATTCAACTATCATACAATTGACAGTTCTAGTCCCTTAAGTTTAATTAATGTCTTTTAGCCACAAAATTAATTCCTAATTAATTATTGACTAATATTAATTAAACAATATGATTTCTCCTTTAATATATTATTTTCATAATATATTAATAAATCATAATTAATCATTTCTCTCCATAATTCATCCTATCAAGTTGCTTTGGTGAAGGCAGCCCAAAAGGACCATGCATCATCGGGTCAAGTACATACCAAAATAGTTATGGACTTAGACACTAATCCAACAGTCTCCCACTTGGATAAGTCAAATAACTATTCTGCGTATGACTTCAGATCCTAATCTGCAATCGTAGCTTTCTAAAGCCGCTGTCAACTCTGATCTTGTCAGATACGCATGTCCTTTAGATAAGGGATCATATATTCCTCCATTCTAGATATCGTATAGACATGAACTTAATCATTCCCTCTATACTATTTCCCGACTTCCGATTTATGACGACTGACAACAGACTACAATTGAACCATCAATTTAGTCTCGGCTCGGCCAAGCGCTTAGGTGACATCACTAAATCATCGAGGGGCCCAAAGATATCACTTTTATCCTACTCTGGATAAAAGGAACGGATAAACTTTGACTCAATGCTCGCTTGCACTCACTTACCGAATTACACACAACAATATGTTTTATAACACCAAGTTACTGGTGCGTTTACATATTATCAATGTGCAACCGACTCGCAAGATACAACTCACACATCTCGGTTTCAAGAATATACGATGTTATCGTCTCACCAATCACTTGTGATAAAATCCATGAAGTGATCCAAGTGAGCGTGGGTTTAATCCAATGCTCAAATCATATTCATAAGCACTCATGAACGTTGCAGAAAACATTTCCTTATGTCTAATACACTTTAGACAATCCACACACCAATTCACGACAGTCTTCACTAATATCTACTTCCAACATATGAACGACTGTGGCCCGTTCAAATAATTTGACTGTTCTGAACCAATTAAATTATTCAGGAAGTCAAAACATGCAAAGTGAAACACAAGAATAATACTAATCACATATGGCCTCAAACCTTTGAATATAAATAAAACACATTTTATTTATCACCATATCGATTACTCATTATTTGTTGTTTCGGGTAATCAACTTCTTACTTGAATTATTACTACACTTGTCCCATGCTCTTAGCATGCACACAATGTTTACCTACGGTTCTTACTTTGTGAAATAGATCAAATGAACACATTTCCAATCATACTCATTTCACAACTCCCAATCCTTTTCACAAGTGAAAGAATATCAAATTCTTGCCACTTATAGAATATGGTAGATTCTAACATTTTATGCAATGATCCTTTCGTAACGTCATAGCACAAAAGTCACAATGACTATTGCCAATGAAATTACAAAATCCTCTATTTGAGATTGTTACAATACAATTCCATAGACGTGATGTCTCTCACTCAAAGTACATTCCTTGAACATCCTTTTGCATAAATTTTTCTAATCTAGACATAGACTCTCAATATCCAACTCCTAATATGGAACCATTTCCATATTTTCCATATGACAACTCATTCTTAATAGACTCTTATCTATTCATAATAATGTCGATATGCATCCAATACTATACTTCCAACTACTCACAAGCGACCAATCCTCGGATCGTCCTTTGATAGTTGTTTAATTATCTTAGTCAAAACCGATTCTTGTCCTTTTTCCCTCTAAATGCGCTAGACATTTGGATAAATTTAGAATGGTCAAATATTATAGCATTTGCAATCGATCCTTTACCCGAAGCATATAGGACACGATGCATAATGTCTTACATAAAGATACGATACTTTATCAATCTTTTGTCATAATATTTTATGTGTCACGTTATCACAATTCGAACTATGAAGAGGGATGCCATAATCATAATCGAAATTTAAGAACGCACTATGTATCCTTGACTAAATTTATTAACATTCCACAACCTAAGCCTTTAGATTTGAAATGAAGCATAATATTCTCTCCCTTAATTATAGCAAAACAACTTTTCAATCCTTACGACTTTGCAAGGCATAACTCTTGTTTTCTATAATTAATATTGCTAACTTGCAATACTTGCCTTAATAATCATACAAGCACAACATTTATGCTCTCACTATCATGATGATTATTATCATATAAGCATAACACTTATGCTCCCACTAGCTTTGACATGATAATCCTTTATCTAAGTTTCTTAAACTTATACACCTTTGCCTTAGATAGCTCATATGTGTGTCTAAAAAATTCAGACTAATTGCCAAATCTCACAATTCGAATCATGGAAAGGGATACCGTAACCATAATCGAATTTGAGAATCCAATTTTCACAGTCACTATCTTCTTAAAATCTCTCTTAGTGAAAGCATTTCCTCACAGTCTTTTTCATGAAGGAGGGAATCTTATGACACTTAGATTTTAATGGTGTATGTATTCCTATCCATGTGAATTTGTGAAAACCAAAGTTTACGACAAATTTAAACTCATATGGACCGAACCTTCTCAATCTTGATTTATTGCCTTATGGTAATACGAGTGCCCACCATGTCTTCCAAGCAGTTAAGCAGCTCATCCTTTCCTATCAATGTACTTTCCGTTGATCAAGGCGCTTGCCTTTTATGCGTTCAAATGAGAACTCATAGAACTCACATGCATAATTAACTCGATTGGAATGACACAGAAACAAGATAGTGTCAACACGATAGGTTGTGAACCTCAAGTCGTGTGCTAGTGATGATCGATAAGGTTTATTCTTGATTTGTTCTTGAAACCTTTCAAGACCATTGAGACTCCCACTGACTCCTTGACATATAAGATTCTCTTGTCAATAAACATTTCTTGACAAACGAATATTCAAGAGTTAGTGTAGCTTTTATCAAGATAAAACACTTCACAAAATTTGTCCTAGTTGGTCTTTGTCTTGTCCAAGACATCACAACTTTTCACATTTGTTGAATGTTATAACCTTCTTAATACTTGTCAATCAATGTGACAATCTTAACTTTAAGACTTGGTTTTTGGAACGAAGTATGATTGACTTCTTGATTTAACCATTTCCTCAATTCTTGATTCCTTTTCTTAGACATACAATTGTACTAAGACTCACTTAGAGGATCAATTGAGATATGGTTCCTATCATAAAACATAATAAAAAGTACTCTCCCTTCTTCTTAGAATAGAGAAACTTTTATCTTTCTGCCTACTTGATTCTTCTTATTCGTTCTGCTATTGATTTAAACTCTTTTAATCAATTCAGAATTACACTTAATCTTATAAGTATAATCATATTTACTAAAACTTTTAGTAAATCATGACGAATATCTTTATTACTCTTGTGGTGTACTCGATCTCTTAGTCTTTCACTCAACACTTTGTCAACGAATTAGTCTAATTTCCAAATGTGAAAGTTTTTCATTTTTCATACACGTTGCATGATTCCAAGTTTTTGTCCAATTGAAACTTGGGTGACGAGAAACTTTCCCTATTTGGTAAATTCTTGACCTTTCCACAAATAACATAATTAAGAATCAAATCTATTATTGCTAATAATAGAAACTTACAAACATCAAATTTTCATACACGCCATTGCAAGGATAAATAAATAATATTAAATCAAAATTTATTTATTGCGGAAAAATTTGTCCTTACAATGCAATTCATTGAAAACTATGTTAATACATATTTCTTAGTGATTTTATTCTAACTCCAAGTAGTAGCTCAAGAATCTAATCTTCACGTAATGCGATCAAAATCCATTTCTTCACGATTAGATTTCGTTCACTTCTTCCCTTAAGCTTCCCCTCTTTTCTTCGATCTTATAAAACATCGAAGTGTAATCTTATCACATCATGTATTAAGAATCTAGAATAGGAACTTAAAAGAGTTAGTTAATGGATTTTACCTAAAGCAGCTTCGTCTCCAATGCCCCTTCTCTTGGCATTAAAAGCAAATTGACTCCTTTGGAACAGCACATGGAACTACTTCAGACTTTGCCTTTCTCTTATGATCAAACTTTTCGATCATGGCATGCCTATCGTTGCCATTGCCTATATCCATAGAGGTCTGGAAGGCAGATCCACCAATCAATTTTGCTTTTCCAGTGTGCCAAATCATTGCTGATTCAGCAACAATAAGCATATAGGTGAGATCAATGAGGGTTACGTCGTGGCTCATCATATAGTACTCTCTTACGAACTCACTATATGAGTCAGGAAGTGACTGAAGAACCCAATCAACAGCCAGCTCCTCACAGACAATGGATCCCAACATTCTTAACCTATCAATGTGTGACTTCATCTCTAGGACGTGTGCACACACCGACTTTCCTTATTCATGTTTACTTGCCAAAAAGGCTTGAGTGAGCTTGAACTTTTCAAGCCTTCGACCTTGTGGGTTAGGGAGAATAATTGGAGGAGGTGGAGGAAGTGAAGCATGATCTCTTGTTCCTGGATCGAATCGTGGAATATCATCTTCATGTGGAAAGCTTGTTCCACGGGATTTGGGAATACAATAGTTGTCATACTTTCACATCTACAAAACGGGAGAAAACAAATTCAAGTTAGTTGATTAGAATCCTCGATGTGACACCCAAATGAAACATCGAGGCTAGGATCCAACACAATACACTACAACCTAGAAAAGGGATGTCGTAATCTAGTTGCAGAATATTTGAAGGTAGGTAAATGACGATTTACCAATTTCCACCATGAAAAACAAAAAAGAAATTTAAGTTTTAAATCTATTGAAACTTCCTAGATCTTTTGAGATTCATTGAACATTTCAATGGCATGTTTAAATCTCGATATGCCCCTCTAGTTTGTGACTGGGATACCGAGGATCACAAAGCGGGTGTGAATAACCATGCAAACTTACATGGTGCCCCCATATGTTACAGTCACCTATTCGATGTGTCGGTTAACCACACACGCTCCACCGAACTATGAAAAACATTGAGTCACCCTTTGCTACCTTTGCTTAGAACCATTTAGTGTGCCGGTTAACCACATGCGCTCCACTAACGTCTTCGCAAGGGCACAAAGTGTAATTTCATGGAATTGCATCAATTCACTTTTGCCTAAAGTAACTAAGATTGGGAATTTTATAAAAGCATTTAGTTACTTTTGTATTTCATTATACTTATAATAGAAGGTTTATGTCCTATCCTACCCGTTCGGCTAACGACCCTCCACTAGTCAAGAGTGGGGTGGCTAAGAGTGGATACCCATTCAATCGCCATTTTATAGGCAATTTCCTTAAACACCCCTTATAAACCAGCTTCGTGAATGAGGCCTACTAACGGTAAGACTGACTTTTACTCATACATATATAGTATTATACTTTTAATGTTATATATAGTATAGGGTGTAATTTACACTTTTAAAATACTAGGTGGTCAAATCTAATAATTATACTTTTAATTTAATTAAATTGTAAACCAAAACTTTATGGATTAACTAAATCTCTTTTAATTATACACTTTAATTAATTAATAAAACCATAAGGGTGTGATATGAACTTTTCAAAACAATACTAGGGTTTTAGAATTTAACATTTCTAAATTAAACTTTTAATCAACTTTTTAAATTCCAAAACTTGAGGGCAAGTTTTGAAACATTTCAAAACATTAGGGTTTTAACTATTTAAATTTCAAAACAAAACCTTTAAGTTCAAGTTTAAACCATAAAACTTAAATGGGCACATTTGGAACTTTTTCACAACATAAGGATCAAATAACAAATAATAGAAATTAACCAATTAATTTTGTCATTATCTATATTTGACTTAATTTCAATTTCTTGCAAGATAAGTTACCCAATTAATACAAATAATCAATCTTTAATCATATAAGGAAGTTGTTATCTAATCAATCGGTAATTATCTTGTGTTTTGGTAAGGATAATCTTTTAGAAGCAATAAAAATCGTATTTTATTAGTTTAAAACGAATATGGTAATTATCCTTAAGCAAAACAGCAAGTAAATCCGAAATTTCCTCTGTCTGATGTAACGCCTGTGTTTCTGGGCTTGGCATTAATGTTGATATAATAGGAGTGTATTATTTGAGTATTATGTGTTTTGTGCTTAATTGCTTAATTATGTGATTTGATTAATTAAGAATAAAAATAAGTGTCAAAATTTAAGTGTAAAATAAACTCGATATCTTTACATAAAGTTGTAATGGCCGAAACGAGGTTTCCGAATATATATAGAACGCCCAAATCTGACTTCGTTATGATTTTCTGAAGTTTCGACTTAGCGGTGTGCAGCCCGAATACTCGATTTGAGATCGAGCGGTTTTTAGCCAAAACAATCTAAATGAGAATCGAAGATCTCGTTAGTGGTAGCGAAGCGATAAAAAGTTAGGCGAGAACGGACGCCGGACGAAGAAGTTATGAATTTATAACGAAGTTTTCCTGTCCCAGCCTACTAAAAATATATAATAAAAATAAAATCAAAATTAGCCGACGGAATCTAAACGAAAGTCGTATAGCGTAGTCTCACCTACGCGTGGATAGAAAGAACGTCGAAAACGGAGTTCGTATGAAGAAGATATGAATTTTTGAAGTTTATTAAATAATTAAAATATATAAATTTAATCTTTAATTCGGATGTATATCCGAAGGAGTCACCGATCTGATCCGAAGTACGCCCAGCGTACCCCGATGCATGCACCGCCTCGGACTCAAGTGCTCCGATGACGCATGCAGTGACGATCCGAGGAGTACGCCCCGTGTAAGGGCATTACGCCTAGCGTACGTGCGAGGCTCGGCCTCTATAAAAGGCTTGCGAGGGCAGCCGAGAGTTTTGCTCTTTTTCTCTTCTCTCTCTCTCTCTCTCTCTCTCTCGTTTTGCATGCCATTTATACCCCGAACCCCTGGTAATATTCCCGAGCCCCGAAGCAAGTTTCGAAGCCCCGAAGATCCCGAGAAGTGCGATTCCCGAGCCGAAGCTCTGCCCGCGAGGAGCCCGGTTTTTGTGAAGATCTTCCAGATCTACCGAAGAGTACTACTACTAAAAGTCGTAGTGCTGTCCGATCATCTTCTGATCAAGTGAGTGTGTAGTTACTTTCTTCTAACGCATAATTATGTTGTATTTTATACGAAATACGTGTTATGTGTATAATTTTGTTGTTATGTGTGTGAATGTATATTCACTCTCTTTTATCTCATAGATCTGATTTATTTTCTATGAAATACGTGTTATGTGGGTGTGCCTCATCTGTTATGTGGAATATATATTGATTGAACATGCTATACAGGTTTTAAACTATGTATAAAAATATATATTTTTATCTACTAATATGCTGGGTAGAACATGGGTAGATAGTTGATGTGTGATAAACAGATGAGAGGCCTCGATGTTGTTGTTGTTGATCTAGTTATTCAGCGGAGTATGGTTAACGACCACGGACTCTTTCTAGACAGTCCGGTGGAACGCTAGCAGGTTCATAACCTGTAGGTGTTGTGAACGATGTGTTCACCGGTGTACTCTATCCCCCTCATGGTTGCCTTTGGGATATCTATTGTTGAGGAAACCCTTTAGCAGTAATGTCCGTCCCGATGAAAATTCTAGATTAGGTCCCTTGAGATAGATGTTGTTTTAGGGACGTAAAGTGAGGATAACGGGAATGGGTAATCGGGTTATCGTTGGTTGGTGAAATTAAATATAATTTATTTATTGTGGGTTGAAAACCCTATATGCTCACCAGGATCCCAAGCCTGACCCACTCAGTTTTATTTGTATTACAGGAAGTGGCACAAGGGCATAAGATGGATAAATCATCGAGTTGTTTTGTTTACAAGTCTGTATACATATATATTTGTTGAATGACTTGTAATGTTATCGTTTATGCTTTATGGTCTGTATAAGAACATGACATCCCGAGTTTTGATTATATAATGAAAATGCATCTCTTGATGAAATGCTTTCATAAATATTATTTTATCATATTTTTTTTGGGAACAAATTCCGCAACTCTTTTAAATCACAGGGATTTACTCTGAAATTATTTTAAAAAGCATAAATGAAATCGGTCTTTTCTGGCCGTGATTTTGGGGATGTCACAGTTGGTATCAAAGCATTAGTTTAAGCGAACTAGGAATTAGTAGGATTTCTAGACTTAAACTTAGAATGCTAGCTAAGTGAAGGTTGTTAGATGTGTGTCTGTTATATTTAGACACGAGCACTAGTCTATTTTAGGAAAGTTGCCTAAAATGCTTTTATGTGCTAAATGTTATATGTTGCCATATATGATATTATTTGTTCAGATCTATGGTCTGTTGCCGACCAGATATGGAAACCTTATGTGTGTAGGATTCTAAGCGTATGGTTACGATATTAGAGCTAACATGTAATCGTTTCGGAGTAATAAGGATGATTTGAATATATATCGTGAATAAGGATCTAATTTCACCTTATTCGGTGTATAGATCAAAAATGGTGAGAACAAGGAGTGGCGTTGGAAACGTGGATGAAAACAGGAATCAACCGCCAGTAATTGAGCAAATACCTGTTGTAGCAGCAGCACCAGAACCAATAACGATGGCTGGGGTGCAAGCCATGATTCGGGCTATGTTAGCCGAACAAAGGGATGAAATGCGATAGATGTTGCATGATAATAGGGACGAACCTATCATACCTATAGAGGAACCCGAATTGATTCCCGAGCAATCAGACGAATGGGACAATAGTCGCATGGTGAGTCAAGTTGGGACTCAAGGAGAACAAAGGAACGATCCGGAAAGGAGAAACAACAAGGATGGGCGTATGTACAAGAACTTCTTGGGCGCCAAGCCGCCAAGTCTTTCTGGAAGCCCGAAGCCTGTTGAGATTATGGATTGGATCTCTGAAATGGAGATGGTATTTGAAAGTTGCGACTGTAGCAACAAATAGAAGATTGTCTTTGCAGTTAGAAAACTGAAGACTGGAGTCTTGAGTTGGTGGAAGTTGTTGGCAGATACTATTCCACAAGGAGAAGCCCTGAAAATGTCATGGGAGGAGTTCTTGGAACAGTTAAGGGTACAGTATTGTTCAGAGATAGATCTGACTGATCTGAACAATGAGTTCCAAAACTTGAAGAAGGGGAGGATGAGCATAGATGACTATGCTACTGCATTCACTGAGAAAATGAAATTATTTCTGTACCTAGTGCCAACGAAACTCTCCAAGATTGAGAGGTTTGCTAATGGACTGCCTGCCGACTTAGGTCCGACAGTCAAGATGGCAACTACTCTGAAAACAGTTGTTCGTGCAGCTATGAATGCGGAGGCCCAGCAGAAGGAAAAGGGTCTGGAAAGAAAAGATGTTGGTGAAAAGAGGAAGTTCGATGGAACTTCAGGGTCCAACAAGAAAAACAAGTTCTCGAAGTCTAGTTCGAGAGGAGGAGGAGGGGAAGCGAAATGGTGCGACAAATGTAAGAAGAAGCATCATGGAAAATGTGAGGTAGTGGCCACATGCTACAAGTGTGGAAAGCCAGGGCACTATGCCAATGAATGTACCCTCACTAAGAAAGTTTGTTATGGTTGTGGTGAGGAGGGACACATGTCGAGGGACTGCCCGAAGAAGAAGGAGGCAGCTAGACCCAACATTCCGCCAAATCCGAAGGCGAGAGCATTCTAGATGACACTGGAAGCTGCTAAAGATGAAGCTGATGTCGTTTCAGGTACCTTTCTCGTAAACAAATTGCCTGCCCAAATTTTATTTGATTCTGGAGCCAACTACTCCTTTATATCGCATGAATTTGGTAAAAAGCTAGCTTTGCCTGTTGATAGACTAGATAATGCTTTATTAGTCGAAGTTGCTAGTGGCAAGTTTGTACCTTTAGTCATCGTATGAAAAACATCTTAATTGACTTGAATGGGAATAAGTTCCACGAAGAATTATTGCCTATAGAACTTAATGGTTTCGACATCATGTTGGGAATGGATTGGCTTAGCGCCAATGACGCCGAAATTTTATGCAAGAAGAAAATAGTCAAAGTAAACCCACCTGGGAAAGAAGCGTTTATGGTGTATGGAGATAAACACAGAGTAAATTCTGGAATCATTTCATTGATGAAAGCCAGAAAGTGTTTGGCTAAAGGATGTACGTCGTATCTAGCATTCGTGATCGATGCTAGAAAGGAGAAAAAGGTGATGCAGAGCATTCCTGTCGTGTGTGATTATCCGGAAGTATTTCCCGAAGATCTTCCCGGATTACCGCCTGATAGACAAGTGGAGTTTAGAATAGACTTGTTGCCAGGGACGACGCCAATAGCAAAAGCACCTTATCGATTAGCACCGACGGAGATGACGGAGTTGATGATGCAACTTTAGGAGTTATTGGACAAAGGTTTCATTAGACCTAGTTCATCACCCTGGGGAGCTCCGGTGTTATTCGTGAAGAAGAAAGATGGAAGTATGAGAATGGGCATCGATTATAGAGAGCAAATAAGGCAACAATAAAGAGTAGATATCCGTTGCCGAGGATTGATGACCTGTTCGATCAACTACAAGGTTCAAGTTATTTTTCAAAGATCGAACTGAGGTCAGGTTATCATCAGCTGAAAGTAAGAGAGTAGGATATAGAGAAGACTGCATTCAGAACACGATATGGACACTACGAGTTTTTGTTTATGTCGTTTGGACTAACCAATGCTCCAGCAGCATTCATGGATTTGATGAATAGGGTTTGTAATCTGTTCCTTGATAAATCCATGATAGTGTTCATTGACGACATTCTGATTTATTCAAAGAGCCAAGAAGAGCATGGCAGACACTTGCGAGAAGTATTGGAAGTCTTGAAGAAGGAGAAGTTGTATGCAAAGTTCTCCAAATGTGATTTTTGGATTCGAGAAGTCCAATTCTTGGGTCACGTGGTCAACGAAGAAGGGATAATGGTTGATCCAGCAAAGATTGAAGCTGTAATGAAGTGGGAACAACCAAAAAGTCCCACGGAAATCCGAAGCTTTTTAGGATTAGCCGGATATTACCGAAGGTTTATCCAAGGCTTTTCTTCGATCGCTAGTCCATTAACAGCTTTGACCCACAAAGGAGCTGCTTATGCTTGGAGTGATAAGCATAAAGAAGCGTTCGAGAAGCTAAAGAAAAAGATATGTGAGGCACCGATACTTTCTCTACCCGATGGAGTTGAAGACTTTGCTGTTTATAGCGATGCGTCTGGGGTTGGATTGGGTTGTGTTTTGACCCAAAGGGATAAGGTGATCGCATATGCGTCTCGACAATTAAAAGAGCATGAAAAGTACTACCCGACTCGTGATTTGGAGTTGGCAGCGGTAGTTTTCGCTCTGAAAATATGGAGGCATTACCTCTATGGCACGAAATGCAAACTTTTCACTGATCATCAGAGTCTCCAATATCACTTTAATCAGAAAGAATTGAATTTGAGGCAACGACGCTGGCTAGAGTTACTTAAGGACTACAACTGTAAGATACTTTACCACCCCAGTAAAGCTAATGTTGTTGCTGATGCTCTCAGTCGAAAAGTCAATCTTGAAAGGAAAAGGCCAAGAGCGTTGAGAATTGAAGCTGTCTCGACAATTGTGGAAAGTATAAAGAAAGCTCAAGAGGAAGCTTCTGAGAAGAATGACCGAAAGGAGGAAAGTTTGGGCAAAACGTTGGTGTTCGGTATAAACAGCCATGGACTGAAGGTGTTCCAAGATCGGATTTGGATACCTAAGATAGGAGGAATCAGAGATCTTCTGATGGAAGAAGCTCACAAGACCATGTACTCGATTCATCCCGGTAGCACTAAAATGTATAGGGACCTGAAACCCTACTACTGGTGGCCGACGATGAAGCTTGATGCTGCAAAGTATGTGGCCGAGTGTGTGACTTGTGCGAGATTCAAGACACAACAACAGAAACCGTATGGGAGTTTAGAACCATTGCCTGTGCCTATGGGTAAGTGGGAAGACATTGCTATGGATTTTGTCACTAAACTACCCAGAACAAAAAGTGGTCACGACATGATTTGGGTGGTCATTGATCAATTCACTAAGAGTGCGCATTTCATAGCAGCCAGGGAGAAATGGTCTATGGAAAAGCTTGCGAATTCTTACGTGAAGGAAATTGTGAGGCTTCACGGTGTCCCGTTAACGATTGTATCGGATCGTGATAGTCGTTTCACCTCAAGATTTTGGAAAAGTCTACAAGAGGAATTGGGTACCAAGTTGTGTTTAAGTACAGCTTACCATCCACAGACTGATGGTCAGAGCGAACGAACGATACAAACACTTGAAGATATGCTGAGAGCATGTACCCTTGGAATTCCAAGGCAATTGGGATGAACATTTACCTTTGGTAGAATTTTCCTACAATAATAGTTTCCATTCGAGCATTAAGATGACACCTTATCAAGCTTTGTATGGACAGAAGTGTCGTACGCCATCTTGTTGGCTTGAGGTTGGGGAAAAGCAGTTTATGGGACCGGAGATAGTCCATCAAACTGCTGAAAAGTTGAAAATAATTAGGGAAAGAATGTTAGCAGCTCAGGATCGTCAAAAGAGCTATGCTGACAACAAGCGAAGACCGATGACTTTTGAAGTTGGAGATTCGTTTTTGCTTAAAGTCTCGCCGTGGAAGGGACTTATAAGATTTGGTAAAAGGGGAAAATTAAGTCCAAGGTTTATAGGACCGTTTAAAGTTCTTCAGAGGATTGGGAACCAAGCTTACAAGCTCGAACTACCAGAAGAACTGAATGGAATTCATAACACTTTTCATGTGTGTTATTTGAGGAAGTTCACGGGAGAAGTTCCCAACATGATTCCACTTTCGGAGTTGAGAATCGATGAGAACAAAAGGTTAATTGAAGAACCAAAGGCGATCATTGACCGAAAGACTAAGAAGTTGCGACGCAAGATGGTCGAGTTAGTGCTTGTCCGATGGAAACACACGAATGGGCCGAATCTCACCTGGGAGACGGAGAGTGACATGATGGGTCGCTATTCGCATTTGTTTGTTGATGTGTGATTTCGGGGATGGAATCATTCTAAGGTGGAGAGAATTGTAACGCCTGTGTTTCTGGGCTTGTCATTAATGTTGATATAATAGTCTAGGTTAACTTTTGTAACCCGTTTTGAAATAATAGGAGTGTATTATTTGAGTATTATGTGCTTTGTGCTTAATTGCTTAATTATGTGATTTGATTAATTAAGAATAAAAATAAGCGTCAAAATTTCAGTGTAAATAAACTTGATATCTTTACATAAAGTTGTAATGGCCGAAACGAGGTTTCCGAATATATATAGAACGCACAAATCCGACTTCGTATGAGGAAGTTATGATTTTCTGAAGTTTCGACATAGCGGTATGCAGCCCGAATACTCGATTTGAGATCGAGCGGTTTTTAGCCAAAACAATCTAAACGAGAATCGAAGATCTCGTTAGTGGTAGCGAAGCGATAAAAAGTTAGGCGAGAACGGACGCCGGACGAAGAAGTTATGAATTTATAACGAAGTTTTCCTATCCCGGACTACTAAAAATAAATAATAAAAATAAAATCAAAATTAGCCGACGGAGTCTAAACGAAAGTCGTAGAGCATAGTCTCACCTACGCGTGGATATAAAGAACGTCAAAAACGGAGTTCGGATGAAGAAGATATGAATTTTTAAAGTTTATTAAATAAGTAAAATATATAAATTTAATCTTTAATTCGGATGTATATCCGAAGGAGTCACCGATCTGATCCGAAGTACGCCCAGCGTACCCCGATGCATGCACCGCCTCGGACTCGAGTGCTCCGATGACGCATGCAGTGACGATCCGAGGAGTACGCCCCGCGTAAGGGCATTACGCCCAGCGTACGTGCGAGGCTCAGCCTCTATAAAAGGCTTGCGAGGGCAGCCGAGAGTTTTGCTCTTTTTCTCTTCTCTCTCTCTCGTTTTGCGTGCCATTTATACCCCGAAGCCCCGGTAATATTCCCGAGCCTCGAAGCAAGTTACGAAGCCCCGAAGATCCCGAGAAGTGCGACTCCCGAGCCGAAGCTCTGCCCGCAAGGAGCCCGGTTTTTGTGAAGATCTTCCAGATCTACCGAAGAATACTACTTCTAAAAGTCGTAGTGCTGTCCGATCATCTTCTGATCAAGTGAGTGTGTAGTTACTTTCTTCTAACGCATAATTATGTTGTATTTTATAAGAAATATGTGTTATGTGTATAATTTTGTTGTTATGTGTGTGAATGTATATTCACTCTCTTCTATCTCATAGATCTGATTTATTTCTATGAAATACGTGTTATGTGGGTGTGCCTCATCTGTTATGTGGAATATATATTGATTGAACATGCTATACAAGTTTTAAACTATATATAAAAATATATATTTTTATCTACTAATATGCTGGGTAGAACATGGGTAGATAGTTGATGTGTGATAAACAGATGAGAGGCCTCGATGTTGTTGCTGTTGATCCAGTTATTCAGCGGAGTATGGTTAACGACCACGGACTCTTTCTAGACAGTCCGGTGGAACGCTAGCAGGTTCATAACCTGTAGGTGTTGTGAACGATGTGTTCACCGGTGTACTCTATCCCCCTCATGGTTGCCTTTGGGATATCTATTGTTGAGGAAACCCCTTAGCAGTAATGTCCGTCCCGATGAAAATCCTAGATTAGGTCCCTTGAGATAGATGTTGTTTTAGGGACGTAAAGTGAGGATAACGGGAATGGATAATAGGGTTATCTTTGGTTGGTGAAATTAAATATAATTTATTTATTGTGGGTTGAAAACCCTATATGCTCACCAGGATCCCAAGCCTGACCCACTCAGTTTTATTTGTATTATAGGAAGTGGCGCAAGGGCATAAGATGGATGAATCATCGAGTTGTTTTGTTTACAAGTCTGTATATGTATATATTTGTTGAATGACTTGTAATGTTATCGTTTATGCTTTATGGTCTGTATCGGAACATGACATCCCGAGTTTTGATTATATAATGAAAATGCATCTCTTGATGAAATGCTTTGATAAATATTATTTTATCATATTTTGTTTTGGGAACAAATTCCGCAACTCTTTTAAATCAAAGGGATTTACTCTGAAATTATTTTAAAAAGCATAAATGAAATCGGTCTTTTCTGGCCGTGATTTTGGGGATGTCACATCTGACGCTCCGACTCGCCGAGTAGGGCAGACTCGCCGAGTCCATGTAGTGACTCGCCGGGTCAGTTCGAACAAAAGGCCAGAATTCGATTTTTAGTAAATAATTCAACATAGCATCACATACAACAAAAACCAATCAAGTCTCTGATAACACTAATGGGTTTTAGACATAAGAACAGTCCTATCTGCTCATACAAACCCTAATGCTTGGATCTAGGTTTGTCTATTGTACATGCAATGTATCCAAGACTCACAATATATATATATATATATATATATATATATATATATATATATATATATATATATATATATATATATATATATATATATATATATATATATAGAAAGTACATGTCACCCCAATTCCAAAAATATAAATTTCATAAAAATCCGAGTTGATATGAAGGAGGTATGAATTTTATAAGATATAAAAATCAGTTGTGTGATTAAAGTATTGACGCAAAATGTATTGAGGTAATGGTTCACTTTTGGGTAAAGTCACAAAAATGAAACACGTAGTAATCTTTAAGATAGGATTTTTGGTAAAAGGAACGCCAAAATCGAAAACCATACGAGAGAGTTATGAATTTTTAAAATCATTAAATCATTAAATCATTTAAAAATAAGGGTGAAAAATAAAAGTCTAAATTAACCAAGTTGTAGATCTCATCGAGAGCTTTCCAACAATATAAAGAACGACGAAAACGGAGTTCATATGAAGAAGTTATGAATTTTTGAAGTTTTGATAAAAGTTTCTCGCGCAGGAAAATTGCACGTCGCGCATGATTCTACAAGGGGATACGCGGACCACCAAAATTACGCCACATGTCAGCACCAGATACACTCTTGAGGACGTTAGGTGTACCACTTTAGTATGTTGGGCATAAATCACATTTTGGGCCCAACAAATGTGTTGCAATTCTTATTCTTTTCCAAATCAATTCCCTTTCATTTTCCTCCTGTTTTCTATGACGATTCCTTCATATTTTCTCTAAAAATTCTTAGATTATTTATTTTAGTTGTATCTTATTATTTTATCGAGTCCCAAATCCCGATTCTACCCTACATCATCGGTATCACGCTACAAGGGTGAGTTTCATAGCCCCTTTTTCTATCGTTTTTTAAAAATATGGGGGAGGATACATGTTATAATAGAGTAAATTATGATGGGTTTTAGACATAAGAACAGTCCTATGTGCTCATACAAACCCTAATGCTTGGATCTAGGTTTCTCTATTGTACATGCAATGTATCCAAGACTCACAATCTTAGATCTAACATATTATAAACTGAAATTAGCGTTTAAAGAATTACCTTTGATTGTTATGTAGCAATACAATCTCAATTCCTCCTTGTAATGACTTTAGAAAGCTTAGAGTCATAAATGTCACTCCTCTAATGGTTCACAAACACCAAGAGCAAAAGGATGAAGAATAAGGAGAGAGGAGGCTGCCTAAAACCATCCAAAACCCTAAAGAGTTTCTTCCTCACGTTTTTGGTGCTCTAGGGATCTTTAAATAGTGAGGCTATTAGGATTATCTAACAAGGAAACCCTAATTTGGATGCTTAAGCCCTAAGCAACCCATGGACTCCTTCCTTAAAGGCCTAGGACGATTTCTAATGGGTCTCCCCATAGAATTCGTCCACCCCTTTAATATGGAGTCCATTAGCTCAATATTCAACTATCATACAATTGACAGTTCTAGTCCCTTAAGTTTAATTAATGTCTTTTAGCCACAAAATTAATTCCTAATTAATTATTGACTAATATTAATTAAACAATATGATTTCTCCTTTAATATATTATTCTCATAATATATTAATAAATCATAATTAATCATTTCTCTCCATAATTCATCCTATCAAGTTGCTTTGGTGAAAGGCAACCCAAAAGGATCATGCACCATCGGGTCAAGTACATACCAAAATAGTTATGGACTTAGACACTAATCTAACAAATTACACGAATGGTCCCTATGGTTTAGGGTAATTTACACGTTTGGTCCCTAACTTATTTTTTTAACTCGGAAGGTCCCTAAAGTTTGTTTTTGTTACATGTTTGGTCCCTGTCTTACCTAAAAAGACTATTTTGCCATTGATTTTTTAATTTATTTAAATAAACACACCCCTAACTCCATTCCCCTCACCTTACCTTACCTACCCCACCATTTTTTCCTATTTAAATAATAGTCTTTTTAGGTAAGATAAAGACCAAACGCGTAATAAAAACAAATAGTTGGGACCAAACGCGTAACAAAGACAAACAGTAGGGACTTTCCGAGTTAAAAAAACTAGTTAGGGACCAAACGCATAAATTACCCTAAACCATATGGAACATTCATGTAATTTACTCGTTATAAAACTACTTTATCAATTTTATAAAATATTATTATTTGTAATATATTAATAGTTTATCTGATAAATAATATAGGATAATATGTCGTTAGAAACTTTGCCAAATTTTAAGCAATGATATTATGCCTGCTCGTTGTACTCGCCAAGCTCATTGGATAACCTTAGACCTAGTTGTTATGATGACCAATTCTAAGTGATAAATATTATACTTCGTCATCACTCTGTTCGTATAAATAGTGATATTTAGTATACATCGTCGATATTTTGCCCCTATAAATATCAATAAATATTATATGATGTCGTCACTCTGCCCGTACAAATAGTGATATTTAGTGTACGCCGTCGATACTCTATCAGTATAAATATCGATAAATATTATACGTCGTCATCAATATGCCCATATAAATAGTGATATTAGTATATGTGGTCGATACTCTGCCCGTATAAATATCCATAAATATTATACATCATCATCTCTCTACCTATATAAATAGTGATATATAGTATACGTCGTTGTTATTCTATCCGAACCTCTAGAGCAACATTACACCAAGACGTAGCACCGGCCAAGTTTAGGATAAGGCACCATACCAAGTTGTTACTCAGCCTAAATATCATGTTTCCAAATAACCATAATATATATATATATATATATATATATATATATATATATATATATATATATATATATATATATATGAGACTTAAAAGATTTAATTATCAAATATAAAATTAAAGGGGTTTATATTAGGATAGTTATAGGAAATCGCACAATCAGAAAGACTAAAGATATAGTCACTCTAATAAAAGTATCATAGGGGCATACTTCTGTAATAAAATATATAATCACTCTAATAGAAGTATCCAAGGGGCATACTTCTCGAATAAAAGATATAATTACTCTCATAGAAGTCTCCAAGGGGCATATCTCTGGAATAAAAGATATAATCACTCTAATAGAAGTATCCAAGGGGCATACTCCTGGAATAAATGATATAATCACTCTATTAGAAGTATCTAATTGGCATACTTATGGAATAAAACATATAATCACTCTAATAAAAGTATCCAAGAGGCATACTTTTGGTATAAAAGTTGTAAACACTCTCTATAGAAGTATTGCTTTATACATGCATACTGTTGGGATAAAATATGATAATAGAAGTATCCAAGGGGCATACTTCTAAAATATAAAGTATAGGCGGTATGTGCTTATAAGATAATAATACCACATACAGTATTATATTATACTCCATTTGATAGGAGAATACTAAAAGAGAATGGTAGTATGTGATAAAAAGTAAAGCATTAAAAGTTTAGTATCTAGAAATAGTAATATACTATTAGAAGATACCTTAACGATATAAATCAAAATACTTTTATAACTTAATAAAGTTACACATAAAAAGTATTTTCAAGGATATAACACTCAAACATGTGAGCTCACCAACATTATGTTGATGTTTTCAAAACCTCATGTATTCTTAGGAAACCGTGAGATGGAATCATGCACCCATGGAAGCAGCAGTTGATCAATGAAGTAACTGGAAGACGTCTATAGTTTATCTTTATGCCTACCTGTTAAGTTACCTTTGTATTAGAAATTCTAATAATCCGATGTAATGTTTTATCTATCAATAAAAGTTATATTTATGTTTTATATTGTTTTGTACTATTCAATGTATGTTCAATGACAATGATCCAATATCCCTTTGTTGCACAGCTCGGCGTTCCCACCACCAACCGAGGGTGTGACAAGTGATTATGCAAAGTGGTCATGTGATTGCTTACGCTTTGAGGAAGTTGAAGCCTCACGAGGCGAACTACCTTGCGCATGATTTGGAGGTTAGGAACGTGGTTTTTTCCCTAGAGATTTGGAGGCATTATGTGTATGGGGTCAGGTATACTATTTATACTAATCACAAGAGTCTAAGGAATCTGATGGATCAGCCAACTTGAACACGAGACACCAAAGATGGTTAGACATGGTGAAGGATTATGACTACGAGATTTTTTACCACCCGGGGAAGGCTAATGTTGTGGTCGAGGCCTTGAGTCACAAGGTAGTGAATGTAAATCAAGGATCTATGTTTGAGAATGGTTATTGTCTCAACCTTTCTGGAATTGCTCAAGAAATCTCAAGTACATGCATTGAAGAAGGAAAATTAGAAGGGAGAAAGGATTAGGGGTCAAAATTTTCTTTTCTTCAGGGATAATGGAGGACTACTTACTCTGTATGGTAGGGTTTGGGTCTCGGTTGATGGTGGGGTTAGGCAAACATTATTAGAAAAAGCCCATAAATCGAAGTTTATTTTTCATCTTGAGGCCAAAAAGATGTATTGACACCTGAGGTTGATTTATTGGTAGTCCTATATGAAGAGGGAGATAGCATGACATCTAGAGCGGTGCCTGACTTGCCAAAAAGTTAAGGCTGAACATCAGAGATCCCACGACAGGATAAACTCGTTGCCTATCTCCATGTAGAAATAGGAGGAGATTACCATGGATTTTATTACTAAATTGCCAAGGATGGCGTAGGGAGTGGACTCGATCTATGTCATTGTTGATAGATTGACCAAGAGTGCTCATTTTATTCTTATCACTGAGAGCATTTATGCCGAGAAGTTAGATGACATATACATCAGAGAGGTAGTTGTTCGACACATGGTCCCGGTTTATGTAGTCTCTGACCGCAAAGCCCGTTTCACCTTTAGAATTTAGTGGAAGTTTCATGAGGATTTGGGTTCTATGTTACATTTCAACAAAACATAATGTGGCAGTGCATTTATGAGGCACACATCTTTGATGAGTACCACGGCATGGCGTTATATTGGCCACAACGTGGCATTCGTTTTGTGTAAAACCCTAGTTCCGGGTTTTATGCCCTATTTAAGGGATGTGATGGCTAAGGTTTTCAAACACTCAGCCTCCATCACCTCCCTCTCACTCTCTTTGTATCCTAGCCTCCTTTGTTGAAGATATTGAGCTTTTGTTGGTATTTTGGTGCTTTGAAGAAGAAGGAAGCACACTTGGAGAGTGGATCTAGCTTTTAAGCCACATCATCATCTCGAACCTTATGTCTAGACCTTTGTAAGTGATCAAGATTCAACCTTTAATGCTTTATGTCTCTAGATCTAGTTCTTTGTCCTATTTTCTTCATGATGATGTAGTTAGAGTGGAATCATTCCATAAAGTTAGCAACTTTATGGATCCTTGAGGTCCTTGGTTCCATATAGTCCGCATCTGAAGTGTGTTGATGATTTGGAGCACCTTGCATGAAATATTAGTGTTTCTCTTCACTTTGATGTTTTGTAATATCTGAAATGTGTTGATGTTTTCGAGAACCTTGCAAGAAATATTAGTGTTTTTCTTCACTTTTTACCTAGCTTGAGTTCTAGCCAGGTATCGGTCATACATGGCCGAAAATCATCAACATTTAGGACTTACTTGTCATTAGGAAGCTTTCTAGAAAGGATGAAGGGTTGGCTTAATGATTTGGGGTACTAAATTAACTAGTTGTGAAAATTCATCGCCCACAATCTGGCATCATGTTCGCCACGACGTGGGGACTGGGGAATTCACAACTGTTTTTGGGCTTTCATTGTCACGATGTGGTGATTTGTGTTCCACGACATGCTGATTGTTTTTCTTATGAATGAGAGGTTGAGTGTAACATCCCAAACTTTTCAGGTATATTTCGAATCCCTCTTCCTTTTTTAGTTGCCATTTGTAGTCCTTGGAGTTGGTTGGGTTGGGTCACGAGAAGTATAAGGACTAAAGTTGCAACTTTGAGTCAGGAAAGAGTACGTTGAGCATACATAAGGGTACGCTGAGCGAACTAGACGCGCCCTAGTATGTTGGGCGTACACTCATGTACGTTGGGCATAATCATGTCAGGTGAAAACCCTAATATTTAGGTTTGGGGACTATATAAACACCCTTATAGCTCATTTCCTTTGATTATCCTCAGCCTCCATATCCCAAAAAGCATTCCAAACCATAGTTTTGTGTGTGTGAGTGTGAGTTGGTGTGCACTTTGAACCTTTGAAGGTGAAGTCATTGCACCAACGAGTTAGAGAAGGAGAACAAGGCTATAGATCTGAAGTGGTGTTGTGCCCTAGAAGCTCCAGAAAGTAAAAAAGCTTGGAACTTTATGCTTATGTGTTATAGATCTAGTCATTTTAGCTTTATGGAAGCATTCTTGTCCCAAATGTTCCAAAAATGGTGCGTGTGACGACTTGAACGAAATGATTTGTCCTTTCAGACCTTAGAATAGGTCCTAAATGATAAAAATGAGGTCCCAATAGTTAGATTTGTCACATGCATGAAGTAGGAAGGTCTTAATGGATTAAGACCATGTGTTAAGAACTTCTGGACGTCCAAAGTGACAAAGTTCGAAACTTTATGGTTCAATGGCATATTTGGTCGATGGATCTGGAATTTGGGCTTAAGTGCTTAAGCCATTAAGCACTTATTAGGGTTTTGGTGAAACCCCGTGTACGCCTAGCGTAATTCCTGTACGCCCAGCGTACGGGGTCAATCACCCTGATGGCGGTCAACATAGGGCAGGCGTACGCCCAGTGTATCGGAGGAGTATGCCCCGTGTACGTCCTCTGTTTGGACTTTTGACTTGTGGACTTCGGGATGGGCCGCTGTTAGACTATTTGGACATGGGCCTTGTTGGGCCCTAGATATTTTAAGTTGGGTCGGTCTAATAAGGGTTCCATTGGATTCAATAGATATTATGTAGAAAGCTTGATTTATCATAGTCAGTTTCTGTAGAAAATGAGGATATTTGTTGTGAAGGTGATTTATAAATGATTACACAAAACTTCTACCAACAGTCGGAAGAAGGAGAAAAAATATGATAAGAAAGCTAAGAGATATGTTCCTACCAAGTAAAAAACGCATTAAAGAACCCGCAATTCAAAACAAATACACATAGACAACCAAGCTTGAAGAAACAACATAAAAAAGCGAGTTGATTCTAAAAATCAAGTTCCCAGAAGACGTAGCTATTCAACCACATCAAAATATGTTCGATTGGATCTACTAGGGTTGAACAATGAACCGAAAAGACATAGTTCACACGTAACCGCAAGTCCAGACTTGAATGAAGCAATTCCAGACTTGAATGAAATTCCAGATTTGAACCAAGAGCCTCAATCATGCTACATTCATCCACTAATGGATACTCAACTGGAATACTTCTCATTTAGAATGGATCATGGTTCAGCGGTTCGTCATTTAAGTCAATCTCATACGAATAACTATGTCTTTTAGGTTCTTTATTTAAATCCAACCCAACAAACTCTGATGTGGTTGATAAGTTGCATATACGAGGACCTTGATTTGGATGATTGGCTTTCTTTTTCTAATGTTTATTCACATTTGGTTGTCCACGAGTGTTTTTTTTTTGAATTGTAGGTTCTTCAACCTCAGTTTTATGTGAATTAAATATCTCTTCTAGCTTTCTCAAATAACCTTTTTTTCTTGACTTTTGATTGTTTGTTGAAGTTTTTTTAATTTTTTTCTACTACATCATCGCACAAAATATTGTCGTCTACTATAGGATTTGTATGTGAAATATACATCATCGCACAAAATATTGTCGTCTACTATAGGCTTTGTATGTGAAATATGAAGCTTCCTCATAAAGACATCTATTGAATCCAAGGGTATATCTTCACCTGTATTGAAATTTAAAATAATTCTTTATATATGTGGTAGTTGAAAATACTAACCTGAATTCGAGTAAACAAAAAGCATGCAAGAACATGATAACCCACAATTGTTATGAAGTTTGCAACCACAATTCGAGGAGTCTAAATTTAAATCATTCAACCTTTGAAAGCATGAAAGCACATGTTAACCTAAAACTGATCTGACGATGTTTATCCTTCTACGTCTATTTCAGCGATGTTCATCCTTCACATACAGTGGTCTTTCTCACATCGTTATTCTTCAGAGAATGAGGTGTTCTGGAGGTCTTTCTCACGATCTCCTTTTCGCTCGTCGATGTCTCCAGTGGAAACGATGGTGATGATGGTTGACTCTATTTTCTCGATCTAGTCATGGTGGTTAACGACAATAAACGGTGATTCAAGGTTCTAGAATGATGGCAGTTGTTTGTGGATGTTTGATTCTCTTGCTCTATCTCTGGCGGGAACGATGGTTGCCTCTATTTTGTCGATCTGGTCATGGTGGTTTGTGATTATAAACGATGGTTAACAATGATACACGGTGCTTCAAGGTAGTCGAACGATGGCGGTGGTTAGCGGATGTTTGGTTCTCTATCTCTCTTTTTCTTGTTCTATCTCCGATGGGTGTATGGTTATCTTTGGTTACTAGTTGACGGCGGCAGTTCATTCGTAGAAGGTGGTGTTAAAGAACAATATTTTTTTATTATTGTTAATATATTGCTAAATCTATGTTTTATACTATGTTTATAAAAAAAAAAAAATTGTGATTTATTGGTTGTTTAAAAAGATTTAATTGTGGTCAATATAGTTATACTTAATAGTTTTGTAACGCTCTAGAAATTTCAACCAATTTAAACTTTTCAAAAACAACCCAATTTCATTAAGTTATTACAAAGAGGTTTTCAATAAAATTATTATCAGAGAATTCCCAGAACCATATCATAAAACATAAACATGATGAGCGGTACGATCGCGCCTTTGCCTTGCCACGGTATCCTGAAGTACCTGAAACATTTAAACCACAACTGTAAGCCCGAAAGCTTAGTGAGATACCCCCAAAATACCAACCACATATACCATACACATAACATGTCATATCATAACAGAACAGAACAGCCATGCACTTCGGGTTTACTGTGCGACTGGTCCACCGTACCGGGCCTTCAGTCCACCTGGTCCACCCTCCGAGTCTAGCCATATACATCGAGTCTACAGTGTGATTGGTCCGCCCGCATGTGGGCCTTCAATCCACTTGGTCCATTCTCTGAGTCTACAGTATGACTGGTCTGCTCGCACCGGGCCTTCAGTCGGTCTGGTCCACTCTCCGAGCCTCGACACGTCTGGTCTGCCCTCTTGGGGCCTTCAGCCTATCCGGACCGCTCGCTAGGCCTTCGGGATAACCGGTCCGCCCTGGGTATGTTGGCCTACAGCATAAAGCAAGACCCGCCTTAACCCAACCCCAGTCCAACAACCATGTGCACATAAACATATAACCATATAACAATTCACATCCATTAAGACCGATCTAGCAGATCACATAACGCAACATCATCCTAACCAGGATACCGACCTAACCGGTCACTAGCATAGAATCATCCTATATACCAGGAAAACATAGCAAAGCAATAACGTAACAAACAATACTCGGATTACAATCCGTTCAAGGGCCGGCCTTGGTGTCGTAGACCCTGTCGATGTAGTGAGGATAACTCACCTCGCAACTGCTGACTGAAAAGATAGGATCACGCTGCTCCAACCTCCGACACGAACTCCACCACTGATCAATACCAAAAGACTGAGCTCAAATAAATACCAACAATTACCAAAAATACCCCTGGAAGTCAACTGGTCTGGTCAACTCTTGGTCAAAGTCAAAGTCCTCGGTCAAAGTTAAACTTCCTGACTGACTCTACTCGCCGAGTCAACCCATTGACTCGTCGAGTCTCTATGCTCTGAGAACCCCCATACCGCGACTCAACTCGCTGAGTCGCCCCAAGACTCGCCGAGTTCAAGGATCTTCGAGTCCTTTCCTGTTCAACACACCGATTCGTCCCTCGACTCACCGATTCGCGACTTAACCAGAAGAGGTTGGGGTTCCATGACCAGACTCGACGAGTCGAAGAACAGACTCGTTGAGTCCAAAGCAATCTTCAACAGACTCGCCGAGTTGTTCTTCCCACTCGTCGAGTTTCTACCTATAATCATCCAACTCGCCGAGTTCACCCATGGAACTCGCCGAGTCTCTTAAGTTCTCATTCCATACAGAGGCTTTCCAAGCCATGTAGGGGCTCCAAACCATAGATCCACTCCTCTATAGTATTTCCCTCACATAATGTGGGAAACTTTAAGTGAATCCATGGAGATCCAAGCCTAAAACACTCTAGGGTTAGGCTTTGAGACAAAGAGGCTTCACCAATCACTCTTGGGCATGAACTTTATGGCTTCCTGGATCATTACAATCCTAGATCTGAGGTAGCATCCTCAGATCTAACTCCAAACTCAAGATAAACCTTAACTATGCCCCAAGAACCCCACAAATGATAAATCTAGATGCACAAAAACTCAAACAACATATTATTACCTCAAATGAAAGCTCCAACTGAAGAGTAAGCTAAATCTCTACAAAGCCCCTTGCTTCAATCTTCTTGCTCTTCAATTTCCTTCCAAGATTCCCTCCTCCAAGGCTCTAATCTCTGACAAAGGAAATCTCACACGAATCTAGGGTTTCTGGAACTCAAAGTGAAGGTAAAGAGGTTGGGGAAGAGGTGTTATGTTCTTTATATAGGGCACAACCTCGGGATTAGGGTTTTCTCTCTTCAGCACCAACTCGCCGGGTCCTAGCTACCGGCTCGGCGGGTTGGTCACTTAATCCCGCGACCAATCCCGCTCTGACTCGGCGAGTCGGAAGACCTACTCGTCGAGTCCCCGCCTTAATTTACACTTTAGCCCTTCAACTATGCTTCTGAATTTCCAGGATGTTACAATTCTCCCACACTTAAATTAGACTTTGTCCTCGAAGCCTGATGCAGCACACAATTCCGGATACTATTCCCACAATGCACCTCTCGGTATCGACCGACCAAGGTTCCTCCAATCGCTGCTATCGAACCTCTTATAAAGTCCAACTCTTCTCTCCCAGAGTTTCGACAACTGATTCAAGCCGGCCACTGGCTTCTTTCTCTAATAACAACCCTCATTAACAATGATCACCCGATGATACTTCCATCGCCCCAAATCACAACAATCACTTGACCCTTACACAACTAGACATCACCCTGGACCACCAGGTCCTGACCCGGTACCAAACTGCTATCCCTTTCCTTGACTAGCATAACCTTAAATGAATTCACTTCTGGGATTCATCCCACTTCCATTCCGAATCCAACTCTTTTCTCTCCGCGCTGACAGGATGACACATCCTTCAGCTTCTGAGCAACTCTCATGAGCTCTCCTCTACAATCACATACACATGCTAAACCTGCTCTAACATCCTCGGGCTGGAAAAACCCGACACACTGACGATACCTCCAAGCATCCCCAAGATAAATTACCAAACATACATCACCTCCTGATCACATCCATACAGAAAATCCAAGGCTCCATCCTTGCATCCCCTCCGAACTCTTCTGGTTCTACACTACCGGAAATCCTTCCGCAACCTCAATAGACACCCAACCCGGATGTGATCCAATACCACTGGTACCATCCCAGTACTTACTACCAATAGCTGAAGTACTGCCGATAATCCACTTCCTCCTCTGCCGGAGTACCCACGCTCCTTCCGGAGCTACATGCCTTTCCTTTTCAGGAAATCCACTCAACAACCCTTACTGCACCTACGCGTGCTACTGAGCTATACTTCACTCTACATTATCCATGTAGAGTAATTGTTATCCTTTCACTTCCATATACTCTGAATCTGCTCACAAGGACTCCCGAGTCCATGCACTGCTTTCCACTAACACGATCAAAACCTGGGGCCAGACCATATCAATCATCATTCCCTGGCGATGCATTTCCTCATTCTCCTCATACCGATCCACTAACACATACAGAGTCTTCAGCATGACTGGACCGCCCTTCCAGGCCTTCAGCCTATCTGGACCACTCTCGGAACCTTCAGCATGTCTGGACCGCCCTCCTAGGCCTTCAGCCTGTCTGGACCGTTCTCAGAACCTTCAACATGTCTGGACCGCCTCTCTGGGCCTTCAGCCTATCTGGACCGTTCTCCCGAGCCTTCGACCTGACTAGTACGCCTTCCGGCCTTCAGTCTTCCCGGTCTGCTCAGCTATCATACATCATTCCAACTACCCTTCCAGGGAATCCTTCCCGTTCATACTGCTCTAGCCCCTTAGGGGTTCCGAACTCTCGTTCCTATCCTGTAATCCTTTCCATGGCCTAAACCCAGGCCTAACATCAAACACTAACTTTCCTGAATCCATGGTCTACTCCCTGCCCCCACTAGTCTACCACTTACTCATACCAGCCCACACTCTTGGCTGACTGAAACACTGTTGTCTGCCAAACAGCTAATCAACCTCAAATACTTGTCGATCCTCTTGAGAATTTTCCAATTCTCCCCACTTAGAGCACTGACTACCAACCACTGGTGACCCAACCGACATGGCGCATCTCGAACTCTAAGGGAGTTCGACTCCTCGCTGAACACTTCTCAGAACACAATTTCTATACCCGACAACAAGACCATACAATCAAGACCATCAGTTCTTGGATGCTAACTAATTTCAACCCCTAACTACCGACCCCTCAATAATACCATAAACCCGAAAGATCGAACGAATGCAATACCATGAATTATGCGAACAAGACTAGCAAATATAATACTCCATAACAACCATAAGATAACAAGATATCAAGAAGGAAACATACCCACAACTGCATCCGGCTCTGCCCTGAACTCCTCTGCTATAAGCTGAAAAGCACTCCCCTAAGCCCTCGGGGGCTCTGCTCCACCCTGACCTCCACCCGAAATCCTCAAAGTGGCTGGTGCTGGAGCCTGCACCGGTCCTGAAGCAAGCTGTGGACAGTTGGCCCTCATGTGATCAACCTGATGACACTGGTAACAAATCCTTATATCCTGAATTGGGGCTGATTGACAGCAATCCCTCGCATAATTCCCCTCTCTCCCACACTTGTGGCACCCACCACCGGAACTACAAACTCCAGTGTAACCCTTCCCGCACTTCCCACAAGTGCGGCTGCTCTGACCTCCCAACCTAAAATCAATGGTCTTGGACCGTTTTGGCGCCGACTGAGACAGTGTCGGGGCCTGCCTCTGCTCTCTCAACTGTAACTCAATCTCCAACTCACGCCGCTAAGCAGCCTCCTGCAACTCCAGCAAGGTCTCGCACCTCTGCGTAGACACAAACTTTCTAATATCCCTCTTGAGCATACTCAGATATTGGGACATCTGAGCCTGCTCCAAAGCAAACTCCGGGTAAAACATCTCCCTCTCAATGAACATCCTGGTGATCTCCGTCACCGACTCTGAATCCTACTTCAGCTCCAGGAACTCTTGAGCCAACATTTCTCTCTCAACTCGTGGAACATAACGAGTGCTGAACATCTCCTGAAACTGATCTCAAGAAACCGCAGCCCTCTGCGCATCCGAAAATGACCCCGTGGTCAATCTCCACCAATCCTTTGCCCCGAGCCTCAACAGGTTCAAAGCACACCTCACTCTCTGATCAGCAGGGCATGAACATGTGAAGAAACACCCCTCCACGTCTGACAACCATCTCATAGAAACAATCGGGTCCTGAACTCCATCGAAGGTAGGGGCTTCGTATTATCGAAGTCCCGATATTGAAAACCTCTACCGGCTCCTCCCCCTGCCGCTGCTATAGCCGTTGTAGCTGCCGCGGCAGCCGTCTCTGTAAGAGTTGCATAGCGCTCATCAAAATACTCAACCATGGCGGTCTTGATCGACCCAAATAGTTCCGGCAACTTGGCCCGGAACATAGCCGCAACCTCATCATGCAGGATCTCCCGAATCCTAGCATCCAACTCGTCTGTGCTCATCTGACCCACAACCTCGGGCGGTACTGACCCACCATGACCGCCCTCTCCTGCTCCCGATCCTGATCCGGATCCGCTCCCAGCATGCCTCGTAACCACCATACAAAAATTACCACAAAACATCAGACGCTTCTCACTAACCCGGGAACCGACTCCAAACCCAGCCCTAGGGGTTGTGGCTTCCTTGATACGCGTATGGGTCCTGTGCTTTCAGTAGTACGGGCCCATACTACCTTCCACACCTACCCATATTTATATCAAGTATCACCACAACACCCTAGTGATGAACATGCATAACAAGCACTCAACCCTCACTCCTAGAGGAACACTGGAAATCTCATACATAAATAAACCCTAGGCTAGCAGGCATCATAAATCAGGCAACTCTATCATGCAATTCCAGAAGATCCATAGTCTAGTACTAGCATGCTGTTCTATCATATCTCATAAACAAATAACTTGTACGGTATTTTGGGGTTACTTCCTGGCTCCGGCTGATCGTACCTCCGCGTCCTCCTTTACTCATTTTGAAAACCATTTTAAATATTCTTTTGAAATCTCTCCTTGATTTGAGACTGGATTCACACGAATGTTCCTCCAATTCACTCAAACCAAAGCTCTGATACCAACTTGTAACGCTCTAAAATTTTCAACCAATTTAAACTTTTAAAAAACAACCCAATTTCATTAATTTATTACAAAAAGGTTTTCAATACAATTATTATCAGAGTATTCCCAGAACCATATCATAAAACATAAACATGAGAAGCGGTACGATCACGCATTTTCCTTGCCATGGTCTCCTGAAGTACCTGAAACATTTAAACCACAACTGTAAGCCCGAAAGCTTAGTGAGATACCCCCCAAAATACCAACCACACATACCATATACATAACATGTCATATCATAACATAACAGAACAACCATGCACTTCGGGTCTACTGTGCGACTAGTCCGCCGTACCGGGCCTTCAGTCCACCTGGTCCACCCTCCGAGTCTAGCCATATACATCGAGTCTACAGTGTGATTGGTCCGCCCGCACAGGGCCTTCAATCCACTTGGTCCACTCTCTGAGTCTACAGTATGACTGGTCCACCCGTACTGGGCCTTCAGTCGGTCTGGTCCACTCTCCGAGCCTCAACACGTCTGGTCCGCCCTCTTGGGGCCTTCAGCCTATCCGGACCGCTTGCTAGGCCTTCGGGATAACCGGTCCGCCCTGGGTATGTTGGCCTACAGCACAAAGCAGGACCCGCCTCAACCCAACCCCAGTCCAACAATCATGTGCACATAAACATATAACCATATAACAATTCACATCCATTCAGACCGATCTAGCAGATCACATAACGCAACATCATCCTAACCAGGATACCGACCTAACCGGTCACTAGCATAGCATCATCCTATATACCAGGATACCGTCCTTAACCAGGTCTCTAACATATATCATCCTAACTACCATGATGCAAACATAGCAAAGCAATAATGTAACAAATAATACCCGGATTACAATCCATTCAAGGGCCGGCCTTGGTGCCGTAGACCCTGTCGATATAGTGAGGATAACTCACCTCGCAACTGCTGACTGAAAAGATAGGATCACGCTGCTCCAACCTCCGACACGAACTCCACCACTGATCAATACCAAAAGACTTAGCTCAAATAAATACCAACAATTACCAAAAATACCCCTGGAAGTCAACTAGTCAACTCTTGGTCAAAGTCAAAGTCCTCGGTCAAAGTCAAACTTCCTGAATGACTCTACTCGCCGAGTCAACCCGCTAACTCGTCGAGTCTCTATGCTCTGAGAACCCCCATACCGCAACTTAACTCGCCGAGTCGCCCCAAGACTCGCCGAGTTCAAGGATCTTCGAGTCCTTTCCTGTTCAACACACCGAGTCGTCCCTCGACTCACCGATTCGCGACTTAACCAGAAGAGGTTGGGGTTCCATGACCAGACTCGACGAGTCGAAGAACAGACTCGCTGAGTCCAAGGCAATCTTCAACTGACTCACCGAGTTATTCTTCCCACTCGTCGAGTTTCTGCCTATAATCATCCAACTCGCCGAGTTCACCCATGGAACTCGCCGAGTCTCTTAAGTTCTCATTCCATACAGAGGCTTTCCAAGCCATACAGGGGCTCCAAATCATAGATCCACTCCTCTATAGTATTTCCCTCACATAATGTGGGAAACTTTAAGTGAATCCATGGAGATCCAAGCCTAAAACACTCTAGGGTTAGGCTTTGAGACAAAGAGGCTTCACCAATCACTCTTGGGCATGAACTTTATGGCTTCCTGGATCATTACAATCCTAGATCTGAGGTAGCATCCTCAGATCTAATTCTAAACTCAAGATAGACCTTAACTATGCCCCAAGAACCCCATAAATGATAAATCTAGATGCACAAAAATTCAAACAACAAATTATTACCTCAAATGAAAGCTCCAACTGAAGAGTAAGCTAAATCTCTGCAAAGCCCCCTTGCTCCAATCTTCTTGCTCTTCAATTTCCTTCCAAGATTCCCTCCTCCAAGGCTCTAATCTCTCACAAAGGAAATCTCACACGAATCTGGGGTTTCAAAAACTCAAAGGGAAGGTAAAGAGGCTGGGGAAGAGGTGTTATGTTCTTTATATAGGGCACAACCCCCGGGATTAGGGTTTTCTATCTTCAGCACCAACTTGCCGAGTCCCAGCTACCGGCTCGGCGAGTTGGTCACTTAATCCCGCTCCGACTCGGCGAGTCGGAAGACCTACTAGTCGAGTCCCCACCTTAATTTACACTTTAGCCCTTCAACTATGCTTCTGAATTTCCAGGATGTTACAAGTTTGTTATACTTAATAGTTTGTTCATAATCTAACATTTTAGTGTTTCAAAATATAAAAGTTGAAGGGTATTTGGTTTTCAAAGACATAAATAAAATGATACATAGTAAATAGTCAAAATCTAAATGCATAGTAAATAATAAAAATTTGAATACATAGTAAAAAACTGAATTCACTTTAACACTTGCTATTTATTGGCTAAAACATTAAAAATAAGAAAAAAATTATAAAAAATAGATAAAAGTCAACTACCAATAAAGTAATTATTGAAGGGGTGGGACTAAAAATTAAGGGTATAAATAGTAGGACTCATTTATATATATATATATATATATATATATATATATATATATATATATATATATATATATATATATGGACTCTTAAAATGATGCAATTGAAAAAAAAAATGCATAGTGACAAGCATAATGTGTAATATTAGTATTTTGGCCTAGAACTTTTATCTCTTAAGTAAGTTTCTATATTTAATAAATTAAAATAAAATAAAATAAAATTAGTGTGAGACAATTTAATTTATTTTATTTTAATTGAGTAAATAAAAAATTGTATTAACTAGTTGGATCATAAGTTATAAGTTAGGTAAAAAAAATTTAAGATTGAAAATAAAAAATAACATTTTAGTTAGGATATTGATTTATTTTATAGAACTTTATTATTTAAGGTTTGATTAAAATACAAGAAGCTATAAATATTTTAGAGTGTTATTTTGGAATTAAATAACGATTTAAATGTTGATGAACTATTTATGTCAAGTTTGTAAACAAAGATTCATACTAAGACTATGTTTGGCATACTAGCTGAAAAGCAAGTTGTTAGCTGAAAAGCTTGCTGATAGCTGAAAAGCTAGTTGTTAAATAAAAAACTAGCTGATAGCTGAAAAGTTAGCTGATAAAAAATAACGTTTGGTAAAACTAACTGAAAAGCTAGCTGAAATATATTAAATTACATAAAAGGACATGTAGGAGTATGTGATTCTATAATTAAGTAAGGGGTAATTTGAAAATTTTTAAAAAAGCTCCTAAAAAGCTAGTTTAAGTAGCTTTTTTAAAAAGCTAGCTTAAAAGCTACTGTTTGGCTTACCAAACACGACAACATAAAAAAGCTCGAAAAATAAGCTAGTTTATCAGCTAGCTGTGGCGCCAAACACAACCTAAATTGTTGATATTTTAACACTAGTTGTGAGACCCATGTATTACATGGGTTAATTGAAAAAAAAAAGTTAAATATAAAGGTCAAAAAATTTGAGAACTTTGAATTTATAAGAAAATAAGAAAAATAATGAATTATTATAATGAAAATGTTTTTTATCTTTTAAATTTAAACAAATAATTTAAATAAATAAAATAAATTAATGAGCTATAATTTTGGGAATTTTGAAATTAAAAGGTGGGTTTATTAAAGAAATTGATATCTATTTATTAATACATATATTGTAATTATTACATTAAAATATTATGTGGATTTTAATAAAATAGAAAAACTCATAAAATGACATGTGAAATAAGAATTAATTCAAAATAACTACAAAATGACATTTGACAAATTGAATGAGAGTGTGACAAGTGGCAAAAAAAACCTTCATTTATTAGTGTGTTCCGCGTATTGTCGGGAACTCAACGTCTCCAGATCGCTCAGGAGGGGAGGACTTCGACCAGAGAGAGGTGTGTGTGAGGGATGTAGAATGGCTCTGATGCACACTTCTATTTATAGCAAAAAAAATTAGCGCACGTTGCGTGAATATTAGTGCGCGTTGGCCCCATCCGGGTGATGACACGTGTCACTCTCTCGTTAGGCCACGTCATCTGTATCTTTGCGAATAGGATGTCAGAGTGTGTGTCACGCATGATGTGTGCCCAACATTATTGTTTTTTGTAAATTCTATAACTCCTGTATACGATCTTCATTTTCAATGTTCTCTATACCCCACGTGAAGGTCTCGACAAGCATTACAACTTCCCTTTAGGTTGTTTTGGCTCATTTTACCTTTATTTTTAGCCCATTAATTTGTACGAAGGAGTATTCTTAAATGATCTTTATAAAATCATAACTCTCCCCTACGGGCTCCGTTTTCGGTGTTCTTCACCTCATAATTCTTATCTTGAGGAGTATTATGTTTCTCCTTTTTATGGCTCTAGCTAAACCTCAACCAATCTATCCATAACTTTTCACGATGCAAAATTTTGAGCACGGTTGATTTTTATAATTTATAAAAATCATATCTTTTCCATACAAAGTCGGATTTTTATGAATTTTATATTTTCGTAATCACGTCGACGCGTACTATCAGAATCTGTTAATATCTTTATATGGTGGTACGACTTTTTGCGCCCTAGTTCTTAGCTTCTCAGCCTATTTTTCCGTATTTTGACGAATATAAAAGGACGAAATCGTATATTTTTATTGGTATTAGATAAATGTTACATCTTTAGTCTATTACATTTATCTATTTAACTATTCCTATCAGCGATTGATGACATTTTTTTTCAGTTGTCACAAATGGCATTTCAATACGGGTGAGTGTATTCCATTGGATTCGACAGATGTATTCTGTAGAAAGCTTGCTTTATCAGATTCAATTTCTGTAGAAAATGAGGATATTTGTTGTGAAGGTGATTTAGAAATGATTAAACAAAACTTCTATCAGCAGTCGGAAGCTGGGAAAAAAGTATGATAAGAAAGCTAAGAGATATGTTCCTACCAAGTAAAAAACGCATTAAAGAATCCGCAATTCAAAAAAAAATACACACAGACAACCAAGCTTGAAGAAACAACAACAAAAGCGAGTTGATTCTACAAATCAAGCTCCCGGAAGACGTAGCTATTCAACCACATCAAAATACGTTGGATTGGATCTACTAGGGTTGAACAATGAACCGACAAGACATAACTCATACGTAACCGCAATTCCATACTTGAATGAAATTCCAGATTTGAACCAAGAGCCTCAATCATGCAACATTCATCCATTAATGGTTGAAATTCCACTTATCTGGAATACTTCTCATTTGGAATGGATCATGGCTCGGTGGTTCATCATTTAAGTCAATCTCATACGAATAACTATGTCTTTTAGGTTCTTTATTTAAATCCAACCCAACAAACTCTGATGTGGTTGAGAAGTTGCATATACGAGGAGCTTGATTTGGATGATTGGCTTTCTTTTTTTAATGTTTCTTCACATTTGGTTGTCCACGAGTGTTTTTTTGAACTGTAGGTTCTCCAACGTCAGTTTTATGCGAATCAAATATCCCTTCTACCTTTCTCAAATAAGCTTTTTCTCGACTTTTGATCTTTGTTGAAGTTTTCTATAATTTTTTTCAACTACATCATCGCACAAAATATTGTCATCTACTACAGGCTTTGTATGTGAAATATCAAGCTTCCTCAAAAAGACATTTATTGAATCCAAGGATATATCTTAACCTGTATTGAAATATAAAAAAAATCTTTATATAACATTTAAAAATCTATTTATATGTGCTAGTTGAACATACTAACCTGAATTCAAGTAAACAAAAAGCATGCAATCACATGATAACCCACAATTGTTATGAAGTTTGCAACCACAATTCGAGGAGTCTAAATTTAAATCATTCAACCTTTGAAAGCATGAAAGCACATGTTAACCCAAAACTGATCTGATGATGTTTATCCTTCTACGACTATTTTTGAGATGTTCATCCTTCACATATAGTGGTCTTTCTCATGTTGATATTCTTTAGAGAATGAGGTATTCCAATGGTCTTTCTCAAGATCTCCCTTTCTCTCGTCGATGTCTCCAGTGAAAACAATGGTTGCCTTTATTTTCTCGATCTGGTCATGGTGGTTAATGACTATAAACGGTAATTCAAGGTAGTAGAACGATGGCAGTTATTAGTGAATGTTTGGTTCTCTATCTCTCTTCTCTTGGTCTGTCTCTGGCGAGAACGGTGGTTGCCTCTATTTTGTCGATCTGGTCATGGTGGTTAACGACTATAAACGATGGTTAACGATGATACGCAGTGCTTCAAGGTAGTCGAATGATGGCTGTGGTTAGCGGGTGTTTGGTTCTCTATCTCTCTTTCTCTTTATCTATCTCCGATGGGTGTATGGTTATCGCTGGTTACCGGTTGTCGGCAACAGTTCGGTGGTAGAAGGTGGTGTTAAAGAAGAATCTTTTTTATTATTGTTAATATATTGCTTAATTTATGTTCTATTTTAGGTTTATATAATACTTCTGGTTTATTGGTTGTTTAAAAGGATGTAACTTTGGTCAATGTAGTTATACTTAATAGTTTGTTCATAATATGACATTTTAGTGTTTCAAAATATAAAAGTCAAAAGGTATTCAATTTTCAAAGACACAAATAAAATGATACATAATAAATAGCCAAAATCTGGATACATAGTAATTAGTAAAAATTTGAATACATAGTAAAAAACTGAATTCACTTTAACACTTACTATTTATTGGCTGAAACCCTTGGAAATAAGAAAAAGTTGCAAAAAAATCAAGGTTGTAAAAATCGTTTGGCGGTAGCTCGACGGTCGACTGGTGTTAAGGGATTAATCGGTCTTGGCGGGGATTAATCGAGGATTAATCAGGGACCATAGATTATTAATAAAATATTAAAATTAATTAAATATTAATATATCTTAAGAAAAACAAGTACTTCAAAATTAGAAAATAAGAAAAATTGTAATTCGGAAATTTGGAAATACGAAAATATGAACATTTTGGTATAATATTCGAAAATTTGAAATTTTGAAAATTTTGGAGTAAAAAAAAAGTTGGTTTTTTGATTTGTTTTTTTTTTTAATTTTTGACTTTTTTGACTTTTGTTGACCGATTAATCCCGCCAAGGCCGATTAATCCCACCAAACCCAATTAATCCTAAACTTCCGATTAATGCCTTAATCCTCGACGGATGGAGAACGCCAAGCGATTAATCCCGATTTCTGCAACCATGCAAAAAATAGATAAAAGTCAATTACCAAAAAAGTAATTATTGAACGGGTAGGACTAAAAATTAAGGATATAAATAGTAGGACTCATATATATATATATATATATATATATATATATATATATATATATATATATATATATTAGTCTTACCCGTTCAATAATATACTCTTAAAATGATACAGTTGAAAAGAAAAAAAATGCCTAGTGCCACGACATAATGTGTAGTATTAGTATTTTGGCCTAAAACTTTTATCTCTTAAGTAAATTTCTATATAGAATAAAATAAAATTATTGTAAGAAAAAATAATTTATTTATTTTAATCAATTAAATAAAAATTGTATTAACTAGTTTTATAAGTTAGGTAAAAAAAATTATATTGAAAAAAAATAACATTTTAGTTAGGATATTGATTTATTTGTAAAAACTTTATTATTTAAGGTTGGATTAAAATACAAGAAGCTATAAATATTTTAGAGTGTTATTCTGGAATTAAATAAAGATTTAAATGTTGATGAGGTGTTTATGTAAAGTTTGAAAACATTGGCGTAACTTGGATTTAACTTGGTAAACAAAGATTCATACTAAATTGTTGATATTTTAACACTAGTTGTGAGACTCATTTATTATATGAGTTATATTTAAAAAAAAAATTAAATATAAAGTTCAAAATATTTGAAAACATTGAATTTATAAGAAAATAAAAAAATAATGAATTATTATAATGAAAATGTTTTTTATCTTTTAAATTTAAATAAATAAAATAAATTAATGAACTGTAATTTTGGAAATTTTGAAATTAAAAGGTGGGTTTAGTAAAGAATTTGATATCTATTAATTAATATATTTATTGTAATTATTACATTAAAATTTTATGTGGAATTTAATAAAATAGAAAAACTCATAAAATGACATTTAGAAAAAGAATTAATTCAAAATAACTACAAAATAACATTTGACAAATTTAATGAGAATGTAAAAAAAAAAAAAAAAAGAGAAGATTTTATGGCTTAAGTTATAGTTTACAAAATGTGATTGGGTATCATTTTGAATTCAAAGCCAAAAATTAAAATGCTAAGGAACCAAACTTGAAAAAAAATGAAAAGATTATAACAGGATCTCTCCCAGCTCCTTTACGTTTTCACTTAAGTGGCTAAAGCTTAGGAGAGGAAGAAAAGTATTATTTCTAGAGGAAATGTTTAAAATCGAAGGCTAAATTAAAAATCATAGGTTGTGTCTAAGTCAAATCATCAATCGCAAGCTTACAATGTAACCATTCTTTCATCCCCGTGTTCTTTAAGATTCAATTGTCTTTCCTAAATTTGAATTTAGGGTTATTGTCACTATAGTCCAACAATCTTTAGTATATTGGTTTAAATGGTCTTTCGTGATTCTTTTTTTTTTTTTTTTTTTTTGCCTTTGAAGGGTACAAACATTTGTTTTTATGTTTTAAAAGGTCATTATGGAAATTTTGAAGAGGTCATCCGGTGACCCCATCCTAATCATCATTTTTCATATGCCACGTTGGTTTCCCTCATCCTAATCATAAGTTTCCCTCAAAAGTCAAAAGTCTTTGCCTATTCCCTCAAATACACCATCACAGCTTCGTCTTCACATCCACATCTTTTCTTGTTAGTTTTGCTTATGAAGTTGAGAAAGAGATGGGAAATAACAAGAGAGCAACCGCATTCTTCCTTCCTCTCACGACTTTCCCCAAATGCTTCATGTTGGGAGTAATCTCAATCGTTTTCAGAAAACTCGCATAAACAAACAACACAATCAAAGGATGGAGACCTACTTGGGAATCGATTTCAGAATGTTTGATCTAAACTGGAATCATGTAAATGTAAAAGTTGTTGGAGTTGTCGGATAGAGACCCATCTGGGAATCGATTTGATTGAGATGAATGTGATTGAGAGTTGTGTTTTGTTAAGAATCTAACCGTAAACGGGAGATGAAGCATAAAATGGCCAAAATCACGACAATGAACAGAACAGAACAATTGTGCTGATTTTTGGAGAAGATGAAGAAGGGAATGATGTTTTATGGAAAGTTATAGTAAATGGAGGTGAAATCGATGAGCTATAATGGCAGACAATGCGTAAAACACTTCAGCGTTCTTCAGTTCTTCTATTAAAAATTCATTATTTTCTATTCGTCTTAAGATCTCTTTACGAATTGCTTCAGGCCCAATTCGCCGACTAGAATTGGATTATTTTTCTTGGGTTTTTTCATATCTCGATAACCCTTTTTACATCACCGTTCTTTTCGTGTCCTGATTGATTTAAACTTGAATTCCCCTGTTGTTGTTGCTGTAATCGTGGATTCAGATAAAGATTTCTTTGAGTTGTTGTTTCGTCGTTCTTTTGCTGATTAACTTGCTGTAATCATGGGTTTAAATAAAGATTCCTTGGAGAAGATGATAATGATTATAGAGTTGATTGAAGATTCCCTTGTTGTAACCTTGGGTTCAAATACAAATTCCGGTTTATGGGTATTGAAACAGGGGTTGTTGCCGGCGACGGAGATGGCCGAAACCCGATCCCCAAATTTGACTGACTCCCGGAAACATTGTAGCTCTAAGCGCCAAACTCGAAAAGCTTGCTTCACGCATGACACGACTCACACTCGGATCATCAAGTATCGATATAATTAGTTGTTATAGCTCCACCTTCACTGCTAACAGCGGTTGTTGTTGTTGCTCCAGACACCCACGTCGCTGATGCGCTTGCGCCCGTTTTAAAGTTGCCATGAGGGCGTTAGAAATCGGTGGCTCGGTGACGGTCGGAGACAACAAGGCGGTGGAGAGTCGTTCAAGCGCAACGCTAAAGCAAAGCTCAAGGGCGCTGCACTAGAGAGGGTGGGAGGAATTAGGGCGAGACCGGATGCACCGGAGGGAGTGTTACCTTCTACCATAGGTAAAAGTAGCAAAATGCCTGGTAAAATACAAGTTGATACCCTTTAAAGGCAAAAAAAATCATGAAGGACCATTTACACCATTATACTAAAGATTGTTGGGCTACAGTAACAATAACCCTTGAATTTATGATGAACTTTGTGATTATTTCAAGTTGTAAAATGCAGTTTAAGTTTATAACACCAATCTAATGACGATTAGTTCATCTCTTTTTCCAAAAATAAAGTTGTGAAGCTTAAATGATGGATTTGAAATCCTAGCTTCATAAATTCATCCATAGATCCAATGTAATTCAAAGTCTAAGTATAAATTATGTTTAGTAATATGTTTTAGATACAATTTAAATGGTTCTAAATCCAAATCATAGCCCTGAAACCATCCACTAGATTGAAAGTGTGTTTTTGGTGTTAATGGAGTTTTAAGCTTGATTTTGACAAAACACCCATGGGTATATTGGATTTAGAAATTGAGCATGCTAATAAGGATGTGATGTGATTAGCAATTTATTTGTATCATCTTTAATTCAAATCATGGGTGAAAACTGAATCTAATGTTTATTTTTGAGTTTTTAAAGCCTTAATAATGATGATCATTTTTGATCCATGATTTGATCATTTAGGATTAATTACGTAAGAAAATTTAAAATGTAGGCCAAAAGTGTATAAATGAAAGAAAAAAGAAAAAAAAAAGAAAAAACATGATATGTTCAAACTGAGATAGTATTTAAACATACATAAAACACGAGCTTGTTACTATTTTAAAAATAAAAAAAATAATGTTTGTTGTCTACTTGAATACGAACAAAATAGTTACTTTCCAAAAACAATGTTAAAGTCTAATTGAATACAAATTAAATAGTTGTTAACTCTAATAGAAAAAAATAATAAGAAGAAATCATCACTGCTACCGTGTATAAATCACTTGCAAAGAGTAATCATGGTTCGTAAACATTAAAAATCGTTCTTACATTTAGAATAATCCATATAAATATCAAAAATTATTCTCTTCATAAAAAACAAACAAAGTAACAAACAAATATAACTAAATTCTCTTTTTGGGAACGACTAATGTTGAACGGAATCGTTCAAAAGATGAGGCTAGTAACAGATAATACCCTTGACGTACAAAATTCAATGTTGATAAGGTATCATAAAAGGATGAAGCGTGTATATGATGTAGGATATTAAACTGGTAATACATCGATGCCCAAGACCAAACAAATGATTTTATTACTATAAATCTTTATCTAAACTAACGAATACATGACCTTATTTATACAAATGAAAACAGTAAACTAAACCAATACGTAATACTTGTTAAGCAATCAGACAAGTTCCTAATCTAAATACAATACTTAAAATAAAAAGGGTTTTCCCAAAATACTCATGCACTCATAAATTCGATTAAACCAAAAATCACCCGCTTAATCGGATTGGTCATACCTCTCGTTCACAACATCATTTAATTAGCATCTTTTCGAACCATCCCGACTTTTCCCAAACACCCAACATCCATCTCGGTCACGTCCAAAGTCCTCCATACTCTTTTGATTGTTCATAACACACGTAACATGGAAAATGACATCCGTTTGGATACGTTCATTACCATCTAGACTTTTCCTGGATTCACGACCTCTCCCCGGCCAGATTCAAAACCATCCGATTTGAACTTCCACTGCCATAATGACAGCGTGTTGTTTCTCCAATCTCTTTCTTTGTTTCAATCATTGTCTTTCTTTGTTTCAATCATTGTTGTTCAAAGAGGCATCTCCACCGACTAAGAAAACAAAGTCACCCGCTCAACTATTTTCTTTCAATCTGCCAAATTAACTAAATCCAAAGCTACCTACTTTGACGGATCATTCCCACCTGCTTTTCACACACCCACGTCGATATCCCTTATCACGAACAAACCGATCAAGAACTATGCAATCCCTTTGACTTTTCTGTCTTCTGATTTCAACCGATCAACATCCTATTCTCTCTTTTCACCACCTCGGCCTCTTTAATCACGCTTGTTCCGAGAGCACTTTTCCAACAAACAACAAGACAAAGTCATGACCACCTTTATCATCTTCCATCACCCGTAAAATGAACCGAATCAATATTGGGAAAACCCTTTTTATTTTAAGTATTTGATTTAGATTAGGAAGTTGTCTGTATACTTAACAAGTATTACATATTGGTTTAGGTTGTTGTTTTCATTAATATAAATAAGGTCATGTATTCAATAGTTTAGATAGAGATTTATAGCAATTAAATCCTTTGTTTGGTCTTGGGCATCAAGGTATTACTAGTTTAATACCCCACACTTGGTATCAAAGCGCGAGTTGGAGCATCTCGACAGTAGAAAAATGTAGCCCTTTGCTACGGGACAGACACAACAGGAACCGGGTTTTGTTCCCGCTGCGTCTGTCCCGTAGCAAATGGCCACATTTTTCTACTGTCGAGATGCTCCAACGTGCTTTGATACCAAGTGTAGGGTATTAAACTAGTAATACCTTGATGCCCAAGACCAAACAAAGGATTATATTGCTATAAATCTCTATCTAAACTATTGAATACATGACCTTATTTATACTAATGAAAACAGTAACCCAAACCAATATGTAATACTTGTTAAGCAAACAGATAACTTTCTAATCTAAATCAAATACTTAAAATAAAAAGGGTTTTCCCAAAATACTCATGCACTCATAAATCCGATTAACCCAACATATGAAGCCGTTAAAAAATTATATCATGTTATGTTTGATCTAAAAAAATTGAATTTAAGGTTAGTATCAAACCTAATCAAGGTTTTAAAATGCATAAGGCGTAGCATGGCGCAAAGCCAAGCCTCAAGCTTAACTAGTCATGGCGAGTCATGACGTTTTTCAAAACGTGATGTAAGGTGGCGATTTTGTATTAATTTATAATTATATTACCATACAAATATGGATTCATATACAATATAACTAGTTTTCAGAAGTTTTATATCAACAACTAATAACAAAAACTTAGCAGAAAACACAATGTTTGTATGTCCGATTAGAAAATGCATAAAAAGAGCATAAAAACATGTCTCAAATGAAAAAATATGCACCGTAACACGCCATGACACGTCATATCACGTCTTGTCACGCGTCACACCTAATAGCATCGTTATGAGGTTTCTTGTAATGGCGATGTCGGCCCTCATGCTATGATATGCCTTGGCACGCGTCATGACGTGCCTTTTAGAACACTGAACCTAACCGATCTTTTGTTTTATTTTATGTTATTTTTGTAGTTTGTTAATTAGCTTTGTATGTTTTTAACTAGTTTTAAAAAAAATAAAAAATCATAAATGGTCCCTTTGGTTTCCTAGAATTTAGGTTTTAGTCCCTAACTTAAAAAAATTTTGTATGTTTGTCGGTCCAACAGGTTAAAGTTGATGAGTACGATAGTGGTGGTAACGGGGATTGAAATGGAAAGGGGTAGGCATGGGGTATGGTAGGATAGGATGGGTGGGTGGGGTTGCGTAAGTGTTTATTTCTTTATATTTATCTTTTTTTTCTTTTAATTGTAAAATCAATCAAGAGAAAATATAAAATAAATTAAAAATGATATAAAAGTTTTTTTTTATGTGGATGATGTACAAACCAAGATAGAAATTGAAAACTGTCAGGACTTTCCATGAAATTTTTTGAAGTTAGAGACAAAAAAGAAATCAAATGGACATTTTATGAAGTTTTTTCGTAAAGAAGTTAAAAATTTAAATAGGTTGGAAGAGCTAAAATAAGTGAAGAAAAAATACTTACTTGTGAGTGTTGTAGTAATGAATCAAAAGAGATATGACATATAAGTGGATACCTTCCACCCTAAATCGTTAAGGTTGTGGGGTATGGTAGATGTTTTACCGGCGGTAGTTTGATGTGGACACGTTTACTGGCGGTGAACACCGCCCGTGGTGTGTTTTTTGTCGGCGATATTTCATCGGTAGTAACTATCCACCGATTGTAAAAATCATGTTTGTGTCTCTCTCTTTGTACTCTCTCTCTCTCTCTCTCTCTCTCTCTCTCTCTCTCTCTCTCTCTCTCTCTCTCTCTCTCTCTCTCTCTCTCTCTCTTTTAGTTTTTACCTATAAACACCACACCTTAAGGCTTTTTGAAGATGGTAAAAATTGCAAAAATGTCAACATCAGTGAGATGGAAGTGTGGTGCCGACACCACACCGTTTAGCTTAATGCGTAAAACGTTTTTCCCCTCATACAACTATTTTACTTATGTTTGATTGTTGATCATGTTTATAATATTTCCTAATTAATATTTCCTAATTAATATTTTCATATTATATAGGATTCATTCACTTTACAGGATCAAAATAGTCTTTTATATAAAATATTAACAAGGGAAAAAAAAAGGAAAAAAAAGTAGAGAGCAGCCGATGGGGGGTCAGTCAAAGACATTGTATCGGATTCACCTTACTTTAATTTTATGTGACATAATAATTTAATAGTAGTCCAAATGTTTTCTAAGATATATATTATTGTTGATCGTTTTAAATAATTGTTTAACATGTTATTTTGTGAGATTTGATTTTAAGTCTTATATTTGAATACTATAAGAAATTTAAATTCATATAATATATATTCATTTGTTGAATAGGCTATATAAACTTTACTACATTTATTTCAAAAAATTAAATGTTCTCCAATACTAAAAATGGTGAACGCACCACCTAAGCGGCTCCAATAATAATATAATGGACATGCCAAAGTTTGAACATTGAATCTTCTGTATGGAATTCCGCATATCGACTATTAGATTTTTATCGCGATGACAACACTAATAAACTCTACATATATCTAAAAGTAAACCGTTTTTCAATATTTTTTATAATAAACTAGATGTCTACAATAGATGTCTACAATAGAGTTAAATAAACAATATCTTCCCGACAAAGATTCGTTATACTTCTCAAGTTGCTATATGTTCCAAAATGTAATTAACACCACAACGAGGTTGTAAATTAGCTGATGCCAATTTCGAGCCTTGCAAATTTCAAGTTCGACCTGTTTAGATTATAGATTTGAAGCTCGTTTCAAGTCTTATTTGGAAGCTTGGGCTCGATTCGTGAAAATTTAACAAGGATCAAGCTCGATTCATTTGTCGGCAAGAGCATAAACGAGTCCAAGCTCAACTTGTTTAATTGTGAAAGCTCATGATTTTTTTTTCTTTTTTGAAATATTATGGACGAGAATGTAGACATACTTTGATTATTTTTAGAACCATCAAATATTATTAAAAGATGCCACCAATGCTAGATGGAGCATACATACTTTGATATTATTAAAAATAGATTTACGTCTCCCTTAATTGAGCTTCACACCTCACTAAGTGCCAAATCTCATCAAGTGCTTTTAACCCAATTACGGGTTGTCAAATTAAATAACATATGTAAATGATCATCTTAATAATTGTCCCTTATTTCTATGTTTTCCTTTTATGCATATTATAAGGTGCATATTCCATACTAGTCGTATTATTTTACAAAACTGGAAAATTTATTGAGCTTTTCTATGAGGTATTTTTAAGGTGTGTGATAAAGTGTTGAAAATAAAGGTTAAGTTGGAATGATTTTCATGTAAAGTTAAAAATACAATCAGAAATAATATATAGGATGACGTAATCAGCAACGAAGTTGCTTACGCCATCAACAGAAAACCTCTACGTGGTAACCACCATTTATTACCCCACCACAAACATTGTACAGTAGGACTGAGCTCACGTACTCTACTTCTTTTTCATTGAGTAAATTACATGTTTGGTCACTTCATTTTTGTTATAATGTCACCTTTGGTCCAACCATTAGAATATTGATAGGTCAATATCCATGTGCTTTTAACAAATTTAAACAATTAAACTTAGTAAATTATACGAATGATCCTTATGGTTTGGGGTAATCTATATGTTTGGTACCTAATTATTTTCTTAACTTGGACGGCCCATAAAATGTAATTTTGTTGTGCATTTGGTCCATGTCATACCTAAAAAGATTGTATTGCCTTTTTTTTATATTTTTTAATTTATTCTTTATTTTTTTTAATTTTCAGTTATTATTTATTTTAACAACAAAATAAATTAAAAATAATCCCCACAATATCTCTTATATCTCCACCTATCTTCTCTAAATCAAAGGGAGAACACATAAACACTGGTACCGTCCGACCACATCATCAGATCTGCACTCAAAAGTTGGACTACATCTTCAGAAACTCGACGATCTACACTCAAAAGTCATCAGTAACCACTCGATGAGCCATATATGTACCTGGTACCCGATAACCAGTGGCTATCTAGTTTAGTTTTGGCTTGAACCAATATCCCCCATACGTACCCTAAATTTTAGTAATGTAAAAAAAGACAAAATTGCAAAAATGGTCTCCGTGGTATGCATTTTTTTAAGGTTTTAGTCAAAATCATGACTTTTTTGGCTTCGTGGTTCTTTTGGACTAGTTTGTATGTGATAATATTCCCTTCGAAATATGAAATGACTATAATACCCTTGGGGTATTTATTTTTCATTTTTCTTTCTTTTTTTCAATTTAATATTTATTTATTTATTTTAACAATCATTATCATATCATCATACATACTTATAAAGCTATCATTTTTTCTTGAATCTCATGCATTTGAAACCCCCTTTTTTAACTTCATTTCACCACATTAATTTGAAACTCCCATGACTTTTCAATTTCATTACAATAATATTATAAATAAGTTAAATAATGTTCTATAAACAAGAAATGGTGTTTTATTACAATGTCTTCATCCCATATCGATGGTGAGAGTAAACAAGAGAATGTTTTCTCTTCTATAAATAGGAAAGGTTGTGAAATGTTTCAAAGGGACCAAACCATGCCTATCTTTGTAGGATTTTGAAGATATTATTTGGTGAGATTGTCTATATTGGCAAGTGTCTAGTTAACTTTTAGAATTCCAAAAATGGTTTTGAACCAAATTTTTTCAGGTTTAAACCGTGTTTTAGTTAGAAAAAAATTATGTAGTTAGGTATATTGAGTTGAACCGGAGCTGGATCAATTTGGACCGATAAAGGAATTATTTTCCTTTCACAACAAACATTTGAAACTCCCTTGATTTTTCAAATTATTTCTAATAATATTATAAATAAGTTACTTAATTTTATATAAATATAAAAAAGCATCTACCTAAACCTAAAATTATAATTGTTTGAAAAATCGCTTTTAAAAGAACAAAATATATACAAACCAGGTTTTACTAGAAAAAAATATGTAGTTTGGTATATTTAGTTGAATCAGTCCAAGTTTGATCTATTTGGACCATAAAAGAAGCATTTTTCTTTCACTACATATATTTGAAACTCCCATGATTTTTCAAATTGTTTCCAATGATATTTTAAAAAAGTTACATAATGTTATATAAATATAAAAAAACATCTACCTAAACATAAAATTATAATTGTTTCAAAATTCGATTTAATCAAAAGCACGAAATATATACGCAAATTATATTTTATAAAAGAATTCTTTTTATAATGAACTTTTGAATCTTGAAAATACATATAAACAAACTTTCTATATTAAGTACCTAACTGAATTTATGATTTTAGAATTGAACAAAAAGATGCTCAATAAAAAGTTACTTTTTTGGATAGCAACTTACGAGATTATAGAAAAATGGAACTATTGAACAATAAAGAAAGGGTAAACAAGGGAAAGGGTGTTTTACTAAATAAGTTGAATAATGTTTTATAAACAAGAAAGCGTGTTTTATTACAATGTCTTCATCCCACATCGATGGTGAGAGTAAACAAGAGAACGTTTCCTCTTCTATAAATAGGAAAGGTTGTGAAATGTTTCAAAGGGACCAAACCATGAGAACTTCCTTATGCCTACCTTTTTAGGATGTTGAGGGTATTATTTGGTGAGATTGTCTTTATTGGCAACTGTCCATTTAAGTTTTAGAATCCCAAAAATGGTTTTGAACAAGATTTTTTTAGGTTCAAATAGAGTTTCAGTTGAAAAACCGTTATGTAGTTTAGTATATTGAGTTGAATCGGTCTGAGTTTGATCAATTTGGACTGATAAAGGAAACATTGTCCTTTCAGCACATACATTTGAAAACTCCCATGATTTTTCAAATTGTTTCTAATAATATTATAAATAAGTTACCTAAACATAAAATTATAATTGTTTGAAAAATAAATTTGATTCAAAAACACAAAATATATACAAGTCGGGTTTCCATAGAAAAAACGTTATATAGTTTGGTATATTAAGCTGAATCGGTCCGAGTTTGATCAATTTGGACCGATAAATGAAGCATTTTCCTTTCACCACATACATTTGAAACTCCCATGATTATTCAAATTGTTTATAATAATATTATAAGTTACATAATGTTATATAAATATAAAAAAATCTACCTAAACATCAAATTATAATTGTTTGAAAAATCACTTTGATTCAAAAGCACGAAATATATACTCGGTTATATTTTATAAATGAATTCATTTTATAATGACATTTTGAATCATGAAAATACATATAAACAAACTTTCTATATTAAGTACCTAACTGAATTTATGATTTTAGGATTTAACAAAAAGTTATTCAATAAAAACTTAATTTTTTATAGCAACTTACGAGATTACTGAAAAATAGAACTATTGAACAATAAATTTCTGGATAACGTTTTAATTTTATTATTTAATATTTTATTTAACAAGATGAAATTATTGGCAAATAAAGATTATGTTAATATTTATGATACAAAACATTTTTTTACTATATAAGATAAAAAAAAAGTTATCTCTATTATCGTATGTTGTACAAAATGATAAAATTTAAGATAGATAAAAAGATGTCTCTATTATTGTATTTTCTACATAATGATAATATTTAATATAAAAGTTTTAATTTAATATGAAATTATTATTTAATAGATAACAATAATGATTTATTTATTTTTTAAAATTAATTTTTTTTCTATTTTAATCATATAACTTTGTATATGCAAAACAACTTCAAGTTCTAACCCTATCTTTTATAATAGTTCAACATAATAACAATACTAAAAATCATTTTTCATATTTTTTATGAAATTATTATTTAATTGTTAATAACAATGATTTAGTTATTTTTAATATAAAATATTTTTTTATATCCCACGCAACGCACGGACATTCGCCTAGTACTATAATATAAAGAAAGCATTTTTCATTTCACCGCATCAATTTGAAACTCCAAACTTTTTATATTTCCATATAATATATTTTCTAACTTAAATATGTTCTTAATTATAAATACTATGATAAATAAAAGACTTTTTGAATTATTGATAACTTGAATATAGTGTTAAATACATATCCTAAATTAATATATCAAACAAACTTAAAAATATTGTAACGACCCAAAAATAAATGGTAAAATTTTCATTTTTAAATGTAGCTAAAGCATTGATATCATTCATTTCAAATCATCATTAACTAAAATATTTATCATAGTTTATCCCAAAATTATTTATTACGGAAATCATAGGTGTTTGCACTGCGATCAATCCGAGCCCTTCTTTTCCAAATCGATGATACCTGAAACCATAAACAAAACTGTAAGCACGAAGCTTAGTGAGTTCTCCAGAACATACCTCACACAATCCACATAATCACATAATACATATAAGTTATAACAGCTACATAAACTATAACAATCGCATAAGCATGCATATATACATATAAAAATGTCATGTAAACCCTCCAAGGTTTTATTCATACACTCACGAAAATCATATCAACTACACCAGTCATGCACACAAACATATATGGAAGCCTGGAAACCCTCCAGGGTCTTACACTGGGTGCCATGGGAATCCCCACATGGTCTTAGCCCAATGCCTCGAAAACCCCCCGAGGTCTTTGACCTAGGATGCCAAGGAAACCCTCCAAGGTTTACACCTAAGTGCCTCGGGTGCCATAGGTACCTCTAAAGTGTAATCATATATAAACTAAATTTCAATATTAATAGAATATATTTTCTTCTACTTATAAAGTTATGTTTTTAACTTTGACCATATTATACTTAATTTATTAAGTCTAATATTTTGCTGTATGTAAACCATTATCATTTTAAAGCTACAACTTTTGAAAAATTTGTATTATCATTTCATTATCTATATCTATCTATATATATATATATATATATATATATATATATATATATATATATATATATCATACATACTTATATATCTTATAAAGCTAGCATTTTTCCTTTCACCACATTCAATTAAAACTCTCATGACTTTTTAATTTCTTCCTAATAATGGTTATAAGTTGGTTAATAAGATTAAATAAATATCATACATAAAGTGTAATCATATATAAACTAAATTTCAATATTAATAGAATCTATTTTCTTTTACTTATAAAGTTATGTTTTTTAATTTTTAACATATTATACTTAATTTATTAGTTTTAATATATTGTTGGATGTAAACCATTATCATTTTAAAACTACAACTTTTGAACAATTTGTATAAAATACTTAAATTATAAATTTAAATATAACATTACAGGATCAATGTAAATATAAATTTTAGTTTAACTTAAATAACCCAAATAATATTTTGTAAATAGTTAAAAGTAATAAATTGTAGTGTCTTTCTAATAATGATTATAAGTTGGTTCATAAGGTTAAATAAATATCAAACCTAAAGTGTATTCATAAATTAACTAAATTTCAATATTAAAATAACATCTTACTTCTACTTATAAAGTTATGTCTTTAATTTTTAACAGATTATACTTAATTTATTAGATTAAGATCTTGTTGTATGTAAACCATTATCAATTTAAAGCTACAACTTTTGAACAATTTGGACAAAATACTTAAATTGCTAATTTAAATATAACATTACAATGTCAACTTAAATATAAATTTCAGTTCTACTTAAAAAACCTAATGAATATTTTGCGAATAGTTTAAAAATGATAAATTGTAGTGCTAAATACAAAAACTGAATTATAATCTCAATTTAACTAAAATATTTCTTAAAGATATTTGTATAATCGTTAAAAATTTTCAAATAAGCAACTTAAAATAACTTACAATAACAATAGTTAAATATAACTCTATATAAATGATTATATTATTACCTGTAAAATCAAAAAACAATATTTGATGTTTTAAATAATTATAATGATAGAAATTAAAATGTTAAACAAATACATTTCAAAAAATTAATTAACAATAACAACAACTATAAATAGCATTAAACCATATATTATATTTAATTTTATTCATGAGTAACTCGTGGGTAGTAGTTATTCAAACTGTTGAGATTATGCAGTTATAATAGATGTATATATTATCATATAATTCAAAATAATCAATATATTATATCAATTTAATATATGAATTTGTATATCAAATTTAACAACGACGTTATTGTTATATTTAAACATATATTTGTAAATATTTCAACTATATAGATGTTTCTGCGTAACGTGCGGGCATTCACCTAGTTAAAAAAATAATAGAGGACATTTCTCTCTCTCTCTCTCTCTCTCTCTCTCTCTCTCTCTCTCTCTCTCCTGTACGAAGTCATTTCCTAGTTCATCTTCTCCAACTAAAGAACATGATTGCATCCCTAAAACATTAATTATGTTCATAAACCAAAAATGATGAACGCAACCTTACCAGCGCCATTCTAGTCTCTTAATCCCCTCAAAACCCATATCATCTTAAAACAATTTCCCAGCTCATCTTGAAAGAATTTCAAATGCATTTATCCTCTACCATTGGTCGTTCTAGTCTCTTAATTCCCACAAAACTCATATCATAAATCAAGGTTTACACAACCAGCCATATCAATACCAAAATCCAAACTAAAAATCGTCACTCAACCACAGCCTTACCAGCGTCATTACCGAAGATTGAGTTTAAAGAGGGAGAAATGATCGAAGATAGAGAGATCGATGAAGTGGAAAGAGAATGGAAAGGGAGCTATGTAACATTGACGGTGGGAAAATCAGGCGAATGAAGAAGGCAATATGGTTGGATTTTTCTTTTACCGGCGATAGGATAAAGAGAGCTCCGATTACCGACAACCACCTATCTGTTCTAACCACCACACCACCCCAGATATTACTACGATCGTCTTCAACCACCTTCGAATCTAAACCAAGTGATACAACCCCGATAAGCTTACCCGACCCAATTCCACAAATGATTGTTTCCTTTTGAAATAAACTTTGATCTTCAAGAAATATGAATCCTAAAATGAAATTAGAAGATTAGAAAAATTCCCAGAAGAATATTTTGGTAAAGTTCTTCCAATTTACATATTTTACATCGAAGTGAGTTCAGTTTAGTCGAGACTCCATAGATGAAATCTTGCAACTGAGGTTTCTCTTTTGAAGATGAAGCTTTGCTATGCAGTAGAGGCGATGAAGACGGAGTGAAGGGAGATGGCGAGGGCACATCGATGAGGAGTCTGGGTTTGTGATGGAGCAAAAAATAGACCACATCAAGAACATCTTCTTCCTAGAGAATAAACTAGAGAAAGATGAATGAATAAAAGGAGTTTCAAGGAGGGAAAGAAGAGATATAACATCATCTGGGTCTGTGTGCTTATGAGAGAGAGAGAGAGAGGGTCCCATTTTATTTATTATTACCTTAATATAATTAAATAAAAGATAAAGTTTTTAAGAAAATGAGGAAAACAAATTAAAAAGATCATATTAGTCATTTTAAGTTTAATAGGGACCAAATCTAAATAGAAACATGGTCAAAAGGACCACGAAGCCAAAAAAGTTGTGGTTTGCACTAAAACCCTAAAAAAATGCATATCACAGAGACCATTTTTGCAATTTTTCTATAAAAAAAAAAATAATAATAAGGGCCTTAACCCCCAGACCTTGTTCCCATCAACTTCTTGCCTCATTATCTCCTTCACCATCATCCCACACCCTCTTCCTTGTCTATGATGATCTAATAAAAAACCTTCTTTGACGACCAAATCAGACAAAGTTTTGGTAGGATTATGTAGTCTCCCTAATCAGACGACCATGGGGTTTTAAGCTTGATATCCAACTATAGCCTCTCACCTCAGGCGTCGACCATCAACAACATCCTTGTTGTTGTCATTCTTCTTTTGTGCTGTTTTTTTTTCTTGTTCTTTCTTTCTGTCTTCTATCATCTATCTTTAATCAAACATTTACATGTACTTTTCTCCTTTTTAGATCATTGGTAGTAGTCCTACACTCTATAGTTTATTTCCTTGTTTTTGTGTTTCTCTTCCTGATTTGAATCACACAACAAATAATAGAGGCCAAATTTTCTTTATTTTTCTATTGTTTCAAAAAATCGTAGATAACAAAAACATTCAAATACATTTTTGGATAATTCTGTAACATGTTCCAACTATATGATCGGGTTCTTGGAACTAGATTCGTATTATGTTTCAGATTGTATTGATTCTAATTTGGATGATGTGTGTACTAAATGATTTTCTACTTGGTTGTTTGGATGATTTTGAAGGTCTTCATCGGGGATGAAAATAATGATTTCATCGCAGGAGGAAAGCCAAAGGCGATGATGGATGACAGATTGCGAATTGAAGAAGGAGAAGAATAGGATGGGCTAGGAGAGGTGGGCCCTTATTTTTTTATTATTAAATATTACAATTGAGTAAAAGAAAAAAGAAAAAATATATATTTGAAAGGGTAAAATAATCTTTTTATATGGACAGAAAGACATGGTGTTATAATTTTTTTAAAACTATAAGGATACAACTTATCAATATTTCAAATGTTGGACTAAATGTATTTTTCTAACTAAACCAAACCACTAGGGAAAAAACTGTAATTTATTTTTTTTAGTAATTTAAAAATAGCCAATTCAGAAAAATAAATAAATAAATAAACATAATCTATCAAGATGTCTAAAGGAGTTGCATGGTGAAGCTTCACGTGAAAGTAACCAAAGACAAGGCTAGCACCACCACTAGCAGCCATGAATCAGTCAAAAGGCTAGTAATGCTTTATAGCCCTTTCACATTTTATTTATTTTTTAAATAACATGAAATTTATAACATCCAAGTCGATTATATTTATAATATGTCTAAATTTAAAGCACTTCCTTTATCTCCATTTCCCTTCCTTTTCACTCTATATCTATAAATAATGTGATCCTTCCACAAGCTCCCCAATACTCCATACAAACTACGACAGAAAAGCACTGAACATTCCAAGATCACAACTTTCAATCTGAATCCACATCGCACGTTCAAGTTTTGTTGCTTTTGTTTCTTGAGTGAAACTAAGTGAAAACACAGGTTTAATTGAGTTCGAATTGTAAGGGATTATGGGAAGAGAGATGAGTAATCTTAACCCAAATAAAGAAACTCGTATTCCTGTTCCTACGGTGCTTTCAGTTCCATCACCATCACCATCCCAATTCCATTCTCCTTCTCCAGCCAATTCCATTCCAATGACACCTAAAAGCCCATTCATCACACGCGTCATGACACCGTTGGCTAGCCCCATGAAGAAGGCCATGGCAAGCATGCAAGGCTACTTGGAGTTCACTAAGCTCAACCCACATGATGAATGGCTTCCTATAACTGAATCAAGGAATGGAAACGCGTTTTATGCAGCATTCCATACCCTCAGCTCTGGAATCGGAGTTCAAGCTCTTGTTCTTCCCCTTGCCTTCACTGCACTCGGCTGGTTAGTTTAATTATTTCAGCTTCAATCTCTCTTTTTAACCAAAATTAATCAATCACTATTTTTCATCGTTATTTACATGTGTGTTGTCAAATGATTTGTAGGGTTTGGGGAATAATGAGTTTGTCAGTAGTTTTTGTGTGGCAAATGTATACACTTTGGCTTTTGATTCAACTCCATGAATCTTCTTCTGGGACTCGATACAGCCGATATCTATGGCTTTCCATGGCTGCTTTTGGTATGCCTCACTTTCACTTTTCTAACCCTCAACCAAAAACAAAATAATTTTTTGTACAAGAGTCAATTTTTTTTTACCCTTTTTGAAGGGATAATATATATAGTTAATCACAAAAATGAGGTTACTAAATTTAACAACTAAGATTAATTGCAAAATTCAAAAATATTTCAAAATTATCGGTAAAGGTTGCAAAAACATTAAAAAGAACTACAAAACAATTTTGCAACTTTGATTTTGAAATAAGATTTTTGTTTCATTTTTAATGTTTATAAAGGTATTTTGTGGTGAAGCATTTTCTTGATTCGTAATTCACCATTTATGAATTTTATGATAAATTCATGTTAACATTGTAGTCAATTTGTTAAATGTCACCTAATAAAATTGTCATTGATTCACTTTTTGGAGGCAGTACTAATACATGAATTGGACTTTATGTCATTTAGGAGAGAAATTAGGGAAGCTCATGACGTTATTACCGACAATTTACCTTTCAAGTGGGACATGCATAACCCTAATCATGATCGGGGGAGCCACCATGAAACTTCTTTTTAACACCATCATTGTCAATACATGGGAGAAAAATGATGAAACCCCACTATCGATGATTGAGTGGTACCTTGTTTTCACATGTTCGGCAGTTGTGTTAACACAACTGCCAAACTTGAATTCGATTGCAGGGGTTTCACTGATAGGGGCAATTGCTTCAGTCTCATATTGTACTGTTATATGGGTTGTGTCGGTTGTTGAAGGGAGGCCCACGGGTGTGTCGTATGAGAAGTTAGAGGAGGTGTCACAAGTTGCTAGGGTTTGTGATGTTTTAAATTCTCTTGGCATCGTTGCATTTGCTTTTCGAGGTCATAATTTGGTGCTCGAAATACAGGTACGTTGATAGACTTTATGCAATTAAAACTATGAACACGTTCTTTTGTTTTCTATTAAAATTACCGAACACATTAATTCTTTTGCTTGAAATATATTTTTATTATATATAACATAAACATTTTCTCAATTTTATTTTTGCATTTCATACATTCTATGATGGAATTTGTAGTTTTGTAATATTTACATATTGTTAAGTGGTATCAAGTTTTTAACATTTTAATATTTTTATTTTGATAAAACTAAAACTACATTTCATATGTTGTCGTTTTGGAAATTTTAACTATTTTTTATTTTTTATTTTTAAAACATTGAGACACAATTTTATGTGGGTACATGAAGTTTCAACTTGTATATATTTTAACATATGCTTTATGGAAAAGAAAATTACATAAAAAACCAAAAAATAAAGATGTAAAATAAAAAATTCAAAAGTTTAATTTTTTTAAAAAATGGACATATATGTAACTAAACAAACTCTTCCCCTTTAAAAAAGCTTGATTTGTTTGTTCACAGTGGTTATAGTGCTATATCAATTGGAATTTTCTGATAATAATAAAAAAGTTTTAATACTCTATACCAATTAGAGTTGCTTTATCTAAAACATCTCAAACATTTAAAACATTAAAACTTATATATTTTAATATATGCTTTATGGAAAAGAAAAGTATATAAAAAACCAAAAAAATAAAGATGTAAAATAAAAAATTCAAAAGTTCAATTTTTGAAAAAATGGACATATATGTAACTAAACAAACTCTGCCCCTTTAAAAAAGCTTGATTTGTTTGTAAACAATGGTTATAGTGCTATATCAATTGGGATTTTCTTATAATAATAAAAAAGCTTTAATACTCCTACCAATTAGAGTTGCTTTATCTAAACATTTCAAACATTTAAAACATTAAAACTTATAAGCTTTTAGTTTGAGTTACACTTTTCAGGTTTTAATTGAGAGTTTCTCAACCTAATAAAATTTTTGTTGAAGGATCAAATGCAAATGGTTCGAAAATTAAGCCATCAGACTCCACGCCCAAACCAACTTATGAACGTTACTGTTCATATTCAAAATTTTATCATCTCTAAAAATATATATAACATAATGAGAAACTTTTTTAAAATTTAATATAAAAATATTAAAAAAATGTAAACTAACACGTAATATTATATTATTTTAACCATTATGTCTGAGAATGGATATTATCTTACTATAAGATTAAACTAAAAAACTAATATAAATAACAATATATACCTATTACAGAAAATAATTAATCTTTTAAAAAATCTATCTGGCAAATTGATGTCTTCCATCGGAACATCATACAAAAATATCTCTAAAAAAGAATCTCTATCAAAAAATTATATAAAAACAGTTAGTTACTGAAAATAGATAATTTTATATATTTTGTCAAATTAATATAATATAATAAGAAATAAGATAATATTATTTTTTCAAAAAAAATACATCAAAATTATAATAAGATAACACACTCAATAGAAACTACGATAAGATTTAATAAGATTAAAATAAAGTTATAAACACAGTAATTTGAAGAAAAAACCTTTAAATTTTGATATTTTATTGAAAAAGTCATTGTATTTTTTATGACCTTTTTACTGCTAAAATGGAAAATATACAAACATATATTAGTTTCATTTTTTTTTCTTTTAAAAACTCATGATTTAATTATTTATTATAAGCACAAAATATGTGTATTTTCATGATGATTCGTAGAACAATAATAATAATTTTGTTTTGAAAAGGAAATGTGAACCCTGATTTGGTGGATCACGTGTATTCCACTGAGTACGACCCACAAAATTCCAGTCAAGTGTTTGGTGCTGTGTTATTTCTGGGGAGTGGTCCAAGTGGATATGTTTCACACTTTCTCCCATTCTTTAGGATGCATAATTGTTTACATGTCCCCAAATCATGATCATAAAAACCATTTCTCCCTTTTTTTCGCATGTAATCTTTTTTTTTTTTTTTTAATCTTCTTTTGTATCTTCAGCAATTAAAATATAAGTTTTCAAAGCTTTTCTTCATAAAATTTCTTTTAACATATGATAATATATATATATATATATATATATATATATATATATATATATATATATATATATATATATATATATATATATTTTAATTTCCCTAGGGTACAATGCCTTCAAATCCAAAACAACCATCACGTATACCCATGTGGAAGGGCGTAAAATACTCGTATTTCATTATTGCAATGTGTCTCTTCCCTCTTGCTATCGGTGGATACTGGGTCTATGGTAACATGGTAAGATATACTACATTTCACACAGAATGATAGTCGATATACTACATAACACATAGAATGATAGTCCAGAACAAATTTCAATCGGGTCCACTATAGTAATATGATATAATATTGAGTAAAGTGTATTTTTTAGTCCTTAACTAGAGCTGAATTTTGCGATTTTCATCTAAAAATGTTTTATTTTGCAATTTTAATCTTTAGTTGAGGTTTTTATACCTTTTTGTCTTTCAGTATAGCTAATTAAATTTGGTCCCAAAACATTTTCTTTTACAATTTTGGTTCTTTTGAGATCCTTATAAGGTTTTTTGGTTTTTGTTTAAAGTAAATATGAATTTTTATCACTAGTTATAGCTTATTTTGTAATTGAGGTCGTAAAAATATAGTATTAGACTTAAAACATGGAACAAATATGTTATAAGAACCTCAAATAATGACCCGAATTGCAAGTATTTTATTTTTGTGAACAAAATTTGTCCATACACCCCCTCCGGCCCTACTCATGCATCCGCACACATACAACTCTCTAATGCATGAATGTCAATACAGATGCCGACAACCGGAGGACTCCTAACCGCATTGTACAAATACCACGGTCAATCAACTTCTCGAGTCATTTTAGGGTTAACAAGCGCACTCGTCATCATCAACTGTCTCACCTCTTTCCAAATCTACGCAATGCCCGTTTTCGACAACCTAGAACTGCGATACGTGACTAAAGCAAACGGGCCATGCCCATGGTGGGTCCGAGCAGGGTCACGGGTTTTTTTCGGTGCTCTGGCTTTCTTTGTAGCAGTTGCCCTACCATTTCTACCAAGTCTCGCGGGTCTCATAGGCGGCATTGCATTACCCGTGACTTTAGCATACCCGTGTTTCATGTGGATAGTAATCAAGAAACCTAATGTTTATAGCAAGATGTGGTGGCTCAATTGGATTCTTGGTTGCCTAGGGATGATTTTAAGCATTCTACTTGTTTTAGGGGCAATTTGGACAATAGTTACTCGAGGAATCGAGGTCCATTTCTTTAATCCAAAGTGAAAAACAATAAAAATGTATATGTAGTAATTTGTTATTGTTTGCTTCAATTCCAATTACACCAATAGGATAAAGTAGAAAAGGAAAAACAAAGGTCCAAGATTGTATGAAAATGGTGAAAAGGTGATGGAATTTATAAAGATTAGGGTTTTTTTTTTTACATTGATAAAGGAAGAAGCATCCTTCGTTTCTTTTTTTGGGCGAGTTTTATTCGCTTTGTTAGCTTCATACATAATAGAAGTAACAATGTGATTGTTGCTAAACCAAATCCAAGTCTCATGTGGCTGAAATATAATGCAACTGCTGAGAAAACGAAAAAAGCTAGAATTGCAAGTTCCCATATTACAAACACCACTACGTCCACCCTGCAAATTTGGTTGAAAAAGAAGTTGAATAATAACAAGATATATGCATTTGAACATATACAAAGATTCCAAGCAAATACCAAATTAGGATTCTTCTATCAATAATATCACCAACTGGAAAGTGCAACTATAGTTGTATCAAGAATCTCTGTATTGGAAAGTATAATCTTATCTTGAAAAAGAATTTCCTTGTTGGAAAGCATAACTTAATTCTATCAACAACTGTCATCATCATCATAGGCCATTGGAAAGATCAATTAGAAGTTACTAAGTATGACAATTGTTGTAGGTTGCAGTAACAGATCAATACCAAGTTAAAAAGGAAATGAAACGGAAACAGGAATGATCATGCATAAAGAAATGAGAATGGAGCCAATCTTGGCACCAAAAAGCATCGCCATTTTCAAATTGCAGTGAAACTTCAATTCAGTTATCTGCTTTTTTCTCGAAACTAATTGCATTCATATGAATATGAGGTTAAAATCAGTATGTTCTTGATTCCTTTGCATCTTAGAACTCAAAGAGCATCTCGTATTGGCGTAACGATAGAAAATTGAGGAAACAAAGCATTTACTTCATGAGACAATTAATCAATTTGCACAAAACTACATTAACGAAAACCTAACCGTACAAAAGATGATCAAATCACAAAAACGGAAACACAAATTAATAGATATATCACCTGGAAGAAGAGAGATTTGAAGTAGAGGAGAAGAATGAGACGGATGCCCAATCATGTTTCGATCGAATTTGATACTCTCTGAGCTGGTCGACAAGATTTGATCGTGTAATTTTTCTCTCATGACGCGCAGAACTTGACCGCGGTAACCCCGACACGCTTCCGCCATCAACCGCCTCCCTATCTACAGATCTATACATCTTCTCTTGCTGCAAAGAACTCGACCTCGGTATCATCTTAACGGTTCCACTCCCTCCCCGCTCTCTATCTACAGATCTATATACGTTTGCTTGGTGCATAGAATTCGAATCTGTATGCATAACGGAGATCAGGATTCGCCTGAAATTGAGAGAGAATTCACGCCTGAAATCATCCGCAGGTAGTCGGCGGCGAAAAAGATCTGGAGATTTTCCAACTACCGGCGGATGAAACAGGAAGGGGACGGAGAAGGAGAGAGTCGTGGGGTTCGAGCCGTCGAGTATCAATGTCCCTTTCTTTCTCCCTTTGGGTAAAATGACATATACAACCTCGTAGTTTTGATTGACTTGAATTGAATTGTTTGAGAATGGAAGCCATTTAAAGCTCGGTATGGGCCGTAACAACTGTGTTTTTGCATGCGTGGACGAGCCGAGCCACAACACCGTCCTAACGAGCTAAAAGTGACTACATAGTATAATTTATGATTATAACCATAAAAGTAGATGATTATATCTGAATGATGCGTTGAAATAATATTGATGATAATTAAAAAGATGATTATATGGATGGTTTTGGATACTTTAGATAGATGCTCTGTTATTCAAAAATAGAACAACTATTTCAACAGAGGAAGAACTTTGAGATCAACTTGGCAAAGGCTCTACTTATAGGCTTAAGAGAGTCGGTTACATTAGCCCCCTATACTATAGAGGGACTAACACTTTATGTTAATAAATTATTCTACCGACACTTTAAAATAATTATATTAGTAAAAATTACAATTTCTTCCACATTGAAAGGACACATGACTTCAATAATATCTTAAATAATAATGGCTTTATACGTTATTGTTTGCGTCATTCCTCCTGTCACCGAAAGGTCAGATATTTCTGACACGACGTGTGTCTTCAATAATGTCTTTAATAATAATGGTTTTATACGTCATTGCTTGCGTCATTCCTCCGTCAACAGAGGAATAACTTTGAGATCAACTCAAGTCTTAAAACTCTCAAACATATCTTGTTTATTTCATATGGGCAAAGACCCTATTTAGCTCAAGAGAATCGGTTACATTACACATTTGCAATGGTATGATTGCAATAGGACAAACTATTTTACAGTTTAGCCCCTAGACTATAGAGGGACTAAAACTTTATGTTACATCACATTCTAGTTTTACTGACAACTAATAAATTATTCTACCGACACTTTTAAATAATTATATTAGTAAAATTTACAATTCCTTCCACATTGAAAGGACGCGTGTCTTCAATAATGTCTTCAATAATAATGGTTTTATACGTCATTGATTGCGTCATTCCTCCCGTCACCAAAAGGTCAGATATTTCTGAATGATGTTTGCTTCGGTTATGCTTGACGTTAGTCTTTCATGAATGGTGTTTCTTCCATATTTGAGTAGGATGTTTTTTGTTGTTGCTTTATGATGGCTTCCATTCTCTTGTCAATGTGTTTACTATATGATTGTTGGCGCTTTTGATATACTTGAGGTATGGATGAAATTGATGTAATTGTAATTGCCAACCAATCAATCGTCCACGGCAATAATCTTCTTGTAATTTATATCACCAAAAGCCAAGTAGATACTTGGAATCTGTGCGTAACTCGAATCTGGTTTGAAGTAGCTCGACTTTCCATTTTTTCAATATTTTGAAACATGCTAGTGTTTCTCGTTCACGTGTGCTGGAATTTTGCTCCGTTTGGGAAAATGTTCCCAATATATACTTGCATAATTTTTGCTTATATTTATCTGTTTTTAATACTTCAGATGATATATCCGTATCAGTGTATGCTTTTGGTGATATCTTCATATCATTGTATACTTTATCATTGTTTACATCGAATGATATTTTCATATCAATGTATGTTTTATCATTGTACACTTTTGATGAGTTAGATATGAGGTTTCCCTCATTATCTAGTCCCAATAATATTTTTCCATGTATAATCGCCTTTAGGCATCCTGCCCGGGTGTCTTGTGATGCATCTGTCTTTACAATTAGAAAATCGTCAATTTTTGCATTATATAAAGTAGGAAGAACTTCAATTTTTTGTTTTATATTTTGTACCAAAATAGTATATGTATTGGTCCAAGACCAATGTATTTTTTCTGATATTTTCTTTTGTAAAACTTTTCTTTCTTTTGCCAAATTTTTCAAAAATCCTTGTTCTGCAATATAATTTAGAGAGCCAAGAAAACGTTGTATTTGCTTTCTATTTTCAAGTTTATCAGGAAACATATTTAATTTTTCTTGTATGTTGTCTGTTAACGATAATTAACCATTTTCTCAAAATTTTAAACCGAGATATTCAATTATAGATTGAAAAAGTTTTAATTTCTTTATTGATAAAACTAAACCCTTCTCTTTAATTCTTTGTAAAACCTTGATGACTGTATCAATGTGTGTTTGTTCATTTCCTTTTGTGGAAACAATTATATCATCAATATATGCAAGACAAATATGATCTAAACCATTTAAGGTTTCATCCATGAATCGCTGATATATTGTTGGTGTCTGCTTTAAACCGAATGGAAGGACATTCCATTCATAATGCTTTTGAGGGGGACATGAAAAAGCGGTTAGTGGTTTCGTATTTTCATGTAAGCGTAATCGCTAATATCCGTATTTTTCATCAAATGTACTAAAATGTGTATTCCCTTTTAATTTTTTCAAAATATATTCAATCCAAAGTATCCAAAACCATCCATATAATCATCTATCTAATCATCATCAAGATTATTCCAACGCATCATTCAGAGCGTCTATCCAAAATATCCAAAACCATCCATATAATCATCCATCTAATCATCATCAAGATTATTCCAACACATCATTCAGATATAATCATCTACTTTTATCGTTATAAACATAGATTATAATATGTCGTCAATTTTGGTATCAAAGCTAAGTATCGTTCTTACGAATAACTGTTCATCATGCATCATCATAAATATTATTATAAATATTTATCGTTATGAGTTATCATCATAAATTCAATATTAAAAACAATTATTACTATCTACCTACAATTTAAACATATTTCGTCAAAAAGTTTTTATAATAATTATTACTATGTACCTACAATTTAGAAACATGTTTCGTAAAAAAGTTTTTAATTCTCCGTATGAAAACTTTGGCATCACAACCACTATTATAAATATCATAAATAACAAACCCCGTCATCTTATTAAAACTTTGAAAGAAAAGCTAAATCGTCATTTTGTTTTTAAAGGTTTTAATCATGAGTTTTTTAAGTCTAAATATTAATAAACAAGAATTAAATTTTTTTTCATAAAACACTGAAACAATCTAAAAAATTTCTTTTAAATTTAAAAATAGATTCTAACATATCAATAATTAATTGTATATCTAATATTGAAGCAATACATATAATAAATAATAATATAAACTAGGTGAGTGACCCCGAGTTGCGGGGCCAGATGTGAGATTTTTTTTTCGGTCTATTCTCTGTAAATATTCTTTCATGAACTATTTGTTTATACTTTGAACACTGTCGTGGGACAGTTAGGTGTAGCTGTGCTGAGAGTCTGTCAACCTACCAACTATTTTTTATGTGAAATCTGTCTGTGTAATAGTAGCCTAAATGATAAATAAGTATGTTTTCATGTGCCAACCCGTTGCATTTCCTCAAAAAAAAAATATGCACATAAAATTATATATAATAAATAGGTTTAAAAAAACCATTTTCGTGGATTAATATGGTAAAGTTTTTTATTGAATTAAAGAAGATTACAAAACACAAATAGTCATTATTTACATCTTCAAAATCCTCATGTAAAAGAATACAACCATATAAACTATTTAAAAACATACAAACTTACCGATGTCAAACACATTGATACAAAGCCAAAACCCAAAACCCGGTGAAGCTTCAGGAATTTCGGAACGATGATTTTGAAGACGTGAACACCGTCAACAGCGTGAGGTTTGAGCAAATCATTGATTATCAGTTTGATTTCCACTTCCTGCAAAATACAGATGATGTTAGTAGTAGTTGTCTCACTTAAAGTCGAACATAATGTAGAAAATACACTCTATTTTGGCTTTGGATTTTTCCTATTAACTTACGTTTTTTATGATATTTGTTTCTTCCTTTTTTGTCAAAAGTTTTATTTTTAACCTAAATTATAAAGCCCCTTTATCTTCTTCCATCTATTTCTTTGGTGGAGGTTTATAGTGGATTAAAAAAATGCCACCTTAAATTCTTCCAACTCTTGCAAGCTATTAAAGGCCTTTAGGATCTCTTCTTTCATACACTTCAAGAGGCACGTTCATGAACACATGCATATGTATATATCAATAAATTTAGCTTCTTTTTATATAAAAACGGACTTATTATATATAAAACACAGAAAAAAAAAAAGAATTGACTCTAAAAAATTTGCATCTGTCAACATTGCACGACATGCATCACGATCCTTTCTGTAAGGATCTATCGGATTGGCTATACAAATTAATTGAACATCTGCAAATACCTTTGCCGATTCACCTAAAGTATGATTATAAATCAACAACTTTAATAAAGAACTGTTACCCAAATCTTTTTGTATGAAACTAATAGTTTATTCGAGTTTAAGATTACTAAATACATATCAACATGACAAACGTTTTCCGTTCTATCTTCGGGTGAGAATCCAAGGTTTTTATTCAATCCATGTCTAACATTATCACCATGAAGAAAATAGGAAAGTTTTTCACCAGGAGTGTAGTTCTCTGTTTAATGAGCATGCTGATGGGTTTGGAGCAAAACATCATTCCTATGGTGTACATGCAAACCCTAATAGCTTTTGGATCTAGTTTGTCTAATGAACATGCAATTGAATATCCAAAGCTATAAACCCTAGATCTAGCATACAATCTCAAATCCTCCTTGTAATGGCTTTAGAAAGCTTAGAGTCACAAATGTCACTCCTCTAATGTCTCACAAACACCAACATCAAGAGGATGAAGAATGATAAGAGAGGAGGCACCCAAAAACGTGTAGAAACCCTAAGGAAACTCTTCACCACGTTTTTGGTGCTCTAGGGGTGCTTAAATAGTGAGGCTATTAGGGTTATCTAACAAGGAAACCCTAATATGATTGCTTAGGCCCTAAGCAACCCATGGACTCCCTCCTTAGAGGCCTTGGACGATATCTAATGGGTTTCCCCATTAGAATTCGTCCACTCCATCCTCTATGGAGTCCATTAGCTCAATATTCTGTTGGATTAATGTCTAAGTCCATAACTATAATTGGTAAGACTTGACTCGACCCGGCATGGTCCATTTGGGTTGCATACCATCATGCACTTGGATAGACTATAATGAGAGAAATAAGACACTTATGGTTATTAATATATTATAAGTTCTAGTATATTAATAATAAGAATAATAAGATTATTTAATTAGTATTGATCAAGAATTAATCTAGGATTAATTAAGTGATCAAAAGAAGACTAATTAAATATATGGGTTGATTGTGTAAATCATCCATACTTGTATAGTGGGTTAATGCTCCATGGATAATCAAGTTGGGCTAAAACCCATAGGATGGTCCATGGATGCTCCATGGTGTATTTGTACCCATGGATCATGGAAATGAAAGGCCATGTCAATTAGGGTTTACATGGTGTAACCCTAACTATATAAGCATCTTATTCTTGACCAAAATCGGCCACTAGTGTGTAAAGTGGAAGGGCTAGCCGATTTCATGAGTTGTAGAATTCTCTCAAGTCATTCCAAGTGTTTTGATGATTGTGATTCCATTTGAGGTGTCACACTTGGGGCACTAGGCACTCAAGCTTCATGAAGACTTTCTACACCAAAGAGGTATGTATTCTATCTTGTTATAGTTATTGTTTTGTATGCTAGATTAGGATAATACCTTGGATGTTCATATTTGCATGTATAATAGTGAAAACATAGATCCAAGGTATTTAGGGTTGCATGTACACTTAGGAGTGTTAGAATGCTCAAAAACCCAACAGTGGTATCAGAGCCTAGGCTTGTTTTCTTGTTATACTTGCAAAAGAAGCTGGAAAATCGAGTTTTGATGCTGTCTGCCCAGCAGACTCGCCGAGTCCATGAATGGACTCGCCGAGTTGGTTCGTGCACTCGACGAGTTAGAGCCCCAGACAGCATATTTTCGAGTTTTTTGGCTAGAAATGGACTAGGAACATTACCCTAAGTTGTTTTTTAACTTATAAACTTGCTTTTGATGTGGTAATGTTCATGCTAATCCATTTTCAAAGATAATTGTCAATAGATTCATGTTTTGTATTAGTTTAAGGTTTAGACTAATTACATGAAAAAGTTTGATTTGAATTATCTTGTTCTTATGAGTTGCTTAGATTAATAGAAAAGTTAATTGAAATAGTTGTTTTCAATCCATTTTAATCTAAGAGTTGAGTATAAAATGTGTTTGTGTAACTTCTCCTCAAGTTACATGAAGAGTCACAATAAAGACTCATAAAATTCATAAGAGTTGGCAATGGTTACAAAATGAAGAGTCTTGTGTCATTGAATAATTTTTATGACTCCATAACTTGTCCTCAAGTTATGGAAGTTCAAGAGTCACTTCATTAAAAGAAAAATATGTAACCATAATTAAATCCATAAGTTATAAAATAAAGAAAAAGTTAGTTCTTTTATTAGTTTAAAGTCTTCCATAACTTGTCCTCAAGTTATGGAACTTGAAGAGTTTTTGGATTAAAACTACTTTAAACACATAAGTTATGGAATTAATTAGTTTTGAATAGTTTCAAAACTTGCCCTCAAGTTTTGGAATTTGAAAAGTTTTCACTTATGAATACTTTAATTCCAAGTTAGCCCTTAGAATTTTAAAAGTTAAAATTCAACCCTTATACTTTATAATATTATAAGTTAATAATATATATATGTATAAGAGTAAAGTCAGTCTTACCGCTAGTACGCCTCATTCACGAAGCCGGTCTATAAGGTGGGTATAAGGTTGTTGCCTATAAAATGGCAACTTAATGGGTGTCCACTCTCACCCACCGCTTGCTTGACTGGTGGAGGGTCGTTAGCCGAACGGGTTTGACAGGACTAGAATTCTTCTTTCATTAAAAGTATTAATGATAATACTAAGTAACTAAACTCTTAATAATACCCAATCTTAGTTACTTAGGAAAATGTGAATAAGGTGCTAATCCATGAAATTACACTTTACACTTTGTCTAAGTCGTTAGTGGAGCGTGTGTGGTTAACCGGCACATCGATTGAGGGGTAATTTATTAAGGGTACCAAGTGATTTGCATGGTTACTTCACACCTTGTTTTGTGATCCTCGGCATCCCAGTCACAAAACCTGAAGGGCACACTCGAGATTGAAACATGCCATTGAACAGTTCAATGAATCTCAAAGATCTAGGAGTTTCAAAACCAATTAAAACCTAATAATACATTTCGTTTATCTTGGTGGAAATTGGTGAATCGTCATTCACCTACCTTCAAATATTTTATAACTTGGATTACGGCATACCTCTTCTAAGTTATAAAATAGTTTGTTGGGTCCTAGCCTTAATATTTCATATTGGGTGTCATATTAAGGACTTAAGATCAACTATCTTGAATATCTCCCAAAAGATGTCTGGTTTAGACATTTATGATCTTCCCAAATCTCTTGAAACAAGCTTTCCTAAATGAAGATGATGTCCCTTGGAAATCATACTTCTTTCACCTCCTTCAATTATTCTCCCTAACCCACAAGTTCAAGGTCACTCAAGTCCTATTGGCAAGGCAAGGTCTAGGTGTGATCACATCTTGGAGATGTAGTCACATATTGACAAACCGGGAGAGTTGGGTGTCAAAGTCTTGAGAAAGTTGGTGGTTCAATCACTTTCTAAGTCACATAGTGAGTTCTTTTGGAACACCTATGAAACAGACTATGACAAGACCCTTAATGATCTTATCTATTTGCTAAGATCAACTTCCTAAAACTTTATGTACATTGACAATGATGACATTGGATATCTAGTAAAGCTCTCTCTTCCCAGTGGAAAGGGATCGGCCATAGTCAACTCGGTTGACCAAATGGTAAAGAGAAAAGATAAGTCTGTGATAGTCCCGTGTACCATTATCAAAGGGTCCATATGTTTATATTGCCAAAGGAAGGGGCATTGATTGCGAAGCTGCCAAAATTTACCTAAGGATGTTAAAGTCAATAAGTCTGACTCTACTTCAGGTAAAATCCAATATCTAACTCTGTTAAGTTTCTATTCTGAGATTCCTGATACATGATGTGACTAGGTCACATGGTGATGTTTAAGAATCAAAGAAAAGTGAAGAAACTTAAAGAAAGAATATGCTGAATCTGATCGCATAGATGAATTTCTATCGCATAGTTTGAAAAATCGGATTCTTGAGCTACTTCTTAGGAGTTATGATATATTGCTTAGGAATAGATAACAACAAGTTTTCATGTGCTTATGGATTGTAAGGATAAGTTTTTTCCGCAAAGTTTTAAAATAAAAGGAAAATTTTTGATTTTATTTATTTTAAAATATCCTTACAATGGCATTTGAGGAAAAAAAAATTGTTGCTTATGTGATTCCATTAACAGCAAGAGTGGAAATATGAAATTGATTCTTCCATTTGTGGTAATGTCTAAATTTACCAAATAAGGAAAGATTCTCATCAACCCAAGTTTCAATTGGACCGAAACTTGGAATCGTGCAAGTTATATAGCATGATGAATGAGAACTTTCAAGTTTTGGAAAAATTAAGACTAATTACTCGTTCACATGGATGTGTGAGTCAAGTAAAGGACTAAGGGATCGAGTACACATTCTTGTGCACTGATTAAGTCCACCACAAAAGTTTGATAAGACTATTCGTCATAGTTTACTAAAGCTCAGTAAATATGATTATACTTACAAGCTTAAGTGTAACTCTGAGACATTGGAAAAGGTTCCAATGTAAGGCAGAGCGAATAAGAAGAATCAAATTAGGCAGAAGGATAAAAGTTTCTCAAATCTGAAAAGATGGGAGAGTACTTTAGTATCAGTTTTGTGATCATCTTAATGATTAAGAAACCATATCAAAATTATTTCTCAAAGGAAGTCTTAGTGCATTCTTATGACTAAGAAGAGGGATCTTGAATTGTTGAAATGGTTAATCAAGAAGATGAGTCATACTTCGTTCCAATACAAGTCTTAGAGTCATACTCCAAGATTGTAACTTGAGTGACATGTCTCAAAAGAATGTTAAAACACTTGTCAAATGTAAGAGTAAAAGTTTTCTACTCTTGTGCATTTGAAATTGGTAAGTTGTGATGTTTTGGATAAAACAAAGACCAACTTAGGCCAATTGTGTGAAGTGTTTGTCTTGATTAGAATTTATACTATCTCTTGGATATGTGACAAGGGAGTCTTATAGATCAAGAGGAAAGTGGGAGTCTTAAAGGTCTTGAAAGTCTCAAGAACTAATCAAGAACAAAACCTGAAGGTCTTCACTAGCACACGACTTGAGGTTTATAACCTATCGTGTTGACATATTCTGTGCCCATTCCAGTAAAGTTGGCTTTGCATATGAGTTCTTAGAGTTCTCAATTTGTTGCACGACAACTTGGAAGCAATGGTAGGCCCTTGAGCTGCCAGGTGGCAAGAAAGTAAGATTGAGTTCAGTCCATATGAGTTTGGATTTGTCATTATCCTTGTCTTGTGACTATGATTTTGACAATTCACATGGATAAGAACACATACACCATTAAATCTAAGTGTCATAAGGTTTCTCTCCGATTCCTGAAAATGATGGTGAGGAAACACTTTCACTAAGTAGATTTTATCTAGATAGCAATTGTGATATTTGCATTCTCAAAGTCGTTAGTGGAGCGCGTGTGGTTAACCGGCACACTAATATGGACTTGTGAGAAGTGGCAAAAAAAGGTCTAACCATTATGATTACGGCATACCTCTTCATAACTGTTTAGACACACAAGTGTGCTATCTAAGGGAAGGTGTATGATTTTTGATAAAGTTTTATCAAAACAATCTAGTATCAGAAATCTGAACTTTGGTAAGAAAGTCAATGACGTATTGATTTCTAGAAGTCCAGCTGATTTCTGGGTACATGTCAAAGCTAGTGGGAGCATAAGTGTTATGCTAATAATCATCATGTTAGTGGGAGCATGATCATTATGATAAGTATTGCAAGTTAGCAATGTTAATTATAGAAAACAAAAAAGTTTCAATTCGTGAGGTTGCAGGGGTTGGAAAAGTTGTTTTGCTATAATTAAGGAAGAGGAAATTATACTTCATCTCAAATCTATAAGCTTAGATCGTGAGGTTTTAATCATTTAGTCAAGGATATATATGAATTTCATGTTGGAATGGCTCAACATAAGGAAATTCTGTATATGGGTCCATTATTTGCGTTCTTAAATTCGATTATGATTACGGCATCCCTCTTCATAATCTGAATTATGAGAACTTGGCAAATTGAAATGGAAATATTATAGCAAAAGATTGGATTAGTCTTTATGTGAGACATCATGATTCGTGTCCCGTATGCTTCGGATATAGGATCGATTACATGTGCTATATTCATCCGTTCTAAAATTTTCCAAATGCCTGGGGCATTAAGAAGGGAAAAGGTTTAGAACTGGATATGACTAAAAGGATTAAACAATTGTCGGGGACAATCTAAGGTTTACCAAAGATTGGTTGCTCAAGGACAGTTGGAAGTATAGTGATAATTCTGGAAGGACCATATTGACATAATCTGTAAGGAGGCAACTCTTGTTCAGAAGTGATAAGTCAGAATGGAATCTGGAAATGTTTCAAAGTTAAGATTTTTCAATCTGTGTAAGATTAAGGAAACTTAATGCAAGAAGGATGTTTCCAAGGAGTTGATCTCTTTTGGAATACTCTGTAATGGTTGTTGTCAAGTCTTTATGACTTTGTACATAATCATTACAAGAGGATCAATGCATATAAGTTTAGAATCTAACAGATTTCAGTAAATGGCATGAATTTGGAATTCTTGCATTTGCAGTAAGGATTTGGAGTGTGAAAAGAGAATCATTGAAGTAATGTTCAATTGATCTAGTTCACAAAAGTAAAGAGCATAGACAAACATAGTATGCATACTTGGTGTATGGCATGACTAGTGTTTAGAAAACATAGTGTACATGCTTGGAGCATGGGACAACTATTGTTTTAAATTCAAGAATAAAGTTGATAGCTGAAACAGTATACAATGAATAATGTGTAATCATATGGTGATAAATAAAAGGTGTTTTATTTATATTCATAAGTTCTGAGACCATATTGGATTCGATTATTATTGTGTTTCATTTTGCATGTTTTGACTTCCCGAATAAACTGGGTTATTCTTCTGGAATGACTAAGTTATTCAAACCATCCACAGTCGGTCATATGTTGGAAGTAGATATGAATTAAGACTGTCATGGGTTGGCTTGTAGAGGTCTAAGGTGTTGGACAAGGCTACAACAATCATGAGTGCTCATAAGTTCTGAGTATTGGATTCAACCCGCGCTCATTGGAATCACTTCATGGATTTTATCACGAGTGATCATGAGACGATAATATCTTATATTCTTCAAACCTAGAGATATGAGTTGTTACTATGAGTTGATAGTACATTGATTGCACGAAACCGCATTTGGTAACTTTGTGCTATAAAACGTGCCTTTGTGTATGATTCAACAAGTAGTAGAACAAGCCATATGAGTCGAAGTTTATCCATTCCTTTTACCTTCGGGATAAAAGCGATATCTGTGGGCCCCTCGATGATTTGATGATGACAAATGGAAGTGCTCGGCCGGGCCAGGACTGATTTGATTTGTTCAATTAGTCAGTCGTCATAAATCGAAAATCGGGAAACAACAAATGGACAGAGAGAATGATTATAATCCATGTCTCAGTCCATATGATATCTAGAATGGAGGAATATATGATCCCTTATCTAATGGACAAGTCATTGACAAAGGTCAGAGTTCATCTACAAGGTCAGAGTTCGACAGAAGCTTTTGAGAGCTACGATTGCCAGTTGGTTCCTGAAGTCATACGCAATAATAGTTTTAGACTTATCCAAGTGGGAGACTGTTGGATTAATGTCTAAGTCTATAACTATAATTGGTAAGACTTGACCCGACCCGGCATGGTCCATTTGGGTTGCATACCATCATGCACTTGGATAGACTATAATGAGAGAAATAAGACACTTATGGTTATTAATATATTATAAGTTCTAGTATATTAATAATAAGAATAATAAGATTATTTAATTAGTATTGATCAAGAATTAATCTAGGATTAATTAAGTGATCAAAAGAAGACTAATTAAATATATAGGTTGATTGTGTAAATCATCCATACTTGTATAGTGGGCTAATGCTCCATGGATAATCAAGTTGGGCTAAAACCCATAGGATGGTCCATGGATGCTACATGGTGTATTTGTACCCATGGATCATGGAAATGAAAGGCCATGTCAATTAGGGTTTACATGGTGTAACCCTAACTATATAAGCATCTTATTCTTGACCAAAATCGGCCACTAGTATGTAAAGTGGAAGGGCTAGCCGATTTCATGAGTTGTAGAATTCTCTCAAGTCATTCCAAGTGTTTTGATGATTGTGATTCCATTTGAGGTGTCACACTTGGGGCACTAGGCACTCAAGCTTCATGAAGACTTTCTACACCAAAAAGGTATGTATTCTATCTTGCTATAGTTATTGTTTTGTATGCTAGATTAGGATAATACCTTGGATGTTCATATTTGCATGTATAATAGTGAAAACATAGATCCAAGGTATTTAGGGTTGCATGTACACTTAGGAGTGTTAGAATGCTCAAAAACCCAACATATTCAACTATCACACAATTGACAATTCTAGTCCCCTTTATTTAATTAATCTCTTTTAGCTACAAAATTAATTCTTATTAATTATTGACTAATATTAATTAAACAACATGATTTCTCCTTTAGTATATTATTCTAATAATATATTAATAAATCATAATTAATCCTCTCTCTCCATAATTCATCCTATCAAGTTGCTTTGGTGAAGGCAACCCAAAAGGACCATGCACCATCGGGTCAAGTACATACCAAAATATAGTTATGGACTTAGACACTAATCCAACACATGCAAGTGTACTTTTACCTACAAAAAATTGAAAAAAAATGATGAAAATGTGAATAAATGGAATATAAAACTTGGATGTTTGGAGTTTGAACACAAACCATAGCCACTGAGACATGTGATCCATACAACACATCCTTGGTGGTTAATTAGATTTTGTCTTTTAGTTTTACCAATTGTGCTTTCATGGAAAAAAGTATTTGTTGGATTTCCCATGATAGACATCATAGATCCTAAATTGAAGAAAACCTTTTAAAATTTACTATGTTTTATTGATTTAAAACCAAGAGATTAAGAAGTATAGGTTAAAGTAAGTGCTATATAAATTGTACAAACAGATATGGAACTTGTGTCAGAGCATCAGAAAAAAGGATCGGTAAGATTCACACCTAAAGTTATTCAAGTTGATGCAAGCACGGTGAACCTTACATCTTCTTCTCGCTTTTCTCTGTTATATCATTCAACACAAATGCAACAGATAAATTCAAATTCTTGTACATAACTGTGAGAGGTTAAAAAGAACCTTAAAATTAAAGAGTTAAAAAGAGTCACTAGGGTGTTATCAAGGCATGTACAAAGTTTCTGCATACAAACAAAGACTCCTGTCGAAATCATGTTCTTTGAAAAAGATTGTTTTTGTGGGGTATTTCATCGATCACCTTGCGTGCATCATTTCAACGGAAAATACTATCACACTAAAGGTGTATAAGTTGAGATAGGACGTAGAAGTTTCATATTCTCTACAATTTAAGAGAGTAGAGACCATACCGGCATAGATTGAGTCACCAGTCTTACCAGAAAGATGAGGATATTCTAAACACAGGTTGGTTATAACCTCAAGCTAGCACCACCAACAATCGCAAAGTTTTCTCGACTAATAACACCTTTTCATCTGGAATCAGAAAATCAATTATTTTAAGTTGCAGTAGTAATTTTGGTGGGGAATAAAGTATTAGGGCTTACGATGTTGGAGCCAACTGCAGTTTCAGAGAACGAAATATCAATCGGTGCGGAGGTCACGTGGCTGACGAAAAATATAGCGGTGTTCTGGAAAGTGAGGTCGACGGTGGTGTTTTTTGACCACTTTACGCGTACCATAATCGACGTCGTACCATAATCTTATGGCTTTGTTGAAACCCATTGGAGTTACAGCATCATAGGAGGATATACAACCATAATCGACGACGAGGGGGCAGGCGCCAACTCATTTTACTCCCAGTCGATTGAACACAACCCACACAGACATTAGGTGAGCATTGTCTTCTTCAATCGGTGGCGGCAACGCCGATGAGGCTTTCTAGCGAGGTCAAAGGTTTCGGCGACCGGTCTTGGAACAATCGATTCCGATTAACACAAATGTTGTTTTCAAAACAACAATCCACATCTAAGAATTGGTGGAAAGGCGATGAGTGAAAAAATGAGACTGGTACATATCTGCATAAAATGCGAAATCAAGGATTAATCTTTGGAAGCCGGCGAAGAGTTTACAAATATCTTTGAGTTCACCGACCTGGTAATTCTAGAAAAGAAAAAGAAGAAGCCGGTGAGAGATAGATGAATCAGAGCCGTTGAGAAGCGATAGAGGTCTTATGAAAAGGTTGTAGAAGCATCTGGGTCAGCGATTGAATATGATTGGAGAAGAAGGGCGATGAAAGCATCGAAATAAAGGATAGATGTTGGAGGGTCAAACTAACCGGGAGGGTCAGGTTACACCAATCCAACTGTGATTGGCTACGAAAAAGCACACCAATCCAACCGCCATTGGCTACAATGACGGTGGAGAAAAGAAAATGCGAACATGACTTAACAGTATAAACAAAAGGACCATTTCTGCCAAATTAATCATCAACTTCACTTTCGATACCTGCGCAAATTAGCATGAGGACACTATTCCTAAGAAGTGTCCAAGTTTAATATATATATATATATATATATATATATATATATATATATATATATATATAATTGGAAACAAGAACAAATAAAAAATCTTGAAGATAAAATAACAAAACTAATCTGTTAAATATGTCTCAAGAAATAAAAAATTCACCAATCATTATTAATAACAAAGAAAATGAATCTGGATACATTTTTGATGTTTTAATTAATAAAAATAATATTAATAAAGATGCTATAAGAAAATCAAATTTTACACTATCAGAAAAACATAATTTTTGAAATTACTCGTTAAAAAATTTCTTTTCTAGAAAAAATATTGTATATTATGGAAAAATTATAGGAGAATAACCAATACCTATAGAATCAACTCAATGAAATATTATTATACCAATAATAAATAAAAAACAAATTAGAAATAAATTATCTAATATTAAAGAGATAGATTGAATAAAAATCGCTTATATTAATATATCAACTATTCAAGTAATTTTAAAAAGTACTTTTAGTGACTTAAATATACCATTAGAATTAGAAATTAAAGATGATCGTATAATTAATAATTAAGAAAGTATTATTGTAAAAGGAAAATGTAATTTAATTGAAGGAAAAAAAAATTTAATATTAATATTCAACTATGATTAACTCTTAAAGATAAAAATATAAGTAATAGTATTACCGTACGATATAAATTATTAAAACAAATTTTTATGTTAAAAAGTAATCATCCGTTTACTATTACATATCAAATAAATTATGCATTAACAAATTCTCATCATAGTATTACGTTTAAAACAAAAGATAGAATTTATATAGATAAATTATTTACCCCTAATCACCAAATATGACTAATAGTAGAATATTTAATCAAACTAACTTTCAACCAATAATAACTACTCCATTAATAAAAAGAAACTAAATATTTGTTTTCTAAAAATCAATACCAACAAAACTTATTAATATGGAAATTTTATAAGAAAAAGTAGAAACATTAACTAAATTATTTGCAGCACTAGAAATTCCATCCAAAATTCAAGAAAATAATACAGAAATAGAAAATAATTCAGATAATAATGACGCAGAAGTAATATATGATTTTTCATCCGATGATGAAAACCCTTATTCAAATCCATATAAAGAATCACAAAATAATTTTGGATTAAAACGGAAACAATCATATGTTGAAGACGATTATCAAAGTCAATATATTTACGGACCCCCTTCATTAGAAGAAAATTTTTTATATTAACAAGGAATGGTTAAAAATAAACAAAACAAATGGGAAAAAATACCTCCACAATATATACCTAAATTATTTACATTTCCAACAAATTCATATATTTTGTTTGTTGATTGTGATCAAAATCCCGAAGCAAAAATTCAAGAATGGAGTAATAAAATGGGAATTCAAGTTCAATTAACTAAAGAATTAAGAAATCTACACCCAAAATTTTTTCTTAATTATATCATACATAAAACACAAGGTAATGCATATCGTTTCGTTTCATCTCTCGATGAAACCGAAACAATGATGATAGCCACCACTGATGCTATGGAAACATTTAAAAATGTATTAAATCGGCTTAATCAAGAATTCATAGGAAAACAAATAGAAGACAAAACATCTCAGAAAGCTTTTCAATTAGAATCATTATGACATTTAACTAACCTACGAATTTGTAACGTATGTTATTTAGACCTATTTATATGTGAATATTCTGAACATTATTATAATCTAGATTTCACTAGAAAAAAGATAGCATTAGACATGTTTTTATCAAAAATTACCATTATTAGTAAGTCAAAGTGTAATAAAAGATTTCCAAAAAGCTTTACAACAAAATAAAATTGCAGACGCTCAAGGAGCACGAATAAGTATATTAAAAGCATGGATGCAAAAGAAATGTTTAGAGCAAAAAACAACACAAGATGCAAAAATTGATTTATGTTGTGACACCCTTTCTAATAAAGTTAACCAATATGATTGTAAAGATAATAAAAGACAATGATATAAAAAAACTTGGAAAAAACAAACTTATAAACCTAAATATAAACTATATTATAAACAAGGTGAAAGAAAATATTTTCAAAATAGAAAACAATATAAACAAAAATATCAACCTAAAAGAAGTTATTGCCCATCGAATAAAAAAGATTGTAAATGTTGGATATGTCAAGAAGACGGACACAAAGCTTATGAATGCCCAAAAAAGACTAAAAAGGAACGAGAAACAAATTTATTAAAAATTTCATATGATCTTGGATATGAACCTATAGAAGATTCGAATATAGATTCAAGTATAGATATTTATGCATATATAATTCATTCTGATTCAGATGCAAATACATAATCCTATGGAAAAAATAGTATTGGGATTAGAACGTGAGAAAAACCTCATATCTAACCCAGCCGAAGTATACATTGAAAAAGCATACAGTGGTATTAAAATACCACCAAAAGCATACAATAATAAAGTATACAGTGATATAAATATATCACCAAAGCATACATTGATATGAAAATTCTCATATCATCATTTGAAATATTAAAAGCAAACAAATATAAGCACACATTCAGGTACCCAAGAGGCACAAATATTCAGACAACAATCACATTGACATGGAAGCAATCATGAAGCAAATACAACACCAGCTCAAATAGAAGCAGGAGCAAGAAGCATCTTTAATTAGACAACTTGAAGTAGTCAAACGTGAAAAAGAGCAACTACAACAAACATTAGATATTTTATCATCTTATTCAGCATCTAAAGACGAAGCAGCTAGCAGCTCAACAACAAAGCAACCAACAGAAGACATTCAACAAATATCATCCGATGATAGTCAACCACAAACAATACTCAAAACTGAAAAACAACCTATGACACCAAACCCGGAAGAATATCCAACACTTCAAGCAGATCATAAAAACATAAAGAAATGGTATGTGGTTTTCAACGGAGAAAACAAAGGAATCTATGATGATTGGGGAATTGCCAATTCATATATTATTGGAAAAAATGTCATTCACAAAAGTTACAAAACAAAAAATGAAGCAGAAGTCGCATACAACGAAGCATACAAAGCAGTCATAAAAGATAATTTCGAATGTTCAAATACAATTCTCCTTACACCACAAAAACACATATCTAGCCTTACTCCACAAAAACCTGTATCCATCCCTAGATCTCTTAACCAATTAAATGCCAAAATTGCCCTTGAAGCCATTCCATCAACTAAAGAAAAAGAAGCTATGAAAAAACCATCTGCTCAAAAATTTGCTAACTTATGGGATAGCCTCATTTCATACACCGAAGTCCATTCTTTGATGGGTTTTTACCCAGTAGCCAGGCGACCAGGCCCCAAAGCAGTTTTCCTAGCCGATTTATCAGATCCTATGACTTTATGGGATTATTTTATCCATGGATTTATCGACACCATCTATTTAGAAGGCACCAACCTCCACTGCATCAACGAATTTCCATCTGTTGTACAAACCATAATCAGAAATTATAAAACACGCTTTGCCAAACAAGAAAGAGGATTATTTATCAAAATGCATTCTAGTTACCCCATCTTTGATGAAGACTCTTAACTACTTGTCCTGTGACATCCCCATTTTCATGGCCAGAAAAGACCGATTTTGTTTATGCTTTGTAAAAATCAGAGTACTTCTTTTCATAAAAATGTTGCGGAATTTGTTCCCAGAAAAACATGTTAAATATGTTATCAAAACATTTTCGAAGAAAGGTATTTTATTCATTTTAAAACATTTGTGATGTCATCGTCAATACAAAAACATAAGCATAAACAGAACTTACATTTATTTACACTAGTGATCTACATCTCTTTAATCTCTCAGTGTAATGTGACTTCATAACAACACCTGTGATATAAATAAATTCAGTGGGTCAGGTTGGGAAACCTGGTGAGTACATAGGGTTTTCAACCCACAATAATATAATTATTATGTTCAATCATCAAACAATTAACCCAATTACCCATCCCCATTATCTTCTTTATTCCTAAGTACCCTCCCTAAGGATTTATCCTAAGGGTCGTCTCCTACATCATATTTTACCTCTCATCTCCTTACATCGCCTCTCCTTTTATGTTTGTTCCTAAGGACTTTCCCTAAGGATCATCGTGTACATCGCATAGACAGTATTGATTCAGGGATTACTCCCTCAATACGTTCCCAACAAGGGTTAGGGTATCATCGCATGAATATGTAGTTACAACATCGCCTGAACTCGTAATTCATAGTAAGGGGTTAGAGTATCATCGCATGAATACGTAATTACAACATTGCCTAAGCTCGTAATTCATAGTAAGGGGTTAGAGTATCATCGCATGAATACGTAATTACAACATTGCCTAAGCTCGTAATTCATAGTAAGGGGGTTAGAGTATCATCGCATGAATACGTAGTTACAACATCGCCTGAACTCGTAATTCATAGTAAGGGGGTTAGAGTATCATCGCATGAATACATAGTTACAACATCGCCTGAACTCGTAATTCTTCACCTACAGGTTATGAGCCTGCTGGTGTTTCCACGGGGTTGTCTATAATAGTCCGTGGTCGCCATCTATACTCTGGTAGATGACTACATCTCCAAATTGTCGGACAAGGTTGTAGTATCCTACATCACCGATTCATCATCACCTATCTCTCGTTATTTTATTTCATCACACACCAACTATTTCATCTACCCATGTTTTATCCCAACATATTAGTAGATATAAATATACAGTTTAAATCATTTAAAACATGTATAAAATCATCCATCCAACATAGACAACAAGTATTCAAATAATATGCACACATAGCACGTAATTTATGTAAAATACTTCATATCTATGTGTAAGATGAAAGGGACCATGCACTCACTTGATAAGGTGGTGAGTCGGCACTCGGACAGCACTTCGTTACTCATAAAACAATTATCCCTTGACGAAACCTAATATCATTACCACTAGAGTTTAGTCTAACGCTTGACGAGACTAATTTAATAGTCTAGCTATTATTATTATTATTATTATTATTATATAAGCGTTAAACAATACTTATATAACCCATAATAATATCCCAAATACTCCTTATAAGGTCCTAATAACATTACTATATTGTAATATAAGCTATACTAAAGATATGATAGGTACAACTCGCTTACAACGGGTTTTTTGCAAAACCGGGCTTCGCTGGAGCAGCGTTCCCGAGTCGAAAGGCTCTTTTCTCGGAACTCTGGGAGCCTCGGGGCTTCCTTCGGGTGCTAGGGGGTTTACCTAGGCTTTAGGGGGCTTAAGGGGGGGCTAGAGAGAGAGAGTTTAGAGAGAGAAAGTGGAAGAGGAAAGGTGTGAGAATGAATGGAACCTGACACATCTATTTATAGTGTGAAATCCTGATGGACTCGCCGAGTCGGTTCACTGACTCGCCGAGTCGGTGCCACGTGTCGTCACCTGATGGCTTTTCTTGGGGAGAAAGCCTTGGCCCATATTCAGCCACGTCACCCCTTTTGCAGCAGCACTCTGCCGACTTCTAAACCCCGTAACTTTCGCATACGATTTCCGTTTTCGACGTTCTTTTTTTTCACCCGTAGGTAAAATCAAGATCTACAGCTTTCATTTAGACTCTGTCGGCTAATTCTCGACCGATCTTAAATTTACCAGTAGGAGGCGTTTAGACTGTTAAATGACCGTGAAGAATTCGTAACTCCTTCATACGGACTCCGTTTTCGTCTATATTTTTACCTTTGAGTTCCTATTAATGAGATCTTCAACTCTCATTTAGGTCGCTTAAGCCAAAAACCGCTCGAACTAAGATTCGAGTTTCGGGTCGTGCACTGCTAAGCCGAATCTTAGAAAAATCATAAATTCTTCATACGAAGTCAGATTTGGGCATTTTTTTATGGATTTTCTCGGTTTAACATATTCTATGACTTTCGTTTAGGTCGCTAAGGCTAAATCTCGCTCTATCGTAAATTCACTATTTACGCTACCGGTGTCGTGCCGGTTTCGTCTCGAAACTTCGACGGGTCATAACTTCTTCGTTATAACTCGGATTTCGGCGTTCTTTATATGTACGGAAACATATTCTACAGCTTAGTTAAGACTATTTATTATAAATAATCTTTTGCCGAAAAGTCGTTTTCGACACTTATTGCCTCTAAATTGACTAGCCCGGATCTACGGGCGTTATAATTATCTCCCCCTTAGGATGATTACGTCCCGGAATCATCAACGAAACAGGGCTCGTATAACGACTCGATACATCATCTCTTCATCCTATGTAACAATTATAACTTCAATATTCCTTCAAGTCTATCTCTTAGACTCATTGACTGTAAGCAGTACTCGATCATGCACCTGCTCTCTACCTCAGGCTAGACTCCAAATTATGACCTTCAAGTCACGATGTCGATCCTCATTGGATACGAACTTAAGATAAGTTCTTTTATTACTACTATGGATCGATGTGTCATATTCTAATGATCTATCATCGTATGTTGCAACACTTAGACTTAGGCCTCTTAGAGTCAATTTCCGGAATGGAATACGCCTTCCTTCATGGTCTAATGTGATATAATCACATTTTAACATGTAGCATTTCTAGCTTCCAACTTCTTTAACAACGAGTGTGATACTTCTTTTGATCGCTTTGATTTCAATCGTTTGGTTTAAGTCGGACGCTACATCAAAATTGGTTCTCTGAACCACGTAACCTACTCATCGTAGTCGGACTCAATGTAATATGACCACTAGGGTCGGGATAACAACAATCTTCTTAGTCATTACCGAAACAATGGCAACGACATACTTGAATAAAACGAAATCAATTACTAGTTTCTTGGTAACCTTGTGACTTTCCCTGATCCAAGTGTGAGTCATGTGCTTCCGGTAGTATAGGCCTCTACTACCATTCACACCTACTCATACTCGTCCCAAGTATTGTCTCGCAGTCTCCAAGTCACCATACAAGAAAATCACATAACAGTTTAACACACCAGATAACAAAACGAAGGATTTATTATTTCTTGAAACTATTACATAGGTGTTCAAGTTCACCCTAGACTATGCCTCTAATAGGCTACACCACGTGGTACTATCTACATGAGTACTTCATAACTTGTTCTTCGGTTATCCGTCCTTACTCTTGATTCCTTGCATTGCCAGCTGCTTTGTCAAGGATGCTCCTTAGCTCTGGAGGTGCATTCGCTCCCGCTGCTTCATTTTTCTTCGGGCAATCCTTTGATATATGTCCCTTGTTCCCGCATCCGTAACAGAACCTCTTGCTGGATGTACAGACATTGGTGTAATGCTCGTTCTTCCCACACTTAAAACAAGTCACTTCTTTGTAGCATCTCCTCATAGTTCTTCAGTGGTGCCTTTGGCTTTGTAACTCCTTTCCTTTTTGGGCAGTCTTGCTTGAGGTGCCCTTCCTCATTACATTCGGAACACACCCTAGTGTTGAATGTACACTCATCGGCGTAATGCCCATGCTTTCCACACTTGAAACAAGTTACTCTTTCGTAGTACCTCCCATAGTGCTTCAATGGTACACTTGGCTTTGTAGCTCTCATCGGACATTCTTGCTTGAAGTGTCCCTTTTTACTACACTTAAAGCAAACTTCTTCCTCGGTTGGGCATTCGTGGGCATAGTGACCACTCTTCCCGCATTTGAAGCATGTTACTTCCTTAGGGCATCTACCGTTGTGTTTTCTTCCATACTTGTCATACCATTCTGCTTTACCTACTCCTCCAGACTTTGAGAGCATGTTTCTCTTTTCAGACCTTGAAGACCCCTCAAATTTCCTTTTCTTTCCAACATCAACCATGTTGGCGATACTACTGTTGATCACTTCATCGACAGACTTAGCAACCCAGATGGTCGCCTCAAGAGTGGGTGTCTGGCGTACTGGCATAGTAAGTTCGTCCTTACTTTGTTGAAGTAAACACCTTGTTTTTTCCATCTGTTGATCCAACATTATCTGCACCATTTCTTGTACTCCGGCGATCGTGATTGCCCCAGGTACAGCTGCTACCTCTGGCACATGCTTAATCACTGGTGGCTCGGGCTGTGGGTTACTGCTTCCAAATCCGCTTCTAGTGCTCACCATGTTGATCTATGCACCAAATCAGACATTCGATGTACCGAGGCGAGAATTTAAGATAGGAAAGTTTTATTTACGATAGACGTATAAATCTCCCTATTACTCCGAAAAGTTACATGTCAGTTCTAATATCGTAATTAAACGTTTAGAAACCTGAGCACATAAAATTTCCAGATCCGGTCGGCAACAGACTATAGATCCGATTATACATTTAGCATCATAAATCATTTAGCACATAAAAGCATGTTAGGCATTTTCCCTAAATAAGCTAGTCGTTGTGTCTATTCAGGTGTATTACCTAAGACACACTCCTCACCATCATTGCTTAGCATTCTAAGTTTAAGTCTAGAAATAAATCCATATTCCTAGTTCGCTTAAACTAATGCTCTGATACCAACTGTGACATCCCCATTTTCACGACCAGAAAAGACCGATTTTGTTTATACTTTGTAAAAATCAGAGTACTTCTTTTTATAAAAATGTTGCGGAATTTGTTCCCAGAAAAACATGTTAAATACGTTATCGAAACATTTTCGAAGAAACGTATTTTATTCATTTTAAAACGTTTGGGATGTCATCGTCAATACAAAAACATAAGCATAAACAGAACTTACATTTATTTACACTAGTGATCCACATCTCTTTAATCTCTCAGTGTAATGTGACTTCATAACAAAACCTGTGATATAAATAAACTGAGTGGGTCAAGTTGGGAAACCTGGTGAGTACATAGGGTTTTCAACCCACAATAATATAATTATTATGTTCAATCATCAAACAATTAACCCAATTACCCATCCCCATTATCTTCTTTATTCCTAAGTACCCTCCCTAAGGATTTATCCTAAGGGTCGTCTCCTACATCATATTTTACCTCTCATCTCCTTACATCGCCTCTCCTTTTATGTTTGTTCCTAAGGACTTTCCCTAAGGATCATCGCGTACATCGCATAGACAGTATTGATTCAGGGATTACTCCCTCAATACGTTCCCAACAAGGGTTAGGGTATCATCGCATGAATACGTAGTTACAACATCGCATGAACTTGTAATTCATAGTAAGGGGTTGAGTATCATCGCATGAATACGTAATTACAACATTGCCTAAACTCGTAATTCATAGTAAGGGGGTTAGAGTATCATCGCATGAATACGTAGTTACAACATCGCCTGAACTCGTAATTCATAGTAAGGGGGTTAGAGTATCATCGCATGAATACATAGTTACAACATCGCCTGAACTCGTAATTCTTCACCTACAGGTTATGAGCCTGCTGGTGTTTCCACGGGGTTGTCTATAATAGTCTGTGGTCGCCATCTATACTCTGGTAGATGACTACATCTCCAAATTGTCGGACAAGGTTGTAGTATCCTACATCACCGATTTATCATCACTTATCTATCCTCACCTAATTATCATCACCTATCTCTCATTATTTTATTTCATCACACACCAACTATTTCATCTACCCATGTTTTATCCCAACATATTAGTAGATATAAATATACAGTTTAAATCATTTAAAACATGTATAAAATCATCCATCCAACATAGACAACAAGTATTCAGATAATATGCACACATAGCACGTAATTTATGTAAAATACTTCATATCTATGTGTAAGATGAAAGGGACCACACTCACTTGATAAGGTGGTGAGTCGGCACTCGGACAGCACTTCGTTACTCATAAAACAATTATCCCTTGACGAAACCTAGTATCATTACCACTAGAGTTTAGTCTAACGCTTGACGAGACTAATTTAATAGTCTAGCTATTATTATTATTATTATATAAGCGTTAAACAATACTTATATAACCCATAATAATATCCCAAATACTCCTTATAAGGTCCTAATAACATTACTATATTGTAATATAAGCTATACTAAAGATATGATAGGTACAACTCGCTTACAGCGGGTTTTTTGCAAAACCGGGCTTCGCTGGAGCAGCGTTCCCGAGTCGAAAGGCTCTTTTCTCGGAACTCTGGGAGCCTCGGGGCTTCCTTCGGGTGCTAGGGGGTTTACCTAGGCTTTAGGGGGCTTAAGGGGGGGCTAGAGAGAGAGAGTTTAGAGAGAGAAAGTGGAAGAGGAAAGGTGTGAGAATGAATGGAACCTGACACATCTATTTATAGTGTGAAATCCTGATGGACTCGCCGAGTCGGTTCACTGACTCGCCGAGTCGGTGCCACGTGTCGTCACCTGATGGCTTTTCTTGGGGAGAAAGCCTTGGCCCATATTCAGCCACGTCACCCCTTTTGCAGCAGCACTCTGCCGACTTCTAAACCCCGTAACTTTCGCATACGATTTCCGTTTTCGACGTTCTTTTTTTTTCACCCGTAGGTAAAATCAAGATCTACAGCTTTCATTTAGACTCTGTCGGCTAATTCTCGACCGATCTTAAATTTACCAGTAGGAGGCGTTTAGACTGTTAAATGACCGTGAAGAATTCGTAACTCCTTCATACGGACTCCGTTTTCGTCTATATTTTTACCTTTGAGTTCCTATTAATGAGATCTTCAACTCTCATTTAGGTCGCTTAAGCCAAAAACCGCTCGAACTAAGATTCGAGTTTCGGGTCGTGCACTGCTAAGCCGAATCTTAGAAAAATCATAAATTCTTCATACGAAGTCAGATTTGGGCATTTTTTTATGGATTTTCTCGGTTTAACATATTCTATGACTTTCGTTTAGGTCGCTAAGGCTAAATCTCGCTCTATCGTAAATTCACTATTTACGCTACCGGTGTCGTGCCGGTTTCGTCTCGAAACTTCGACGGGTCATAACTTCTTCGTTATAACTCGGATTTCGGCGTTCTTTATATGTACGGAAACATATTCTACAGCTTGGTTAAGACTATTTATTATAAATAATCTTTTGCCGAAAAGTCGTTTTCGACACTTATTGCCTCTAAATTGACTAGCCCGGATCTACGTGCGTTACATGTCCTAAGCATTACCTTCGCAACACATGGGAATAACAATCGGCTTGAAACCAACAAGAGATGATCTACCCCATGAAACACCAACACATGATCATCTAATTTTCGCACTAGCCGATGTCTATCTAGCATCTTCTCTGTAAACACATCATGCGTACACCACGACATAATTGCAGTAATTATAAGGAAAATATAGAAGAAACACCACTCATGGAGGATTAACATCAACCATGACACAAGAAAACATTATTCAGAAATATCTGTCCTTTCATTGTGGAAGGAATTGTAAATTTTACTAATGTAATTATTTAAAATGAATGACGCACGCAATGACACATTACTCCATTATTATTGAAGACATTATTGAAAACACATGTCCTTTCACTATGGAATAGATTATTATTGAAAACAATATTGAAGACACACGTCCTTTAAGTGTGGAAGGAATTGTAAATTTATTAATGTAATTATTTAAAACTGTCGGTAGAATTATTTATTAGTTGTCAATAAAATTAGAATGTGATGTAACATAAAGTGTTAGTCCCCCCCCCAACCTCGTCGTATCTCGTCGCGTTGGTTCCGGTTGCGCCTTGACCACATGAAACAATCCCAAAAATGAACCGTACCATTGTCAAACGATCAAATTGTAACAAAAAAATATTATTTTTCAATTTTTATTATAAATATGACATATTAACCCATTTTTTTCACCTTTCTCTCTATATTTTATAAAATATCAAAACCTAGACACCCCTCCAGCAAACCCAAACACAAAACCAAACACAATCTCGCCTCTTGGATTTGTCGGTTATGAAAATTATTTCAACCTTTTATTGTCTTAATGATCACCACAAATTTCATATCGAGGAGCCACTTTCAATCCCGTTTCACCACCAATGCAATTTCCTAACTCACCTTACTTTCAACAATTTTTTTTTTGGGAAAAATCCAAATTTCCAACAAAATCTTTTCCCGACTTTTTCTTCGATGCCACAAACAACCACCCAACCACCACCAACACAACCATCGGTTGAAGTGCAAACGGAAGGTAGTAAGAGAGGGAAAGAAAACTCTATAGCGGTTGAAACGGAAAATGAGGAAGTTCCACAATGGTGGACACCGGAGGAAGAATATGCTTTGACGACAACATGGTGTAGTACTTCAAAATACGAACTTTGCTAATGGTATGAAGAAAGGTGCTTATTGGGGGGTCAGTCGAAAATTTTCACGTTATGTTGAACAAAAAAACCATATCGCAATATGGACATGCTAAGCACCAAATTGAGTCAAGTAACTAAGCGGTGCATAAAATTCAATGATATTTACACCATGCTTCAGTCGCAACAGTAGAGCGGAGCAAACGACTTTGATTTGTTGAAATATGCAAAAGAACAATATCGGGTCGAAATGGGACATGTGTTCGAGTTCAAGAAATCATGGGAGTTGTTACGAGTGGATCCAAGGTGGAATAAAACTCTTACATCGTCGGAAGTTCAATCCAAGACGTCGCAAAATTCAAGTTCGGTCGACGTGTCAGACACATGGACTCACATTGACCTAAACGCCGACACCGATGAGATCCCGGATGATATCAAGGAGATCCCTCACCATGGCGATCGCCCGAACGCAACAAAGCGAGACGCGTTGCAAGACATGCGGAGGAGGTTGATGCGAAAGCAAAAGATGCGGCTGAAATATAAGCGAAATTCGATGAGCACAATTTATTACAAAGAGAAAAAAATAAGGTTAAACGTTGCCACTTGGAGTTCCTAGAAAGACATGCACATGAGAAGCAAAAGCAAAAATAGAGAGAACTAATGACACGACAATTGTTAAATATTCTGACTAGCGAGGAGGGTTTGACGCCTCAAGATTTAGCGGTGCTACAAGAAATGAATGATCAAATTAGGAAGAAGTATTCGGGGTATTTAGGATTAGTAGTAAAATGTTATCGTTTTAGATTTAATTTAAATGTTATTTGGGTTAATTAGGACTAGGAAAAAAATTATCTTTTAAATTAATGTATTTTTTTTATTGTAATCTTAATTTTAGTTTTTAAAAATTATGTTTTTTTGTTTTTTAAATATTATGTTTTATAACAATATATATGTTTTTTTAATTAAAAAAAAAACACGAAAAGAAAAAAACAAACTCGAAAAAAATTAAAAAAAAATATGACATGGAAAATATTGATGTTATAATATTGTTATAACATAAAAATCATTTTCTTATTTGTTGTAACACCATTGCTTATATGGCATGTGAGGTGGCACCAAATTAGTGTTACATCTAGTCGGTCACACCCAATGCTCTTAGAATGAAAGTGTGTCTAAAACTGGACCGGTTTATCCAGACCTAGAAACCCAAAACCTGGAATTGATGGATTATAAGAACCGAGAACCGGACCAGTATACGGTAACCGGTTCAGTTCGGTTTCGGGTTATAGTGGATATGGAACCGGTTGATCCGAAAATTGATAATTGGAACCAGATTCGTGTATTAGGCCCGGAAATGGAACCGAAAACATGGAATTTTGGAACAAAAGAAAAAAAATATCTTGTAACCTCGAATACTTGTTAATAATAAGACTACTCGACAAGTTACAAAATCTTCCAAATAATGTACTTTTGGAGTCTATAACTATAGTCAAATAGCGAACTATAATTAAAAAAAGTCAGACATAACAGACTTATAACGAAGTAGATATGACAGTTTAAAGCTAACTAAAAGTTTAACAACAATATTGTTACAGAAAAAAATATCTCATTTTTTCAGGGCTATAAGTGACTCAATACACATGTAAATAAGGTGTTTCTGAAGTCTATAACTTTTGTCAAACAATGAACGACAATTATAAAATAATAATAATAATAATAATAATAATAATAATAAAATCAGTCCGAACAGACTTATAACGAAGAAGATATGACAGTTTAAAGCTAACTAAAAATGCAGCAACAATGTTGTAACTAAGGATCTAAATAACGTAAGGCGTGAGTTGGCGGCAGTGTCAAGCCTCAATCTTTTCCAAGCCTTGGCGAGCCACATCGTTTGTAAGGCATGATTTAAGGCGGCAATTTTGTATATAATTAATATTTTTTTATGTATTTTTCAACTAATATTCATTTTTAAATACATATATGAGTTAAGACAGTATTTTGGTAAAGCTTGACAGCATGTACAAGCCTTGAAGCCATGACGAGCTTTTTAAAACCTTGGTTGTAAAAGAAACAAAACAAAACTGATCTCATTTTTTGAGAGCTGTAAGTGACTCAATACACATGAAAATAAGGTATTTTTGGAGTCGATAACTATTGCCAAATAGTGATATATATATATATATATATATATATATATATATATATATATATAAAGTGAATATACCTAACAACCTTATATAAGCTTAGGTACCTAACCTCATCAAACTACGTCATTTTGCATTAAATTTTAATTGCAATCATCCAAGGTTCTTAAACTTCATCCCTAAACTTGATTTACTTCAAAAAAAAATTTAGGAATTCATCATTTTATTTCTCCTACATCCTTTCGTTTGTAGCGGTAGGATATGAATCCCATCAGGTGGTATTCGATACAAAGACGTGATGTAAAAGAAAGATATTGGTGAAAGTCCAAAGATTATGGAAGTAATCAAGTTATTTGGTTGAGGTTTAAGAACCTTAGGCAATTACAATGTAAATATGATACAAACCAATGTAGTATTATGGAGTTAGGTACCTAAGCTTATATAAGGTTGTTAGGTATATTCACTTTACCCTATATATATATATATATATATATATATATATATATATATATATATATATAAATAAAACTAATTTTCTGCCACATGTCATGTCCTCATTGATTTGGACACATGACATTTTAATAGATTTTTAAAATTTATTTATTTCCACATGTAATTTTCTGATTTGTTCAAATATCATAACTTATTTCGGTTATAATATTGAGAGAAATAAATGTTTCTTTGAAAAAGAATTTATATATTTATAATGTAATAAATGTCATAATTAATGAGAGCTCTAAAATTGATATTGATATTAAATTTAATGTTTAAATATTGATATTAAATTTTTATTTTTAATAAACCCGTGTATTACACGGGTCTTACACCTAGTATATATATATATATATATATATATATATATATATATATATATATATATATATTACCTTATAAAGCATTTTTAGTCAAATGTTGAATTTTAAGTCGTACAAGCATTTATGCAATATGTACACTCATTTTATGCAGATAAATCTTATACGGTCAAATATTTGAAAAAGTCAATAAAAATAACAAAACTCTCTCATATCTGGAAATCCCGAAATTTTAGCAGAAAGAGTCGTTCAAAGCAAAATAACCATAAATACTGAAGGATTACAAATGATTTGGGTATTTACCGCCATCTCTACCGGTAATCTACCTCCGGCAAACAAGTTCAATACCCAATCCCCCCCCCCCCCCCCCCCTGAACCAGAAACAACCAGAACCTCGGATTTGTCAAACCCCTCTTTTTCTCCCTCTCTCTTTGATTATCATGATCTTCTTCTTCTCCGTCTCAAAATATATCCCGTTCTCTCTCCTCACCTCCTCACACACGTCTTCTGCTCACCAGAACTCAACCATATGTATCTACTTCTCACTAGAAATCGACCCTCTCATCTTCTTTCTCATCTACATATATTTGGAATTTAATGTACAGAAGCGTTTGCAATTGAGAAGGTCAATGTTAAGTCATCAACTTTTGATTTTAGGCACCGATGGGGTTCTTTGAATTCCAATTACCCTAATTTTGGTACCTTATCTGTAGAGTATCACGTTCTTCCCCACCAGAAGAACATAAATTTGGGTTCTTTCATCTGGAAACCTAACAAAAAATTCTGACCCCCAGCGGCCCATTCGCTTCCTCTAATGAATACGTACCACCACCATCGTCGCTGATGTTAACCCTAAAAGCGTTCATATCAGATATGAAAGAAGAGTCAGCATCGTCGCCATGACCTGTTACAATACACCCGATCACGTCGTCGAGAAGGAAAGATGCTTCAAACTTATGGTTGAAGTCAACAACCTCATAAATTCCGACTCATCAATTTTTCTCCCTGTCTCCATCGTCTCTGATGAAAGAGGTTCACCAGGTATCCCATCTGGTCTATTGATTTTATTCAAAAATACCCCACTGTATTCTAAGAGTTTCTTCCTGGAGGCATATGAATCCACCCTCACATCAGATTGACCCCTGAAATCCTCACGCTTGAGATCTTCACCCAAATCACCAGGTATCCCACCCTAATTTTTAAGCTTTAAGATTTAGATTGAAATAATCAGAAATTAGTCTTTCTTCTCAGCTGAGTTTATTTAACCATAGGAAATTTGTTGGGTTTTATAATTTTTCTTCCATTTTTTTTCAGGACAAAGAATTGGATTCTCAATAGGTAATTGCTTTGATGCATCATATCCTAGGGAGTAACCTTTTGACTGATACTACTAATGTAAGTCGTATGCTATTTTTTCCAATAAATGGGTTAATTATTTGTTTATTAGATTTATGCCTTTTTCAATATTGATGTATGAAACTTCTTGTATTATTTATGTGTCTTTGCTGTTAATATGATGAGTTTCAGAATTCGATATGGGTTTATTGTAACTGATTGGTTCTTTTGTGCGAATAGTGGTTAAGGAATGAAGAATCAACATATGAATGGATTTCGATATGATTCCCTAATATTAAATCAGGAAATCAGAAAGCTATTTACACATGTATTGCAATTTCATCCAATTTATTTTTAGGTCTGTTTCGCATATGTGTTAGATGAAATGTGTAAGAGTTTTAGTTCTTGATTTTTGTGTATGCTACATTAAAGTTGTGATCATTTCATTGTTTTTGTGGGTATGATTTATGAGGCAAGTTTTGTCATAAAAACAATATTAAAATGTCATTGTTGTATGTAACAATGTGTTGACTGGATTTTTTATTCATTAAAACTATAACTTGATCTTGAAACAGTGGAAATATTTAAAAGCAAAAAAAGTTTTATATGTTCAGAATTTTCTTTATTTTATTTTATTGTATAATTTGGTATATAAAAAATGAATTCAATAAAGTCTTTGTTACACCAATTTCTAAAAATGTCGATATTTATAGTCTTTTTATTACTATGCTATTTTAAAACTAATTATCTTTCAATTTTTTTTGTTTCATAAAGAAAGACAATAAATCTGATTGCCAATTTGTAGGAATGGGGTGACCGGTTAATGCTTGAAACCATAGCTCTTGGGGCTGCTCAGGTACATCACTATGTACCAAAACATATGTAAATAATAAAAAAACATTATTCTTTTTTAAAGTATGATGTTGTTATAAATAAATTAAAACAAATATTCGTAAATGGTCCTTGTCGTTTGGTTTCTATGATGCAAAGAAGAACATACAAATGAGTTGACTTTCTTTTTATATCTAATCATTATAATTCCACCTCAAACATGATTGTTTTTTTTCTTTTTTTTGAATTCTGATCCTCTAAAACTGTATGATGTTAATTAGACTTAATGAAATTATTTTGATTTTAATATTAACTAGGTTTTACCGGGTTAATTGTCATTGGCTCAAGCAATTGTTTTTATAAATACGACCGGGTCATTCCGAATGGTAAATAGGCAAAGACCCGCTTCTACTTGGTCCAGTCTCTTTAATGGGCCACGATGTAATCGGTTCAACTGAACATGACGATTTGGATTTTAAAACATCGATAATTGTAAATAATTTTTTTTATAATATAACATAAATATTTTCAATTTAATATGATATAAAATTACAAATATTCCCTTCCATTGTATGTTCTGGGTTTTAGTTTAAGGTAACAGTAATCAATTTTTAAAAACATAAAAGACGGGTAGTTTGATTTTGGATCAACAAGAAATGTAATTTACTCAATATAAAGTCATATCTATAGACGTCGGATCAAATTCCACAAAACCATTTTTTCGGTTTAATAATTGAAAAAAGTTAAGGGAAAAAAAATTCTAAATGCAGGTACTAATCTTTCAGAATCGGTTTTCTCAAATGACCAACTTTATGTTGTATTATCTTAAGGGAGATTTTCACATGACCAACTTTATATTGTATTATCTTAAGGGAGACCAACTTTATGTCGTATTATCTTAGTGGACGGTGACGAACAATTCAACGATAATGAAGTCTATAAATCAAATGTGATATATGTGATATATATATATATATATATATATATATATATATATATATATATATATATATATATATATATATATATATATATATAAAGAAGCTTTGCACGATTAATAATGCACAATCAATTATGTGTTCAAGTACATATCTAAATAATCTCAAATTTATTTTCGTTTTTAATAACTATTATTTCGTTTTTGTTAGCATGACTTTTATTGATAATAGTTTAGATGTAGTAAACTATTTGCACAAAATAACTAATCGGCTCTAGAAACGAATTTATGAAAGAACAATTTTCACGTGTCGTTCGGCGCGGGTAAACGACTACTATATATACATATATATATATATATATATATATATATATATATATATATATATATATATATATATATATATATATATATATATACACACACACACACACACACACACACACTAGTCATTTTACCCGCGCCAAGTGAAGGATGAAAATAGTTTTTTCAAAAATTAGTTTTTAGAGACGCTTAGTTCTTTTGCGTAAATAGTTGGCTGTTTTATGTTGTTGGCAGTGTACAAATCTTTAAAATATATAAGGTCACTAATATGAAATAAAAGTAGGTGAATGTGGTATCGCTCCCTTCAACGGGATTAAAAGAAACCAAACGACCTCGCATTTATCCTTGTTTTGAAGGATTCCAATGATGTGAGCTCGGATCCCACATGTTTTTTTGAAAAATCTTTGTATCTATGTTTTCTCATCTTCTTTATTGTTCAGAAAAAAAAAAAACCAATTAAATTATTAAATTTTTATAAACAATTTTATGCAACCTATGCATACTTATTATATTGTTGTTTTTCACCAACAAAATTCTTTAAGAAAATACAATCAATCTACATTTATAATAATTGCAGCTAGCACCTAAATAGGCTAAATGCCAAAAAAAAAATAACAATGTACGTTTGATAGTTTAATCTCATACCTTAAATATAATTCTTAATAGTATATGCTTTTTACATTTGAGAAAACCATGATGCCCTATTTTTTTTGTAATATATGTATGTAATGATATTTCTAGATCAATGGTGATTTACAGTTTTACTTTTTGTTTCTTGAAGTTAGAAAAACCTTTTTTTTTTTTTTTTAATTTCAACCAAAGTAATTATAAAAAATTAAATATCCATTTTTCACATCCGGCCTAAGTATTTATAAAAAGTTGTGTATCCGTTTTCTGTTGCTCCTACTAAACATTAAAAAAACTATGTTTATACATTCCAATATCACAAAGTTTTGAAACAGTGTTTTAAATTACATACTCGTAGCAAGATTCTAGAGGCAAAAAGATTACATAAAACAAAACAAAGATTACATAGGATCAATAAACATTGTTTGTTTTAAAATCTATTGAGAGATGTCTCCAACAATTGTTGATTGATGTGTATGACAAAGAGAAGATTGGATTAAAAAAAACGCCTTAAAGCATACATGATTTTTGCAAAAACATACCAACAGATGGTTAGAAAATGACATAATTGTTTTTGTAATCCCTTAACTTGATTATTACATTTACAGGGAAGCGCTAACCTGCATATGCATGTGTTAATATAAAAAATTTCATGGCAATAATCAGGTAACTCTTAAACCATTCAGAAAAATTCAAAATATGTCAGGCTCCGGCTGTCATTTTTATAATCAAAAGTGAAGGATTAAACTAAATTCTTTTGTAGTTAAAATAAAGTTGTTGTGTGGTAAAAATAGAAACAGAGGAAACTAATCAACATGGTTAGCAACAATAATTGGAATGATGAAAAAGATAGAAAATTATTAAAATAAGAAATAGTAAAAGAGAAGATCTCCTACTTCATATTTGTTGTAGGTCATGATGTGGATTAACCAACGTAACCCACTCACCAAAATTAACTACAAGAATACACTTCAAGACATGATAACCACATAAAACTCATGTTTAAAACCGAACATTTAAATAAGGTAAAACATTCCCATTACTCATCAAAAATGACCAAATCACCCACAAAGAAACATAAATATAGAGAAATAAAAGTTACCTTGACCAATCAATTGAAGCTTGTTTTCTTTTGAGCATTAGAACCAAAGTATCAGTTAAAGACTGCAGCTTTACCCATAAAAAATGTAGCATGTTTGACCTAGAACATGAGTGCTTGTATTAGATCCAAAATGAATAAATAGGGAATTAAAAATAGTTGGTCATATAAATTAAGTGAATGGTAAAATTAGTAAATATGAAACACAACAATAGTAATATGGGGAGCTAATTTGATTGGACAAAACGAAATTAAAATGGAGAAGAAGGCAGATTAAGGGAAGAAGCAGATCTATATGTGAGGGTGAAGTGGTTCCACAATCGTGTTCAATGGTAATAAAGATAACGACCAACAATGGTGGCGGTGGTGGTGTGCAGTGACATGGGTGAAGGTGTGAGCACCATTATATCTGCTTCACAATCTACATTCTTGGAACCCTGATTTTCATTTATCCAAACAAAATCTCATAATTCCACAAAATCAAAGGAAAACCAGAATAAAAAGGAAGGAAATTAACCTGGAAATCAAAAAACAACCAATGATAAAGTGATGCCGTTTGGAGCGAGTGGCGGTGGCTGTAAACATTGTGGAAGGTGGTGTAAGGGTTCAGACTTATGGTGGTGACGAAGGTGAGGGAACGCATCTGAAACAGAGCATGAGTGGTGGATGATGGTGGGTGTCGGATTTTGTGGTTAAGGTTTTTTAAGGAACAAATTTGTGTGGGACGCCATGAGAGAGTATGGGAGACCAATGTTATGTTAATCCTGATGGGGTAGAAGGCGAGATTTTAGATATAGGTGTGAAGATTAGGTAGTGGAGATTCAATTGGTTTTTTTACCAATTTAATTGGCAACATTGAAGGAATACAGTTTCAAGTTTGACTGATTGACTTTCTCATGTGGTTTGAATTTGATTTTTGTTGACTAAATAAGATTTCGATGCATAAATTGTTTGTACACATTGTAGTAGAGTTGTACCTCTTAAAATTCAGCATTTGATGTTAAATGTTTATTAAGGTATATATATATATATATATATATATATATATATATATATATATATATATATATATATATATATATATAGATTATTCCTTCTTATTATTAAGCATCTGAATCATGAATTGTCTTCTTATGACTCATCAATCAGATAGATTCGTTTTTTGAAAGAACTGTTCAAGGAAAAAGCAACCCCTCGCCCACTACCGGTTGATCCTCAGGCCTGCCTCCCCCCCTCCCCCCCGCCCCCCCCCCCCCCCCTCTTCTTCCATCAACTAAATGGATTCTTAGAGGAGGACTCAATGATTATTTAGATAGAAAACTAGAAGAGAAAGAAACTAATTATATAATAGAAATATCTCTCCGAGATTCACTAATTATTTGACTGTTGGCGGGTCTCTTTGTATGTGTTGTCCGGAAAGAGGAGGACTCAATGATTATTCGTTCGCCGGAACCAGAAGTAAAAATTTTGGTAGATAGGGATCACATAAAAACTTCATTCGAGGAATAGGCTAGACCGAGTCATTTCTCAAGAACAATAGCTAAAGGCCCTGAAACTACCACTTGGATCTGGAACCTACATGTTGATGCTCACGATTTCGATAGCCATACCAGTGATTTGGAGGAGATCTCTCGAAAAGTATTTAGTGCGCATTTCGATCAACTCTCCATCATCTTCCTTTGGCTGAGTGGCATGTATTTCCACGGTGCTCGTTTTTCCAATTATGAAGCATGGCTAAGCGATCCGACTCACATTAGGCCTAGTGCCCAAGTGGTTTGGCCGATAGTGGGCCAAGAAATATTGAATGGTGATGTGGGCGGGGGCTTCCGAGGAATACAAATAACCTCTGGTTTTTTTCAGATTTGGCGAGCATCTGGAATAACTAGCGAATTACAACTCTACTGTACCACAATTGGTGGATTGGTCTTTGCGGCGTTAATGCTTTTTGCTGGTTGGTTTCATTATCATAAAGCTGCTCCAAAACTGGCTTGGTTTCAAGATGTAGAATCTATGTTGAATCACCATTTAGCGGGGCTACTAGGACTTGGGTCTCTCTCTTGGGCAGGGCATCAAGTACATGTATCTTTACCGATTAACCAATTTCTAAACGCTGGAGTAGATCCGAAAGAAATACCACTTCCTCATGAATTTATCTTGAATCTGGATCTTTTGGCTCAACTTTATCCCAGTTTTGCCGAGGGAGCAACCCCATTTTTCACCTTGAATTGGTCAAAATATGCGGACTTTCTTACTTTTCGTGGAGGATTAGACCCAGTAACTGGAGGTCTATGGCTAACTGATATGACACACCATCATTTAGCTATTGCAATATATATATATATATATATATATATATATATATATATATATATATATATATATATATATATATATGACAAAATTGCAAAAATGGTCCCTGTGGTATGCAAATTTTTGGGGTTTTAGTCCAAACCTCTAGTTTTTTGGATTCATGGTCCTTTTGGAGTGGTTTGTATGTAAAAATAGTCCCTCCGAAAATTGAAATGACTATAATACCCTTGTGTTATTTATTTTTCATTTTTCTTTCATTTATTTTAAAGTTTAATATTTGTTTATTTATTTTAACAATTAAAAAAATAATAGTCTCTCTCTCTCTCTCTCTCTCTCTCTCTCTCTCTCTCTCTCTCCCCCCCCCCCCCCGAAGAAAAAGTCAAAAAAACACACAACCAACCCCACTTCTTCCCCAACCCATCACCCATCTTGTTTATCTTAAACTTCACCCATCTAATCTACAATCTCGTGATGCCTTACTTTCTTCCCGTGCTTCTTTTACGACGAATCACCGCCATTACCTCACTCTCCTCCATCTTTGTTGCCTGCTATGCACGGGCCTCCATCCTACCCATTCTTTCTCCGACATCAACAACCCCAAGGTCACCAGAGCTATTTTTTGATGTTGTATTACCAGCAACACTGATGTGTACTAAATCAGAGTGTAAATTCCAAATCAGAGTTTTTTTGTTTAGTTTGAATCTGAACCTGCATTGGAGCCACCACTTGTAACCTGGATTTGATGGTGATTTCCCATTGCAAGATCGTGGTGTATTTCACAATCGGGGTAACTGAAATTAAGAAACAGAAGCGAGAGGAGTGGCAAGGGGTGGTCGACGGGGATGTTACAACCGGCCATTGGGAGCGACAGCGGTGTAGGTGGGTGTGTACGTGTATATGTGTGTGTGTGTGTGTTTTTTCAATCATCTACAGTTCTTTTAGCTCGTTCAAGCTCTTTCTGGGCTAAATGGAGCTTTGTCTCCTTCAACAACAACCTCAATTAGGTTTGAGTCTATTAATTATTGATTTGGGTTCTCTTGGATATGAGTATCAGAAATGAGGTCTGCAAGTTTAAGGCAGGAAGAGAGAGAGAGTATTATTTTTTTAATTGTTAAAATAGATAAACAAATATTAAACTTTAAAATAAATGAAAGAAAAATGAAAAATGAATAACACAAGGGTATTATAGTCATTTCAATTTTCGGAGGGACTATTTTCACATACAAACCACTCCAAAAGGACCATGAATCCAAAAAAACTAGAGGTTTGGACTAAAACCCCAAAAATTTGCATACCACAGGACCATTTTTGCAATTTTTTTCTCTCTCTCTCTCTCTCTCTCTCTCTCTCTCTATATATATATATATATATATATATATATATATATATATATATATATATATATATATATATATAGAGGAATAAGTTCAAATGAAGACAGTAAATAAAGTGAGGACGTCAAGACACTACTTTTATGTTATTATTCTCCCATGAATCTTCTATATACTGTCTTGTGTCTTTTTTTGGTAATGAATATATGAATAATCATATTTTAATATTAACATTATAACTTACTACAAATAAATATATGAATAATCATAGACCAAATATTCACATTAGAATTACAACAATAGAACATATATATAAAATTCTTAGCAGAATAATAACATAAAAGTAGTGTCTTCACGTACTCACTTTATTTACTGTCTTCATTTGAACCACCCCCATATATATATATATATATAATCAGCCCGAACAGACTTATAACGAAACAGATATGACAGTTTAAAGCTAATTAAAAACTCAACAACAATGCATAATATTTTTTATTGAATAGAATAAGAAACTTTTGAGAAATGAATTCACAACGCATTTTTTGACAACCCTTCAATTTCCGGTTCCTTGGCCCACTAAACCGGTTCTAGTCCATTAAACCTGTTTTCAATTTTGTTACAAATCCGGTTCTAAAACCCGGAATACTGAGACCCGTTGGACCCATACTTGAAATGCTCGGAACCTTGAGAAAACTATTTTTTAGACCCAATATCCGGACCGTTTAAACTATCCAAAAGGACATTGATGTTTAATATTTGTTTTTTCCGGCAATATCGTGTGTGTGTGTGTATATATATTATATATATATATATATATATATATATATATATATATATATATATATATATATATATACACGCACGTGGTTTTAGAAATGAATATTATTAAGAACAAAGGGTATACTCGTTACATTCATCATATTTTTCATCTAACTCAAAGTCGGTATTTTCCCTTTCACTCCCTTACCTAGGAAATGATAAGTGGCCATCCTCATCCTTGTTTCCTTTAATTCTTTTAATAAGATAAAACAATGAGATATATTATTGTACAAATGCGACACAATGAAAAAAAAAGATAGGAGATTATTGCGATGGTTTTCCGTTGTACGGGATAAACGGCAAAGGTTGTAGTGTTCCTAAGGTCATCATGATATCATATCAGCCTCACCGCACAGTGCAGTGGGACTGTGGGAGTAGACATAGCAGGTAATATATATTTGGTTGGTAAGCACACATAATAAAGTAGTGTTACACCCGCCGTTGGTCGGGTTGACGAATTTTAAAAAAAATGGATCGGTTTTATTATCAATAATCAACCCCATGATTTGTACATTTGTTTATGAAGTTGTTAATTTTTTGTACACAATGCATTTGGAGGAATGTAAACTCATTGATTTGTTTAGGGAAAATGACTTAGGAGGGTAACTACCTTTTAGCCGTATTCACATATTGACAACTTTTTATTTTTTGTACATAAGAAAGCAACTAACTTGTTTTAACTGTTTAAATTACACCAATATTACCGGCTAATACCTGTTTTAACCGGTAACTCAAAGGGAAAATGACTTAGGAGAGCAACTACTTCTTATCCGTGTTCACATATTGGCAACTTCTTATTTTTTGTACATAAGAAACCAACTAACTTGTTTTAATTGTGTAACATCCCAAAAATCATGACAAAAAATTTCGTTTTTAATTTAATACTAAAACCATAATTGTCAAACCATTAATTTAATACTCCAGCATTGGGCCTCGCCCGACATCAGGCCCCGCCTGCATCGAGCCCCGCTTGGTATACATATATGTCTCTCTTAGGCCCCGCATGTCTCCGGGCCCCGCCCGCTAAACCCATACAATCATATAACATGCTAACACGTAAAGAAACATACTCTACTGTATCCGTGTCCTAAGAAACATATTCTGCTAATAATGAGATACGGAACTTCGTCCGTACTTAGTTAGTTCTAGCCAGAGCTTCAGTAGTGCAAGGTGAGTCTCCTCACTATGTGAATGAGTCTAAGGCCACAATGCCAGCCCATGTAGTCTATGAGTAAGAAGACCCGGGGGTTAGCCCTAGGCATTGTATGCTAGTATGTTATTTCAGACTAAGGTCTGATGTTGGGCGGGTGCCCGATGAATGTTTGCATGTTAGATTATACTTGTTGTCTGTGTGATACTTGTATGTGCCTGGTAAAGAGGTGAGTGTGGGCGAGGTCCCGTATCCCATCACTAGCTGAGTACGGACGATGTTCCATATCTCATTATTAGCAGAGTATGTTTCTTAGGACAGGGATACAGTAGAGTATGTTTCTTTATGTGTTAGCATGTTATATGATTGTATGTGTTTAGCGGGCGGGGCCCGGAGACAGGCGGGGCCTAAGAGAGACAGATATGTATACCGAGCGAGGCTCGATGCCAGACAGGGCCTAATGTGTGACATCCCCATTTTCACGGCCAGAAAAGACCGATTTTGTTTATGCTTTATAAAAATCAGAGTACTTCATTTTATAAAAATGTTGCGGAATTTGTTCCCAGAAAAACATGGTAAATACGTTATTAAAACATTTTCGATGAAACGTATTTATTTCATTTTAAAACGTTTGGGATGTCATCGTTAATACAGAAACATAAGCATAAACAGAACTTACAATTATTTACACTAGTGATCTACATCTCTTTAAATCTCTCAGTGTATTGAGACTTCATATCAACACCTGTGATAAAAATAAACTGAGTGGGTCAGGTTGGGAAACCTGGTGAGCACATAGGGTTTTCAACCCACAATAATATAATTATTATTTTTAAACATCAAACAATCAACCCAATTACCCATTCCCGTTATCCTCACATTATGTCCCTAAAACATCTAACACAAGGGACCTAGTCAAAGGACTATCATTGGGATGGAGTATATCTGGTGAGCACACAGTTCACACAGTTCGAATAAACACACAGTTCGAATAAACACACAGTTCGGTTAAACACAAAGTTCGAATAAACACCTACAGGTTGCGAGCCTGTTAGTGTTCCACTGGACTGTCTAGAATAGTCCATGGTCGTCATCTATACTCCACTAGATGACTAGATCATCAAGAACATCTATAACGAGGCATCTCATTATTTCATTTTATCACACAACAACTAATACATCTACCCATGTTTTACCCAACACATTTTGTAGATATAAAATACATATACAGTTTAAATCATTGAAAACATGTATAAAACATTCATCCAGCATAAATAGCAAGTATACAGATAATATACACACAGCACGTAATTTATATAAAATACTTCATATCTATGTGTAAGCTGAAAGTAACTATGCACTCACCTGAGAAGGTGGTGACTCGGTACTCGGACAGCGCTTCGTTTACTTTAAAATAATTTCCTTTGACGAAACCTAGTATTATCACCACTAGATTTTAGTCTAATATTACCGTGACTAATTATTATTAGTATTATTATTATTATTATTATTATTATTATTATTATTATTATTATTATATAAGCGTTTAAACAATACTTTCCAACTACTATGTACAGACAGGGGCCAGACATAAAACACCGGAGGGCAGGACCATTTTGGCGTATAGCACTTCTGAAATCCAACAACCCTATGCGGCCTTTTAAACCAGATTCCCCGTACCGCGAGTAGTTAAAAGATATTATAACGACACTTATATAAGTCATAATAATAGCCCAAATATTTATTATAAATTTATAATAACAATACTAATTTTAAATATAAACTATATTTAAAATAGGGTAAACATAACTTACTTTCAAGGGGATTTTAGCTAGGAGTCGGGCTCTGCAGGGGCAGAACTTCGTCGCTGAATCTTTCTAAGAAAGATTCGTGCAGCGCTTCAGCGCTCACCTTACATGTAGCGTTGAAGAAGTAGTTTTAGTATAGTAAGGTGAGCGCTGAAGCGCTGCACGAATCTTTCTTAGAAAGATTCAGCGACGAAGTTCTGCCCCTGCAGAGCCCGACTCCTAGCTAAAATCCCCTTGAAAGTAAGTTATGTTTACCCTATTTTAAATATAGTTTATATTTAAAATTAGTATTGTTATTATAAATTTATAATAAATATTTGGGCTATTATTATGACTTATATAAGTGTCGTTATAATATCTTTTAACTACTCGCGGTACGGGGAATCTGGTTTAAAAGGCCGCATAGGGTTGTTGGATTTCAGAAGTGCTATACGCCAAAATGGTCCTGCCCTCCGGTGTTTTATGTCTGGCCCCTGTCGATTGATTTTTAGCCGACACAACCTAAACAAGAATCGAAGATCTCGTTATTAGTAGCGTAACGATAAAAATACAGACGAAAATGGACATCGAATAAAGAAGTTATGAGTTCTTATGGGAAGTCCTCGTGCCGAGTGGCCCAAAGCGGACAATATTGTGATACGTGCCAGAGGGGGGTGTTACAAATGGTATCAGAGCTAGGGCATGGGTCGATGTGTTCGATAGGGACGTCGAACCCTATAATGGGGGGTGAAGGTGGGTTGCACCTGATCCTACATCGGCTTGGAAGGAGAACGAAACATCTCCTTATAAGGGGTGTGGATACCTTCCTTGTCACAACGCGTTTTAAAGCCGTGAGGGCAGCAGATCCCATAAGAACTCTGCAGTTAAGCGTGCTCGGGCGGGAGTAGTACCAGGATGGGTGACCCCCTGGGAAGTCCTCGTGCCGAGTGGCCCAAAGCGGACAATATTGTGATACGTGCCAGAGGGGGGTTAGATCTGATCCCACATCGGCTGGGAAGGAGAACTAAGCATTCCTTATAAGGGGTGTGGATACCTTCCCTATCACAACGCGTTTTAAAGCCGTGAGGGCAGCAGATCCCATAAGAACTCTGTAGTTAAGCGTGCTCGGGCGGGAGTAGTACCAGGATGGGTGACCCCTTGGGAAGTCCTCATGCCGAGTGGCCCAAAGCGGACAATATTGTGATACGTGCCAGAGGGGGATGTTACAAATGGTATCAGAGCCAGGGCACGGGTCGATGTGTTCGACGGGGACGTCGAACCCTATAATGGGGGGTGAAAGTGGGTTAGATCTGATCCCACATCGGCTGGGAAGGAGAACTTAGCATTCCTTATAAGGGGTGTGGATACCTTCCCTATCACAACGCGTTTTAAAGCCGTGAGGGCAGCAGATCCCATAAGAACTCTGCAGTTAAGCGTGCTCGGGCGGGAGTAGTACCAGGATGGGTGACCCCCTGGGAAGTCCTCGTGCCGAGTGGCCCAAAGCGGACAATATTGTGATACGTGCCAGAGGGGGATGTTACATAATGTCGGGCGGGGCCCGATGCCGGAGTATTAAATTAATGGTTTGATAATTATGGTTTTAGTATTAAATTAAAAAAAAAAAAATTTGGTCATGATTTTTAGGATGTTACATAGTTACAACAAGTTAGTTCCTTTCTTATGTACAAAAAATAAGAAGTTGCCAATATGTGAACACGGATAAGAGGTAGTTACTCTCCGAAGTCATTTTCACTTTGAGTTATCGGTTAAAACATGTATTAGCCGGTAATATTGGTGTAATTTAAACAGTTAAAACAAGTTAGTTGCTTTATTATGTACAAAAAAGAAGAAGTTGCTAATATGTGAACACGGATAAGAGATAGTTACTCTCTTAAGTCATTTTCCCATTTGTTTATTATAACATCTTACTTTCAAGTACATTGTTATTTTTTCTAGAGTTTATTTTTTTTTATTATTTTTTTTGTAGACAATACATTAGTCGGGTCGATTGATTAAAAAACAAATGACATGTTATATTTTATTTTATAGCATCAACATGAGGTTAATGTTTGGCTAATTTGACTACCGCAACAATTAAAACCAATATGTTCATAACATTCTAATATCATGTAGGCAACTCCACTGTTATCTCTTAAGCCGATCAATGACTTCAAGAGTTCTAACAGGAAATCGATGCTTAGCAGGTTCGTATAATCATATTTCAGCAACAACTTCAAATAATTTTTTTGTCATCTACAATGATTTTACATCTAAATTTCATTCTATTTGGTATAAACTTATGATTTTTGACTCTTGATTCATAAATTTATGTATGTGTGGTCGGTGATTACTCTGATTGGCAGATGATATGAAGATCGATCCTTATGATAAAGATGAACATACCGGTTATTTGAGATATGTTCTCGACTATTTAAAAATATCTCCGAAGTCAAAAATGAAATAATTGTTTGTAAATTTACAGGCAGAGTACAAGTTTTTATAGTTTGGAGCTCATATAGTGAAACTTCAGCAAGTTTTGAAAAGTTAAACAACTTAGCTAATGTAATAGCTTTTAACCTCTCTCTCCTATAAATACTGTAATGTCAACTTAAAGTCTCCATGAAATAAGCAAACCTTTAAGGAAAAAGATGAAAAAAGCTTAGATTTTAGATTTCACTCTTCTATGTGTTACTATATGTTTGTATGTCCGATTGTTTGAGACTTTTGATTATGTGTATGTGATCTTGTCTATGCATTCAGTGTGTTATTATGTATTTGTTCGACTAGTTGATAAAAGAAGTCTTTGATGAAGTTTTAGTGTAAATAGATTTATCGAGAGGGCAAATATACATTTTTCATACCAAAAGACAATTTCCATTTAGAGCAACTCAGCAGGTAGGAAGCGGACCCAAGGGTAAAATGATCAGATAATGAAAAAATGAAGCACTGACAAACCCAATATGTCTAAAACAGGTGTATAAACTCAACAACTTTAAATAACTTCTATTAAATTCCAGACTCACTTTATTTTCCTCATTTTGATACGAGTGGAGTCTAAGTGTGTATAGGACAGGGACAACGGTCTAATAAGGGGGAAGAGACAAAGTTTAATATGGGTTTGTAATTTTGTATACAAAGTAAAGCATTTTTTTTTACAAAATTTAGTGTGTGTTTGTATACTAAATTTATGTGAAATGTCCATGTGATATTTGCCTATTCTATACAAATTAGTAGTTAAACCAGATCCTTCAACAACTTTTAGAATGTTTATACAGTCAAATAATTTATGGATCATGCATTAAAATATCACCACACAACAACTTACAAACCTAAACCTAATCACATATTAATCATTTTAGTTCATCAATTTCATATTTTACTCACTGACATAAGTTGATTAACATATTCCATAGTTTATGTTTTCATAATGAAAACATATAAGACAGTAATTTGTAATTTATTGTCATGTGTTTAGGTAAGTTTATTATTTTTAATAAAATTTTATAAATCTTTTACACGTGGTTTCCACAGGTTGTAACCTAGTTATTCATTAATAGTAAAATAGAATTGAATATTTGATGTTTGATAATCACTAACCCACTGAATTAATTCACAATTACAACCAAACTTTCAGAAATACATACATTACAGTGTCCATGAAGATCATCAAATGGCCATAGAAATAGAAGTGAAATAATCTAATTAGAAATAGCAAGATCATCAAATGGCCATAGAAATAGAAGTGAAATAATCTAATTAGAAATAGCACAGATGTAGGAAAGTACCTTGTAACTGGACTATAGGATTCTAAACATTACTAACATTAAAATGAATGTGAGACACGTTAAAAAAAACATAAATCTTGTGAAACCAACTACAATGTATACATTCTATCAATAATAAAAAAGATAAAGACCATTTGATGCAATAATGGTTCCAAGTTGGATAAAATGCAAGTGGTTTTATAGAGGTATGAAGATATTCCCCTTCATACGGATTGTGGTGACATCTATTTTTGAATCTCCGATGTTTGTGTCATCCTGACAAAAGAAAAAGAATACATATTACATAAAAAATACATCTTGTTGCTTTTGCAGCAACCACAACTCTAGAACATTCAAGCCCATTGTGTAAATGCAAGTATATTTTGATACATGTCCCGTGATGCCTCAACTCCATAATCCTCCATCCACTACAATACTTGTTTGAAGATATCATAACATTTAAACAACAAAAAATAAAAATAATTGATGCATTATTTTATGATTAATGAATAAATATCTTAAGTAAATATGGTACATTCTCCAATTTTATGGTACATTCTCCAATTTCCAGCAGCTAAAAGATTTATTAGTAACACCAAATAAGTAGATTTATTAATTTCAGCACTCGTTGCCACTCTTTATAAACTCTTTATAAAATATCTGCATAACTCACAACAAATCGGCTTGCCATAACGAATAGAAAACCCACTCCACCAAATATCGTAAGAATAGCTACCAAATTTCAAATTTTTATGGAAAAAATCATAAAACAAAACAACTAAAAATTTCAGATTTGAAGCGATGAAAGACATCTTTTTTAAATAAAAAAGGTAAAACCAATCAACTAAAAGTCTTTTTTAGGAAATGAACCTATAAAAATCATCTTTTTTAGGAAAAAAGGTAAAAGCCAAACGACTAAAATTCGTTAAATTTTGAACCACAAACAATTAGGGATTATACCCATTTGCAAAAACATAAAAAACACTTCAAAATGTAAAAACGATATGAAAATCGGGATAAAACTGATAAGCATTGCAATTTTATAAGGAAAATTGTTAAATCAAAACCCATCCGTTCCTTTTGATTTCCAACTTTGATGAATATCATAATTGCATTGGAACACTTTCCATATATCATAATTTCCAAACTACCCTTTAGTCAAGACTTCAAATGATCTTACTAAACTTCCATTCAAAATTCGTTTTCTTATTTTTTTTTTCTTTTCCTTTTACTGGTAATAATCTTTTCAAGAATAATAGGAGGACCAAAAAAACTCATGAAATATATAAAAAAAGAAAACCATCCTTTTTAAATGAAAATCGAATCAGAGAGATACCAACTTCCAGGAAAAAAAAAGAAACTTTCCTTTCCTTAATTTTCCCATGGTGACATAAATACCATTCAATTAAAATTTCACCATACCATCTCCAGAAGAAATTGGTCCAATTACAGATGCAATTGCTAGACCAAGCCATATCCATGCTATTCAAACTCCAAACTCCAAGTATTCGGAGAAAAATAAAAAATGTTTCAAAGTCAACCAAAACAGATCTTGACCAAATTGCCCCTTCATCCTTAAAATAAACATTCGACTGTGATTAAGCTCCAAACATTCAAATTTCCCTTTATAGTATTTATTAGAGTAGTACCCATTATCAACCAAAGATAAAAGTAATCAATTGATCTTTTTGACAATCCCTTCGCTAATATAGTAGCATAACTTAAATTCCAATTTCCAAAAGAACACCACGTAGCAACTAACAATCCAACGAATTGAAGAATTACACTCAAACCGATATCCTTGTGTATGAAGTCCCTATCCTTCTCGCAGCAATACACAAATAAATCACAACAATCTGTTATTTTCCAAAAAGGACGAAAATACCCTTCATTCAAAATCGCAAAAACATAGCCCTTCTCTTTAGTTAACCAAGCGAGCCAACTATCGATAACACCCAAATCAAAATAAATACATAAAAGGAAGGTAAATTTTTTCAATTGTTGTGAAGATGTTTAGCGATCAAAGTAACCATCTGTACGAATACCATCCTTTTGTGTCCCCCATATCAAATCAGCATACATTATTAAAGACTTACCACCTTTAGGGTTTGCCAGGATTGCTCTGCTACAATACTCTCAACAATGTTCTCACACCTTTTGAAAGAATCGATGATAACATGAAATTGGAACAGAAACCCAAAATAGAATGCATTATAAAACTGAAAATCTTTCTATTATCTCCCCGGATTTCCATTTGATTAGCTTAGGTCCAATTGAAATTGAAAAGATTCTTAATTTTACAGAAGGGAGACGTAGGGTAAATCGACCGATTACATACAAGTAATCTAAAATTGAAGTATACAACATCAATAGACGTAACGACGAAGAAAATTAGTAGGTACCCTGAAAGCTGACCCTATGGATTGATTTGAATGGAATGGACAAACAAATTGTTGAGCTTTGAACCTACGCTTGAAGAAAAGACACCCTAGTGAAGGAAAATGCTTTCTCTTTTCCATTCCAAGCCCACAAATCGAAGCCTTGAATGCCACTTTCCCATGTAAGTCACCTAATTTGTCCTGCCGTTGAAGTCCTTCTGAATTCATGAATGGAAGCGTAAGGCATTATTGGGCATATCCTTTCGATATCATCTTCCATTACCACACACAAATTATGGTGATATAATATCATGTTCCATAACTATTGACATCAAATGAAACAATTCAACTGATTGTTTGAAACGTAGAAATATTGAACATCTTCCGATCATTATATACGACATTTTTCTCTATCGTGGTTAGGTCAGTTATCGATTAAGAAGGAAGCAACCTCCTTATCGTGGTTGGTTGAAGGAGAAGTGCCATAATTAAAACATTGTTGGAAGGATCGATAAACCGACTGTGAACGTAGGGAGAAGAAGAAGTAAGCGTGCTGAAAGACGATGAACCTCCGATTAACCGATTGCTGGAACCGTCTTGTAACCGTAGATAACGAGTTTAAATGGTTGAGATTAAAAGTTAGGAGGAATTTGAACGGCTCAGATTTGGACGAGGGTAGTTAGACTCACCCTCATCATTAGTATTAATTATTATTATAATCATGGTTTTGATATTTGTCTCAAGTAAAACTAAGACGAGATAATTTAATTTTGTATTTTCTAAGATCGTTGAAACATATCTTTAAAGAACCTACTAGTGAAAAATAAGTCAACAACTTCACTATTTAACCTAATTAATAAAATGATCATTCAAAGATTTATTATCCATTAGGTCTTTAATAAAAACGGAAGCCGGGTGTGCTATTCGTGTTTGCATGTTGGGCCTAAAACCTTTCTTGTTATGTTGGTTGAATGTATTCGGGCTATTATTTGGCTATTGGCCCATCTTATCTAATTTTTTTGTTGGCTTAAACGGTTGTGGCCTTGTGGGCCTGTGGGGTGTGGAGAATTTGACAGATGACTTTAAGATGTGAGCTTTGAAAGACTTTAGTGATTTATGAGATCATTTATATTCCTTTATGTCCCTTATGAAAGACTTTATTGATTTATAAGTTCATTTATATTCTTTGTATTATATACGATAAACTAATGTGAGAGGTGAGATAAAGGTAAAGCCATGTGGTATTTGAATAGAATTTGAAAGCATATTGCTATAATTGAGCATAAAGGGGTAAAAGACAATGAAAGAAAAGTTAAGGTGTTATGATGTATGAGATTTGTGAAAACTATGTCGCCACTATAGGTTTTTCTTTTTTTAAGAAAAAATTGAGTAGGGATCCCATGAAATTATGAGGCAATACAAATTAATAAATGGGTTTAAGTGGAAATTGTGGAACTGATGACTAAGTTAACTTATATAAACTAAATTAAGAATGGGTCCCATGGTCATATTTGAAGCAGCTGCATTTTTGGATTTTGGCATGCCTATTTTGGTCCTCACGGCTTAAACAATGATATCAAGATTTTTGGCATGCCACCTATATTCACAACTTTTATGATGGATCCGCATCTTATTCTTCGTTTGAAGTACATAGAGTGACATACAAATACATGTATTATCTTGTAAATGGTATATATGAATATGTTGTGACTGTGAAAACATTAATATGGCAAGGTGAACCAGAATGCATAAAATATAAAACAACTCAAGAAATAGTTAGAAAGGAAATAAAAAGATCATTTGAAGCCCTCAAGTGCGTTGACAAAAAATGATTTTAAAAGACGAGCAAAAAAGCCAAAAAGCAATATGTATACATGCATCATTTTGACAAAAATGATTTTAAAAGACGAGCAAAAAAGCAATATGTAAGTATGTTGAAAATGAAATTGCCTCCTCAAATGCGCTACTAAGGTTTTGTTTGGCGCGCCACAGCTAGCTTATTTTTCGAGTTTTTTTATGTTGTCGTGTTTGGTAAACCAAAAAGTAGCTTATAATCTAGCTTTTTGAAAAGCTACTTAGACAAGCTTTTTAGGAGCTTTTTAAAAATTTTCCAAATACACCTCTTAATTAATTATAGAAACACATACTCTTACATGTCCTTTTATGTAATTTTATATATTCCAGCTAGTTTACCAAATGTTATTTTTTATCAGCTAGCTTTTCAGCTATCAGCTAGCTTTTTATTTAACAACTAGCTTTTCAGCTATCAGTTAACTTTTCAGCTAACAGCTATCCTTTCAGCTAGTATGCCAAACATAGCCTAATAGAAATTGGTACCCTACTATACGTTGAAAACTTGAAATAAAAAACAAGATACATAGCAATGGTAAACATCATGACCTTTATGGCGATTTGACAAATCATATATTTAGAATTAAGCATATCGATCTCAATACGTTTCCGTGGGATTATTCAAAAGTTTTTACAGATTGAATAAATTATTTTAGTTGGATTGTAATTTTTAATTTTGTGTCTTAGTAATTTTAACTGCATGTTATGTTTTCTTTATTTTATTTTATTTTATTTTGTCTTAATGTTTTAATTTTTTAAGTAAATGTTACTTTTTAGTTTTAAAAATATAAAACATGAATGACATGAATAACACCAATTTATGATTTTAAAAAAAATAGACATCACATAGACATAAAATAACAGGATTGTAAAATTGTAGGTTGCATCCTTATGACACAAAAGTAAAATGTAAAAAAAAAAATGCAATGACATAGTCTCTTTATCCTAATATTTCTTTTTGTTATCGTCAATTCCCTAGGGAGAAATTAATATCACCTTTGAAATCCAAGATTCAAGAGACAAAAAAGTATTGTTTGATAGTTTATTATTTGGATAAAATGATATTGTTTAATTACGCAATTTAGATTGGATTATTTGGTTTGGATATTCGACTTTTTATGTTTTCCGCAAACAAATTATTTAGATTTTAGATTGGTTACAGTTTACAAAATGAAAATCGAATAGTCCAAAAAAACCAAATAAAAGTTTGTTATTTACTTATTTATATATTTGTCTTCAATATACATCATTTAGTTATTTATTATTTTACTAAATTGTATTTTTACATGGATTAACATGTAGTATCCAATAAAATACTAATTCTTTTAAAAAAACAATCTATAAAATATTAAATTATAATATATATATATATATATATATATATATATATATATATATATATATATATATATATATATAACCAAATAATTTATTTTTGTTTAGAGTTGACTAATATTCATTTTATATATTTTCTTAAATGTTTTGTTTCTTGGAACCCGAATTGCATAACCATCAAACCAAATTATAATTTGGTTGATTCAGATCGGATTTAAATTTAGTTTTAACTATTAGGTTTCAAGTTTTGAAAAATTAAAATTAATTTTGATTCGCTTTAATTGAATCGGATGAAACTAGTCCATAATATTGCAAAGGCAATCAAATCCCTCAACGACTTTCAAATAGATACAAATGGTTGTTCTCTCTTGTCCCAGGATCAACATGCAAAATTCTATTTTGGAAGGATTTGTGGTGCGGTGACTTCATCCTTCAAGATCGATTCCCTAGTCTTTATAAATTGGAATCAGTCAAAAGGTATGAAATACCGTTTTTTATGGCAATGGCGAAATAAAAACATGCATGCAACGACATCAATGAAGTTACACAATTTTTATCACCTGTTTGACTCGATGAAATTTAGCACTCAAAGAAACATTGGATTTCGATTCAATTTGAGCATAGATGGCAGCTATCTGGTAAATATTATGAAGGTAATTGCCTCGAAGCTAAATCATTCTCATGGTAAAACCGATTAGTTGGTCAAAATTCATACCTATGAAAGTCAAAAGTTTCGTTTGGAGGGCAATTATGGATTGGGTTCCTGTATCAGATGCTCTTAGATATAGGGGCATTTTGGTTCAATCTTCAAATTGGCTTCTATGTTAATCTCATGTAGAGGCTGCAACATGGGTAATTGTCAAAAAAAAGACAAATCCTTACCATGATATTCTATGTCATGTTTTGGTATATTCTGATAGCAAGGAATGAAAAAAAAATCAAGAAAATAAAAGCTTCTCCAACTAAAACGGCATATGTGATCATCTCTCAAACATACGAATGGTACAAAAAAAGGGTAAAACAAAATGCTTGTTGGGCGGAATGGGGATGTTCTCCTTTCTAAATTCTATCTTAATTTTGGTTTCAATTGTTAGTTTTGTTAGTTTTAGCCTGTTATTTCATGTTCCTCTGTATTGTTTTGTCTCCAAATATAGCTCATGGCTTTGTTTTGGCCTTTTATTAAATATATTTATTCGCCGTTTCATAAAAAAAATAACACCCCAAGTGTAACTGTGGACCCCACCAAAATTCAAGGCTTGGTAGTTGTATATTAAATTGAATTATTCGTTGTGCATAAATTTTATATAATTCTTCCATCCATTTGTGCACCGGGATAATTAAAAGCTCAAACTTTGAGTGCTTAATACGTAAAGAAGAAAATACAAGAACCATAAAAGGAAAAATAAGTAACACTTGAAAATATCAAGAATCTTTTAATTTTTTGAGTTAGCGAAAATCACATCCGACCCCCACTCTTTCCTCCTACGAAGATTCATTGGGTGCACATCGCCTCCTGCACCGCATTTATTACTAGATGTCTAGCCTTTCTTATCTTTATGCAATATTTAGTTCATGCATTTAGTTGCGATGTTTTGTTTGCTTTAATATGGTAACCTAAAGTGTCCTTTTGGTCGAAATATAGGAAGCCCCTATGATTAAGATGGATGAGTAGTTAAACAATTTCCCCATGATAACTTCTTTTGTTGTCACGTATGGGTTTTGTTAAAACTGAATATGGTGTGATTTGTAGCATAAGAATCAAGTATTTGTAAATTTTGTATGGATAAAAATGGGAGTATTTCGTATTGTTTTGTTATTTTTGGTTGTTTGCTCCCTAGAAACACGACGTTTCTTATAGAAGAGTTGGTGTTTTTTTCCTTTTCTTTTTTATGTATAACTTTCTTCTAGAGTTTAATGCAGCCCTCTCAAATATTAAAACACTCGGACAACCCATTTGATGAGATGTAAACATGGATCAAGATCATGCAAATTCATACCTTTTACATCTAGTTCCGAGGTTTTTTAATAAAGGAAAGGAAAGAAAGGGAAAAACATGAAAGAGAAAAGAAAACCAGTGTATAACACCAACTCTTAGTCAACTCTAAACAAATTTAAATTATTTGGTTATATATATATATATATATATATATATATATATATATATATATATATATATATATATATATATATATATATATATATATTCCGAGTTGAAAGGAAGGGAAAGAAAAACAAGAACTTTACAATTTTACCCATAATTTATTTTTGCACCGAACATGATAATCTTTTGAGCTCAGAACTTGCTCAACGAAATTTTTACAACTTTACAATACTACCCCTAATCTATTTTCACACCAAACTTGATAATTTAACAACAACAATAGCATTACACTTTCAGCGAGAAAACTCAAAATTGCAATGAAATAAATGCATTTGAAATTAACCCAAACTTTTGAAATTGTCCCAAACAATGCAATTAATCAGAACGAAACTTTAAAACCAAATTTTAGTTTGTGAAGCCAAAAGCAAAAATCAAACATATGAAGTCAAAGAAACAATAATTCAACAACTACCATCCCAAATCACACACTTACCTGCACCCATCATTAATTGTTTTTAGTAGACCCTACCCTTCTTTATGTTGAAAGGAAAGCCAAATAATTTCCTTGGATATTTACAAGAGCACCTAGTCGGGAATAAGGTGTTAAGCTAAAGAAGAATTCACAAGATGGTTTCAATTATCCTGTTTAGTCTATATAAATTGTCATATAGATGTGGTCTTTCCAATTCACAAGACCTAAGTCCAACTAGTATGGGATGTATTATTGGCCCAAATCCCACTAAAAAGATTAGATCCATTATCCATAGTTATATTCAATTCGTATGTAGTGGAAAGAATGTGATAAAGCAAAAATCGTGCAATTGAGAGAAAAATGTAAGGAAATGTTAGTCATGTAAACAATGAAATATAGATCAATAAGATTGAGGCCTTCACTGGCTTTACATAGCAGGTATGTATGGTTAATATAATTGGGTTGGTGATTACATGGCCATTTAGAATATAGGCAAAATGTCAAATATACCTTGTACCCAATCGTTTCTATTGGAAGGGTATACTAGCCAAGAGCTTGCAAAACACATTATTTCCAAGTTATTTCTTAGTATTATATAGCAGCACCATTTAACAATCTATTAGAGACACAAATTATTTTGGCACAAAAAATGTATCACATTTTTTAGTCCTTGCTTTTATCCATGAATTATGTTGTTTCTCTTAAAATTCGTTCATTCTTGTTCATCAAAGATCAAAAGATCCTTTATATACAATACAATAAAAGATATAAAAGGATAGGAAACCTAGCTAGAAAATAGAAGATAAAAAACATGAATAAATCAAATCCAATACTCCCTCTCAAGTTGGAGCATGAAGGTCACAAATGCCCAACTTGTCTAGAAGGAAACAAAGATGTTGAGCACCTAATCCTTTCGTGAACAAGTCAGCAAGCTGGAACTTAGTATCAATGTGCACAAGTTGAACTTCTTTAGAATCCACTCTCTCACGAACAAAATAGCAATCCATCTCCACATGTTTGGTGCGTTCATGAAAGACAAGGTTATTAGCAATATGACGAGCAGCTTGATTGTCACAAAAAAAGAGTAGTAGAGCCATGTTGATCGACACCTAGCTCTTTTAACAACCAACACATCCCAATGATTTCACTAACAGTAGTGGCTATGGCTCAATATTCAGCTTCAACAGAAGATCGAGAAACCACATATTGTTTTTTTGTTTTCCATGAGATCGGGGCTCCTCCTAAAAGAAGAAGATAACCTATCCAAGAATGCCTTGTCATGGGACAGCCAAGCCAATCCGAGTCAGGGTAAGCCACAAGGTCACTACCACCTAATCGTGGTAGAAGAATTCCTTGACCGGGAGTAGTTTTGAGATAAAAAAAAGGACACGCAAAAGCGCATCAAGATGATGTTGTCTAGGATCAACGAAAAACTGGCTAAGAAGGTTAACTGAGTAAGCTATGTCAGGTCTCGTTGCTTGCAATTAAAGAAGTCTACCAATCATTCGTCGGTATTGATTCACATCTAACTTTGATTGGTTCTCATCTTGATCAATTTTAAGATTTTGCTCGATTGGAAACGAACTAGGGCGAGCTCCCATCATACCACTGTCCTTTAAAATGTCAAGGGTGAATTTTCTTTGACTGAGAACCAAACCGTTGGAAGTTTTTGCCACTTCGATCCCAAGGAAATACTCTATGACTCCAAGATCTTTGATGCTAAACTTAGAATGTAGACACCTCTTTATTTCTTGGATCTTGTTGGCATCATTACCCACAATGATCACGTTATCAACATAAATAAGAATAGCAATGAAAGTGTTACCATGCTTATGAAGAAAAACTGAGTGATTAGATTTTGACTGTTTGAAATTAAGACCCAAGAGTGCAATAGCAAATTTATTGTACCAATTCATGGAGGCTTGCTTGAGACCATAGACGGACTTTCGTAAGCGACAAACCCTCATGTCATTGTCTTTAGAAAATCCTTAAGGAACTTTCATGTAGACTTTTTCATCCAAATCTCCATGTAAAAAGTCATTGTTAACATCAAGTTGATGTATCATCCAATCCTTCTTTGTAGCAACAACCAATAAGGTTCGAATAGTAACAAGCTTCGCAACTGGAGCAAAAGTGTCATGAAAATCGACTCCTTCGGTTTGTGTGAACCTTTTGCGACAAGTCTCACATTGTATCATTCAATTTGTCCATTAGGCATGTACTTTATTTTGTAGACCCACTTGGAGTCAATAGCATGTTTGCCTTTTGGAATAGTTTCTAATGTCCATGTCTCATTTTGTTCAAGAGCTTGGATCTCCCTTTTCATGGCATCAATCCAACGAGGATCCTGCATGGCTTGTTTGAAACAAGTTGGCTCATCATTTGAGGTGATGGCCGCTAAGAACGTCTTGTGAGAGTCAGAGAATTTATCATAAGATAAGAAATTGGCAATCGAGTGTACCGTCGAGGATCATTGATTTGATGCCGACTGTATGGGATTGACCGAAGGGGGAAGCTCCACAATATAGTCATTAAAATGTTTTGGATGAGCACGATTTCTTGGAGGCCTTGTGGTGGTTTGGGTTTCTGCACCCTCGAGAGAAGTGTCAATATCCAAATTTTATAGGCTAGTGACCCCATTGTCGGCTTGTGGGCTCACGCTCTCATCTTGGGCCTGGGCTACCAGATGGGTTCTCAATCTCTTATTCAGGTTCTTCAGTTCGTTTTCCATGATTATTTTCTTGTGAAAATTAAACTGAAGCGTCATCAAAAAAATCAACTGATCCCTCATTGTCATGCATATAATATTTGGGAAAAGGAAAGATGCCCTCATGAAACTTGGTGTCTCTAGATACAACAATTTTATTTTTCTCTATGTCGAAAATCTTATATCCTTTCGTTCCATGTGGATATCCCTGCTAGGTTTTAAGCATTCTAACACTCCTATGGTGTACATACAACCCTATAAACCTTGGATCTATGTTTTCTCTATTACACATGCAAATATTAAATATTCCAAGGTTTCATCCTAGCTAGCATATTATGAAGCACCTATACTACAAAGTTCTAGTTAGATGACATACCTTTTGATGTAGCTTGATGTCTTTAAGCTTTAAGAGCTTAACCCCAATAGTGTGGAAGCCTCAAGTGGAATCACAAATCACCAAAACACCTTGGAAGACTTTGAGAGAATATCATGTACACTTGAAATCGGCCCACTCTTATGTCCTCACACACTAGTGCCATTTCTTGTGCCAAAGGCCTCTTTATATAGTATGGAGGATTAGGGTTACATCTATGTAAACCCTAATACCCATGACCTTTCATTTCATAGGATCCATGGGTTAAAACTCCATGGACTATCCATGATAGCTTAGCCCAACCTAAATGAACTTGGCCCATTCTATATATATATATATATATATATATATATATATATATATATATATATATATATATATATATAAGAGTCCATATTTAATTAGTTCCTTTTGATCACTTAATTAATTCTAAATTAATTCTTGATCAATAATAATTAAATAATATGGTTCCATATTAATATATTAGAACTCACATGTGTCATCGCTAAATCATCGAGGGGCCCACATATATCGCTTTTATCCTGAAGGTAAAAGGAATGGATAAAATTCGACTCATATGGCTTGTTCTACTACTTGTTGAATCATACACAAAGGCACGTTTTATAACATCGAGCTACCAATGCATTTTCGTGCAATCAATGTATAACCAACTCATAGTAACAACTCATATCTCTAGGTTTGAAGAATATAAGATATTATCGTCTCATGATCACTCGTGATAAAATGCATGAAGTGATTCAAATGAACGCGGGTTGAATCCAATACTCAGAACTTATGAGCACTCATGAGTGTTGTAGCACAACTATGTCCACCAACTTGGACCTCTACAAGCCAACCCATGACAGTCTTGATTCATATCTACTTCCAACATATGACCGACTATAGATGGTTTGAATAACTTAGTCATTCCGGAAAAATAACCTAGTTATTATGGAAGTCAAAACATGCAAAGTGAAATCCAAGAATAACTGAATCTAATATGGTATCAAAACCTATGAATATAAATAAAACACTTTCTATTTATCACCATACTGATTACTCATTATTCATTGTTTTGGTTTTATCAACTTTATACTTGAATTAAAACACTAGGTGTCCCATGCTCAAAGCATGTACACTATGTTTTTCTAAACAATAGCTTTGCCATACACCAAGTATGAACTATATGTTTGTCTATGATCCTTTTCTTTGTGAACTAGATCAATTGAACATAATTTCAATGATTCTCTTTTCACACTCCCAAATCCTTACTGCAAATGCAAGAATTCCAAATTCCTGCCACTTACCAAAATCTGTTAGATTTTAAACTTATATGCACTGATCCTCTTGTAATGATTATGCTCAAAGTCACAAAGACTTGTCAACAAACATTATAGAGTACACCAATGGAGATCAAATCCACAGAGACATCCTTCTTGCATTAAGTTTTTCTAATCTTATACAGATTGAATAATTTCTAACTTTGAAACATTTCCATATTCCATTTTGACTATCACTTCTGAACAAGAGTTGCCTCCTTACAGATTATGTCAATATGGTCCTTCCAGAATTAACACTATACTTCCAACTGTCCTTAAGCAACCAATCTTTGGTAAACCTTAGATTGTCCTCGACAATTGCTTAATCATTTTAGTCATATCCAATTCTAGACCTTTTTCCTTCTTAATGCCCCAAGCATTTGGAAAATTTTTTGAAAGGATAAATATTATAGCACATGTAACCGATCTTGTACCCAAAGTAAATGGGACATGATTCATGATGTCTCACATAAAGACATGATTCTAGACCAGTCTTTTGCTATAATAATTTTTGTTTGCCATATTCTCAAAATTTGACTAAGAAAATGGATGCCGTAATCATAATCGAATTTTGAGAACGCAATATATAGAATTTTCTTAAGTTGAACCAATCCAACATGAAATTCATATATATATATATATATATATATATATATATATATATATATATATATATATATTCTTGACTAAAGGTGATTAAAATATCAATATAAGCTCTTTAGAATGATGATAAACTCAATCTAAGCTTTTTAGAATTGAAATAAAGTATAATTTCCTCTCCCTTAATTATAGAAAAAGAACTTTTTCAACCCCTGCAACCTCACGAATTGAAACTTTTGTTTTCTATAATTAACATTGCTAACTTGCAATACTTATCGTGATTATCATGCTCCGACTAACATGATGATTATTAGCATAACTCTTATGCTCCCACTAGCTTTGACATGTATCCAGAAAACAGTTGGACCTCTAGAAGTCAATACTTTAGTGACATTCTTACCAAAGTTCAGATTTCTGGTACTAGATTGCTTTGATAAGACTTTATCAAAATCATAAACCTTATCTTAAATAGCTCACATGTGTGTCTAAACAATTTCAGAACTATGAAAAGGGATGCCATAATCATAGTCTCAATTGTTTAGACTTTTTGCCATTTCTCATAAGTCAATGTTAGTGTGCCGGTTAACCACACACGCTCCACTAACGACTTTGAGAACTGTAAATATCACAATTGCTATCTACTTAAAATCTACTTAGTGAAAGAATTTCCTCACCATCATTTTCATGAATCAGAGAGAAACCTTATGACACTTAGATTTTATGGTGTATGTGTTTTTATCCATGTGAATTTGTCAAACCATAATCACAAGACTAGGTTAGTGACAAATCCTAACTCATATGGATTGAACTTGTGCAATCTTAACTTCTTGCCACCTGGCAGCTCAAGGGCATGCCATTGCTTCCAAGTAGTTGTGCAAACAATTGAGAACATGTAGAACTCAAATGCATAGCCAACTTAACTGGAATGGGTACAGAAATGTCAACACGATAGGTTATAAACCTCTAGTTGTGTGCTAGTGATGAAATACAGGTTTTATTCTTGATTACCTCTTGAAACCCTTTCAGGATCTTTTAGACTCCCACTGTCTCCTTGACCTATAAGACTTTCTTGCCAAATATTCAAGAGATAATGTGGATTCTAATCAAGACAGACACTTAACACAATTGGCCTTAGTTGGTCTTTGTTTTATCCAAAACATCACAAATTACCAATTTCAAATGTACAAGAGTAGAAAACTTTTACTCTTACATTTGACAAGTGTTTTAAACCTTCTGTAAGACATGTCACTCAAGTTACAATCTTAAAGTATAACTCTAAGAATTGGTTTTGGAACGAAGTATGAATCATCTTCTTGATTTAACCACTTCAACAATTCATAATTCCTCTTCTTAACTATCATAATGCACTTAGAGGGTGAATTGTGATAAGAACTCAAATCATTAAGATGATCTTAAAACATGATACTAAAGTACTCTCCCATATTTTCAGATTTGAGAAACTTTTATCCTTCTGCGTAATTTGATTCTTCTTATTCGTTCTGTCATACATTGAAACTTTTCCAATGTCTCAGAATTATACTTAAGCTTGTAAGTATAATCATATTTACTAAACCTTAGTAAATCATGATGAATAGTCTTATCCATCTTTTGTGGTGGACTTTGACAAGGGCACAAGAAAGTGTACTTGATCCCTTAGTCCTTTTCTTGAGTCACATATACATGTGAACCCGAAACTAGTCTTAATTTTTCAAAGTTGAAAATTCTCATACATCACACTAAACACCTCGTATGATTCCAAGTGTCGTTCCAATTGAAATTTGGGTGATGAGAATCTTTCCTTGTTTGGTAAATTTAGACACTACCACAAATGAAAGAATCAAATTCATATTTCCAATATTGCTATAAACATACAAACATCAAGTTTTCATGAATGCCATTGTAAGGAGATAAAAATAAAGTAAAAAAAACTTTTATTTATTTTAAAATGCGGAAAAACTTTTCCTTACAATGCAACTTGAAAATGAAAACTATGCTATTACATGTTTCCTAGCAATCTATCATAACTCCTAAGAAGTAGCTCAAGAATTCAATCTTCAACCAAGCGAAAGAAATCCATCTTTGCGATCAAATTCAACATACTCTTTTTTTTAAAGTTTCCTTCCCTTTGCTTGATCCTGTTAAATATCAAAATGTAACTGAGTCACATTTTGTATTAAGAATCATCAACTGGGAACTTAACAGAGTTAGATAGTGGACTTACCTAAAGTAGAGTCAAACTTTTGACTTTAACATCCTTAGGTAAATTTGGCAGCTTTGCAAACAGTGCCCCTTCATTTGGCAATTTTAACAAATGGACCTTTTGGCAATGGTACATGGGACTATCACAAACTTAGTTTTTCTCTTTACCATTTGGTCAACCGAGTTGACTATGGCCGATCCCTTTCCATTGGGAAGATAATGCTTTTTCTGGATTTCCAGTGTCATCATTGTCAGTATCCATAAAGTTTTGGGAAGTCGATCTTCTAATCAAATTTGCTTTACTAGCATTCCAAATCATTTCTGATTCAGCAGCACCAAGTAAATAGATAAGATCATTAAGGGTCTTGTTATAGTCTGTTTCATAGTAGTCCAAAAGGAACTTAGAAAGTGATTGAACCACCAACTTTCTCAAGACTTTGACACCCAACTCTCCCGGCTTGTCAATATGTGACTTCATCTCCAAGATGTGATCACACCTAGACCTTGCCTTGCCAATAGGGCTTGAGTGACCTTGAACTTGTGGGTTAGGGAGAATAATTGGAGGAGGTGGAGGAAGTGACGTTCCAAGAGATTTGGGAAGATCATAGATGTCTGATCTAGACATCTACAATGGGAGAAATTCAAGTAAAGTTGATTTAAGTCCTTAATATAACACCCAATATGAAATATTAAGGCTAGGACCCAACACAATATTTTATAACTTGGAAGAGGGATGTCGTAATCCAAGCTATAGAATATTTGAAGGTAGGCGAATGACGATTCACCAACTTCCACCATGAAAAACGAAATAAATTATTAGGTTTTTAATTGGATTTGAAACTCCTAGATCTTTTGAGATTCATTGAACTGTTCAATGACATGTTTCAATCTCAAGTGTGCCTTTCAGGTTTTGTGACTAGGATGCCGAGGATCACAAAACAAGGTGTGAAGTAACCATGCGAATTACTTGGTACCCTTAAGTGTTTACCCCTTAATCGATGTGTCGGTTAACCACACACGCTCCATCGATACTATGATAAACATTAAGTTACGCTTTGCCTACCTTGTTAAATACGAGTTAGTGTGTCGGACTCATCGAGTCCACTAATGGACTCGCCGAGTCCAAGGACACACTTGGACTCGTCAAGTTACCCATGTGCACTCGACGAGTCTGGTCAAAGTTTGACCATTGACTAGAGTTGACTTTAGTTGACCTTGGGGTTTGATGGGTTTTAGGTAAAACAAATAAACTAGAAAACAATTCCTAAGTTCACATGCAACCTACTTTGGATCTATGTTTTATCTATTGAACATACAACTTTGAATTGCAAAACAAGAACCCTAGAGGAGAGAGGCTATAATCGAAATTTACAACCTAGGGTTTACTAATTACATAGCTTTCAATTGTTATAGTAAACAATTGATAATTCCCTTGATCTTGATCTTGATCTTCTTGGAAGCTTAGCACCACAAGTGTAATGCCTCTAATGGAATCACACCCAAACTAGCAAGAAGGAAAGTAGAGGAGAGAGGGGAGAGGGAGTATGCAAATTTCGGCCCTTAGGGTTTCTTCAAAAGAAAAGTGTGGCCAAAACATGAACCAGGAGGCTCCTTATATAGCTGAGGGATCTAGGGTTTAGGGGAAACCCTAGCTATCCTTTGCTTAGGGCCTAAGCAAAACCAAGGGCCTTATCCAAGCCCCTATGGACGAAATTATTAGGGTTTCCCCTAAAGATTTCATCCACCCTTATCCAAGGGGGTTCTAGAGCCTTCCACTCAACTATTAGATAATTGCAAACTAGTCCCTACACTCTATAATTAATTCTTTTAACCCCAAAATTAATTCTAATTAATTTCTGGCTAACAATTAATTAAACAAAATGATTTCTTATTAATATATTAATCTTTTAACATATTAATAAATTCATTTATATTAATTTATTAATCTATTAATAAATTAATATCTCTCCTTTCAAAATTTCCTTGTCTGGTTGCTAGGTTTGAGGGCAACCCAAAAGGACTGTGCTGCTATCAACTCAAGTACATACCAATTATAGTTATGGGCTTAGACACCTAATCCAACAGTCTCCCACTTGGATAAGTCTGTAACTATAATTGCTAGTATGCCTTCTAAATTTGACCAGCAAATTGTAGCTTCCAAAAAGCTGCTGCCGAACTCTGACCCAGTCAGTTACGTGTCCTAAGATAAGTGATCATATAATCCTTCGTTCTGCTAGATATCCCTAGACAAAAGACATGGAATGCAATCAACCTCTTTGTCCAGAATCTATGTTTCCCGATTCCTGATTTGTGATGATGTAGGACTTCTAATTGAACACATCAATTTAGTCCTGGCTGGGCCCAGCACACAAGTCAACACCAAATCATCGAGGGGCCCACAGATATCGCTTTTCCCGTTAGGGCAAAAGGAACGAATAAACATTGACTCATATGCTTGTATCTTTTACTCATCAAACCATACACGACAATACGTTTTATAACACCAAGTTACTGATGCGTTTTCGTATCACCAATGCATAGCCGACTTGCAAATCACAACTCATATATCTCTGTTTCAAGATTATAAGATATTATCGTCTCAGTATTACTCATGATGAATTCCATGAAGTAATACTCTGAGCGAGGGTTTATCCAATACTCAAATCTCAATTTCTGAGTACTCATGAACGTTGCAGCAAATACATTGCCATGTCTATCCTTAGACAATCTACAATCCAGTTCATGACAGTCTTGATTCACTACTTACTTCTAAAAGTACGAGCGACTGTGGAGTTTGAATAATCTTATTATTCGGGAAGTAAAACATGCAAAATGAAACACAATAATAAACAATTGACAAAAGGTAGAACCCAAACTTATAAATAATACTTTATTATTTAATCACCAAACGTCAATTACATTTACTTTGTTACAAGTTTCAGAAAACTAATCTAACTACTAAAACTAATATCATCTTTCAGTCCTATGCTCCGAGCATGCTGAATATGCTTAGCCCTACTCAGACCCTTTATGAGGGGATCTGCTGGGTTATCTTCAGATGACACCCTCTTCACTATAAGATGGCCTTCTTCTACTCTATGTCTGATGAAATGGTACTTTCTGTCGATATGTCTGGTTTTACCATGATCTCTCGGTTCCTTTGTCAAGGCAATCGCTCCTTCATTATCGCAGAACAGTTCCATAGGCTCCTGGATGGTTGGAACAACTCCGAGATCCCCGATGAAGTTCCTCAACCAAGCTGCTTCTTTCGACGCTTCACTTGCTGCTATGTACTCTGATTCACAAGTAGAATCAGCCACCGTATCTTGCTTGGAACTCTTCCAAGTAACTGTTCCTCCATTTAATAAGAATACCCAGCCTGACTGAGAACGGAAGTTATCTTTATCCGTCTGAAAGCTGGCATCACTGTAACCATCTACTCTCAAAGTATCATTGCCACCAAGTACAAGGACCCAGTCCTTCGTTCTTTGCAAATACTTGAGTATATTCTTCACGGCTATCTAATGAGCTCTACCTGGGTTTCCCTGATAGCGACTGACCATGCTCAAAGCAAATGCCACATCAGGGCGAGTACATGTCATAGCGTACATGATCGATCCGACAGCGGAAGCATAAGGTACATGACTCATGTCATCTATTTCCTCATCTGTACTCGAGCATTGAGTCTTACTCAATTTGGTATTGCTCTGGATAGGTAGCTCTCCCTTCTTGGAATTTTCCATACTAAACTTCTTTAGTACCTTATCCAAGTATGTGCTTTGACTAAGTCTAATTAGTCTCTTCTTTCTATCTCTCAATATTCTAATCCCAAGAATATAGGCGGCTTCTCCTAGGTCTTTCATGGCAAAACACTTTCCAAGCCAAGACTTAACTTCATTCAAGGTTGGAACGTCGTTACCAATGAGTAATATGTCATCGACATATAACACCAGGAAAGTTACTATACTCCCACTAGCCTTGATATACACACAAAACTCATCTTCACTTCTAGAGAAACCAAACTCTTTGACTTTCTCATGGAAGCAAAGATTCCAGCTGCGAGATGCTTGTTTCAACCCATAAATGGATTTCTCAAGCTTGCATACTCTATTGGGAAACTTTGCATCAACAAAACCCTCTGGCTGACTCATGTAAACATCCTCAGCCAACTTCCCGTTAAGGAAGGCAGTCGTGACATCCTGTTAGGAGTGTCAAACCCAACAAATAATAGGGGTACAATAGACTCCAAATACACTGCTTTAATGCACTAAAAAGTAGTACAAGGCAAGCAGGGTCGAACCACAGAGACACGGGACAAAAGTCTTACCTTTTTTGCACAAGGTACTTTGGTCACAAAGGGGGGGGGGGTTTGTTTGCAAAAGTAAATGACTAAATAACAATCTACTTTAAAAGCATGTACGAAATGAAATAGATTTGTAAACAAATTGATTGAATGGTTCTAGTTCTAGTTCTCAATGTTGTTGTTCAACTTGATTATGACTTGATGTAATTCAAGATTGCTATTCTATGTTGGTACTGAAAGATATTAACACGCTCTAATAACTCTCGCTTGCCAAATTATCTAACCAAAACATGCTCTTTGATTAGACCTAGCTTTACTAATTCAACCTAAACACGCTCTTAGATTGTATTGAAAAACCGCATTAAGTTTTGTACAAGCTTCCCAACAATGTTCATTTCTTCTCATACGCTCGGAAGTGTGAAAACATGTGATATATGTTTTACAATAAGAAAACTTATTGCTTGTTACCAATTATTAACTCAATAGAACGATTAGGTGCCCTAAAAGTTAATTAACTGCACAAAAATTCAATTCATGAAAGTGGCCAATCAAACACAAATCAAATTCAAGGATTCTAATTAAACAAAAACATAATCACTAGAATAGAATCACAAATCAAACATCAAATCATATGCTTCAATTCAAGCAATTAACATGTTTTGAACAAGAACTAGAAACTAGGGTTTCTTAGCCACACATGGCTAAGAACAAATCAAACAAGAATAAGATGGAATTGGAATGTTTAATCCTTACAAAAGTGAAATCCAAATGTTTGCAATGATTAAGTCTTCTCAAAAGCTCTAAGAATTCTCCCAAAATTGCCCTAGATCGCCAGAAACTACTCCCAAAACCGTTCTCCTTCAAAATGACGTCTCCTGCTCTTTTATTAAAGTTCACGTGACATGCCATGAGGCCATGCGTTTTTAGCATGGCTATGCCTTTTGCCCATGTGTTTTTCTTTGGCATGGCCATTTGTCTTGACCATGTGTTTTTGGCATGGCCATTTGTCTTGACCATGTGTTTTTGGCATGACCCATGCTTTTTGCTAAAATTCCAAAACGTCTTCACTGTTGGCTCCATCTTCATGTTTTCTGCCATGGAATGACCGGTTCATCTTCTCTTCATGTTCCAAAGCTCTACGCTCCAAGCATCCAAGCATCCATGCATCCAAGCTCCACGCTCCATGCTCCATAATGCCTGCAAAATAAATCAAAAATAGTGAAGTACCAGGCATTCTTAATGAAATATGTAATTGCCCTAATAATCAACTAAATGCAAGAATTATGAAGTAGAATGCTATAAAAAGACGGAAATAAATATGCAAAATAGGTGCATAAAATGCACCTATCACATCCATCTGCCAGATTTCATAGTCATGAAAGGCAGCTATGGCGAGCAATATCCTAATAGATTTAATCTTAGCCACCGGCGAAAAAGTCTCATCATAGTCAACCCCTGGGGTTTGAGTGAAACCTTTTGCAACCAGTCGAGCCTTGAACGTATGCACATTCCCATCCATGTCTGTCTTTTTCTTGAAGATCCATTTGCACCCAACTGTCTTCCGACCTGGTGCACTATCAACCAAATTCCAAACTTGGTTGTCATACATGGACTTAATCTCGCTGTCCATTGCCTCTTTCCACTTGGAAGCCTCTGGGCCTGCCATTGCTTCCTTATAAGTGACTGGTTCATCTAAGTTTACCAGTGTTCTGTCACTTATGAATGTGTCACCATCTGAAGTAATATGAAAACCATACAACTCAGGTGGCACACTCACCCTAGTGGATCTTCGAAGAGGTAACGATTTATCATCCGGTTCAACAGGAACTGTTTCCTCTGGTTGAGTGCTAGTGTCATATAAGGTTCCTTCATTGGTTGACTCTTGAATCTCGTCAAGGTCAATGGTACTCCCACTGTCCTCTTTAAATATGAGTTCTCTTTCCAGAAAGACTCCTCTTCGAGCTACAAACACCACGTTTTCACTAGGTCTGTAGAACAAATATCCAAAAGACTGCTTTGGGTAACCAATGAAAACACATTTCTCACTTCTAGCTGCTAGCTTGTCGTGAGTCTCTCGTCTTACGAAAGCTTCACAACCCCAGAATTTAATATGTGCTAACGAGGGAACTTTCCCTGTCCACATTTCGTGAGGTGTTTTGGCAACCTTCTTTGTAGGGACAAGATTGAGGATGTGGGCGGCTGTCTCTAAGGCATACCCCCAGAAGTGAATCGGAAGCGAGGCACGACTCATCATAGAACGAACCATGTCTAACAAGGTTCGATTACGCCTCTCAGCTACACCATTTAACTGTGGTGTCCTAGGAGGAGTCAATTGTGAGACTATTCCACATTCTCTCAGATAGTCGTTGAACTCGGTACTAAGATACTCCCCGCCTCTATCGGATCTAAGTATCTTGATCTTTCTGCCCAATTGATTTTCGACTTCATGCTTAAACTCTTTGAACTTTTCAAAGGTTTCTGACTTATGTTTGATCAAGTAGATGTAACCATATCTGCTATAATCGTCAGTGAAAGTCACATAGAATCGATTAGCATCCCTTGTGGTTGATCTGAAGGGCCCACACACATCTGTGTGTATGAGATCCAACAGACCTTCACCTCTTTCACAAGACCCTGTGAATGGTGATTTTGTCATCTTTCCCAAAAGACAAGATTCACACATATCATCTGATTTTAGGTCAAATGATTCCAACACTCCATCGTTTTGGAGTTGGGCTATGCGTTTCTTGTTAATGTGTCCAAGACGACAATGCCACAAGCATGCGTTGTCTACACTATTAGACAAGTCAATATTAAGTACACTATTTCCTAAGCTATCAACACAAGTCACTGTTTCATACACACCATCACAAGGTAAAGCTTCAAACACAAAAACAACATTCTTATAAACATAAATTGAACCATTCAAATCATTAAAAGAATATTTAAAACCTTGTCTAAACAATGCATGAAATGAAATAATGTTTCTCGTCATCTCAGACGAATAGCAACAATTTATTAAATCTAATCTAACATCATTACTGAGCAAAAGTTGATAAACTCCGATCTTGGTAACTGGTGAAGACTTTCTGTTCCCCATGATCAAGTTTATTCTCCCATGCTCTATCTCCTCACTTTCCCTTAGCCCCTGCAAATCAGAACAGATATGAAATCCACATCCTGTATCAAGGACCCATGAACGAGAAGATAATGAGTTATTAGCAGAAATAGTGTAAATACCTGCCGAGGATGGCTTCACTTTGCCATCTTTGATATCTTGCAGATATTGTGGGCAAGATCTCTTCCAATGCCCCTTTTGATTGCAGTAAAAGCAAATGGCCTCTTTTGGATCAGAAACATAGGGAGTGGAACCATTGGGCTTAGCCTTCGGGCCATTACTAGATGACACAGCTTGAGCCTTGCTCTTCCAGTTTTGCTTGGGAGGACCTTTCATCTTCTTCCCCTTTCCCTGTCCAATGGCCAAGACAGGGGCACTTGCAGGTGTGGAGGGTATACTTTTACCCTTCATCCCTGCCTCAGCTGTCTGCAACAAGTTGTGCAATTGGGCCAAAGTCTGCTCAATGTTGTTCAAATGGTAAGTTAAGATAAATTGACCATAACAATCAGGCAACGAGTTCAAGACCATGTCAATGGCCAATTCCTCATCGAAGTGAATGTTGAGCTTGACCAAACGCTCTATGTAGCGTTGCATTCTTTGCACATGAGATACAACCGATTCCCCCTCTTTCATCTTGCAAGCCATGAGTGACTTGACTACCTCAAACTTTTCTTGACGAGCTCGCTTATGGTACTTTTCCATAAGGTCCTTGTTCATCTCAAAAGGCCAGTAGTCCTCATAGTACCTCTGCAATTCTGGGGACATGGTTGTAACCATGATGCATGCCACTTTGGTAGCATCATCATAGTGTTTCTTGTAGGCAGCATACTCTTCGGGAGTGGCTTTTGACTCATCAAGTTCTTTGAGCTCCTTTTCAAGAACATACTCTTTGTCCTCGAATCTAAGCGCCATCTTGATGTTACGCATCCAATCGTTATAGTTGGATCCATCCATAACGACTTTGGAGCAGATGTTTAGTAGAGAGAAGTTGTGGCTGGAGGATGATGAAGCAGAAGTGTTTCCAGGAGTAGACATCTGAAAAGAAAGATAGTTTTAGTTAGATTCCAAGACACCTCAATATAATAACCCAAAGATATCATATCAAGGTTAGGACCCAACTATGACGATTTACAACTTAGAAATGGGATGCCGAGATCCAAGTTCAAATCTCATAAAGGTAGGTGAATGATGATTCACCAATTTCACCATTAGACAAAATAAACGAAGTGAAATTCCTAATTCTTTTGAGATACATTAAAACTATTTAATGGCATGTTTTAATCTCGGATTATGCTCTACTATTTGTGACTGGGATACCGAGGATCACAAACTAGATGTGAATAACCATGCAAATGTGCTTGGTAGCCTTATTGTCTTTATCATTAACTATTGATGTGCCGGTAAACCACACACGTTCCATCAAAATGATAATTATAAGATACCCATTACTACTCTTTATTAGTGCCTTTTAGTGTGCCGGTCAACCACACACGCTCCACTAACGACCAATAAAGCATAATGTGCAATTTCATGGATTAGCATACTTTTCACATTTTTCCTAAAGTAACTAGAGTTGGGATTTTGAAAAATAGTGTTCTAGTACTTTCTTTAATAGCATTATACTTTTAATGGGAAGTAGTTGTCCTATCAAATCCGTTCTGCTAACGACCCTCCACTAATCAAGGAATCGGTGGGTGAGAGAGGACACCCATTCAACTACCATTTTATAGGCAGTTTCCTTATACCCCCCTTATAGACTAGCTTCGTGAATGAGGCATACTAGCGATTTGACCGACCATATTCTTATACATATATAATATTTAACTTTTAATTATAATATATATATATATATATATATATATATATATATATATATATATATATAAGGTGTGTTTTAAAAACATTTTAAAACTTCAAGGGTTTATATAAATTTTTTCGAAATTTAAACTATTAAATTTTAAATTTAAATAAAGCAATTAATTAGATTTAATATTTATCTATTAATTAACTTTTAATTAATTTATTAAATCTTGTAAGGATTATCTAATTAAATTAAACAATTAATTTAATCCTAATCCATATCCCTTCTAGATTTCGAAAATATGGGGATAGGATAATTTCCTTATTTTTCTCAATTATCCAATAAGGCAACTATTATCCAAAACAAAGAAACCCTAATCTTTATAGCATATTTCGAAATTTTCAAGGGAGGAGGCTAGGGTTTTCAAAACCCTAACCCTAATTTCGATTAGGGTTCTTTGGAGGCTAGGGTTTTCAAAAACCCTTTGATCCATAACCCTAAAAATCGAAAAAAAGGCCTTTAGGGTTTAATAGCTGTAAACCCTAATTTGCAATTCAACAATTATAACAATTCAATTTAAAACAAACAATGGCTCTGATACCACTGATGGGTTTTAGGTAAAACAAATAAACTAGAAAACAATTCCTTAGTTCACATGCAACCTACTTTGGATCTATGTTTTATCTATTGAACATACAACTTTGAATTGCAAAACAAGAACCCTAGAGGAGAGAGGCTATAATCGAAATTTACAACCTAGGGTTTACTAATTACATACCTTTCAATTGTTATAGTAAACAATTGATAATTCCCTTGATCTTGATCTTGATCTTCTTGGAAGCTTAGCACCACAAGTGTAATGCCTCTAATGGAATCACACCCAAACTAGCAAGAAGGAAAGTAGAGGAGAGAGGGGAGAGGGAGTATGCAAATTTCGGCCCTTAGGGTTTCTTCAAAAGAAAAGTGTGGCCAAAACATGAACCAGGAGGCTCCTTATATAGCTGAGGGATCTAGGGTTTAGGGGAAACCCTAGTTATCCTTTGCTTAGGGCCTAAGCAAACCCAAGGGCCTTATCCAAGCCCCTATGGACGAAATTATTAGGGTTTCCCCTAAAGATTTCGTCCACCCTTATCCAAGGGGGTTCTAGAGCCTTCCACTCAACTATTAGATAATTGCAAACTAGTCCCTACACTCTATAACTAATTCTTTTAACCCCAAAATTAATTCTAGACAAAACTTCAAAAATGGTCCATGTGGTTTCCGAAAATATCAAGTTTAGTCCCTAAGTTCAAAAAACCTCACAGATGGTCCCTGTGGTTTCAAAACTTTTAACAAATGGTCCTTCCGCCTAACTCCGTCAGCTTTTTACCGTTAAGTCAGGGGCATTTTCGTCATTTCAATGCACAGGGACCATTTATGAGGTTTTCTCTATTTAACAAAAAAAAATATAATTATTTAATTAAAGGGCCCCACCCTCTCTCTCTCTCTCTCAAACAAAAAATAATTTGTAAAAAAGCAGAATATTGAATTTAAATCCATATATCAAACCACAACTGAATCTGAAATCAAGATTTCCAAATCGAGGCTCAAATTAAGTGACATCAAGAACACTTTTAAACAAACCCAATAACAAGAAGCGAGATAGACCACAATCTCAGTCGATGAAATCTCAACCCTAGAATGTTGGCCACTGATATGAATTAGAGCAGATTAACTATCTATCTCTCTTGTCGACTTCCACATCCCAGCTAAAAGCTTAACACCAAATTTTCCTTAAAGATTGTAGTTCGTGGGTTTGAAAATCAAACCAAATCTAGCCACAAACCAGAAATACATTAACCAAATTGAAACATTTATCTGAAATACATTAAACGAATTGGACCAACAAATATTCGAGACATAAAGATGAGCAAATTAACATAGATGAAAGAGGGAAGGACACGGAGCCTTCGGTGGTGGGAGATCGGCTGTAAACCTAGATCCATGGAAATCAGAACCTTCATCGTCCTATTCTTCGTTTTCAACCATTGAGCTGAACCTAACAAGTATCGATGAATAGTGGTGAAGGTCGGTGAATCGGGCCGTGGAACGGTTTCTGCTTCGATTTTCTTGTGAGGATAAAAGATGAATACAATTTTAGAGGAAGATGTTGGTGGCTCCTATAAACTTCATCGCCCCATCGAAATCCAGAAATCTAGAAATTGAATATGGTTTCAAAAATTGTGCATCTTTAGATCTCGAAGCTCTTTATATTTCTCTTTTCCTTTCATCGTTGATGATTTAGATATAGGGTGAAGAACATGACCAAACATGAACAATGATGTGTTTCCAGATTTGTTAAAGTGTGTTTCTTGGTTTTGAGAGAGAGAGAGAGAGAGAGAGAGGGTGGGGCCCTTTAATTAAATAATTATATTTTTTTTTGTTAAATAGAGAAAACCTCATAAATGGTCCCTGTGCATTGAAATGACGAAAATGCCCCTCACTTAACGGTAGAAAGCTGACGGAGTTAGGCGGAAGGACCATTTGTTAAAAGTTTTGAAACCACAGGGACCATCTGTGAGGTTTTTTGAACTTAGGGACTAAACTTGATATTTTCAGAAACCACAGGGACCATTTTTGAAGTTTTGTCTTAATTCTAATTAATTTCTGGCTAACAATTAATTAAACAAAATGATTTCTTATTAATATATTAATCTTTTAACATATTAATAAATTCATTTATATTAACTTATTAATCTATTAATAAATTAATATCTCTCCTTTCAAAATTTCCTTGTCTGGTTGCTAGGTTTGAGGGCAACCCAAAAGGACTGTGCTGCTATCAACTCAAGTACATACCAATTATAGTTATGGGCTTAGACACCTAATCCAACAGGGTTTTGGTCAAGCTGATTCAAGAGAGGTCAGAGAGGGGTATAATGGTCTTCTACCCATTATTAGAGATGAGAACATGAGAGGATTTTGATTAGAGATGTTATCATGTTGATAGGAGGAGGCTAGGTCGGGATATTCGAGCACGAGAGTTTATCCGACTTCATAGGAGGTGAGTCTTCTCACTATGCTTTACCTAGAGTGGTAATTATGTGTGACCGAAAGGGTCTTATATGCTATACAGAGAATGTGATATATGTTGATATGTGATATGTATGTGTTATGTTATGTTATGAGTAGCATGGAATGGACCGGAAGGTCATCATGATATGGATTGGAAGGTCAACAGGGTATGGACGGGAAGGTCAAGATGAGATGGACCGGAAGGTCGATGAGGAGGACCGAAAGGTCATTATGGGTAGGACCGGAAGGTCTACCAGGGTTGGGACGGAAGTCCCCTGAGACACATGGATCGAAAGGTCCCATAGAGTTATGGCCTTGAGTGGCGTATGTGTTGTATGTGGTATTTTGGGGAACTCACTAAGCATTTATGCTTACCGTGTTATGTGATATGTGTTTCAGGTACTAGCGAGGATCGCGGGAAGGCGCCGGCATGATTTGTACACACTGATGAAGATTTATGTACTTGAGATTCTGGGGATGTTTATTGAGATAATATGTGATACAATGGATTTTGTTATGAATGAAATTATGTTTTGAAAATGAAAAATTGTTTTGGAAATTCATGTTGTTACAGAACTCACCCCCATTATCACTTCTTACTCTTTTGATTTGTTTCCCAAATTGATTTTCAACCATTTTATGAAAATCAATTAAACACCTACCAGCATCATCTTTTTTTATCAAGAAAATCCATACAATCCTGCTGAAATCATCAACAATAGTAAGGAAATAACTGGCGCCCGTGAGGGAAGGAACACGGTATTTTCCCCAAATATCACAATGAATTAATTCAAAACATTGACTTGTCTTTATTTGACTCAAAACAAAAGGAGACCTAGTTTGTTTTGCCTTGGAGCAAGAATCACATACTTTATTCTTAAAACTAGAAGCAATGTTTTTAAGAAAATCTAATTTAACTAAATTCCCTTCTGAAGCATGACCCAATATTTTGTGTCATCTATCAATCGTGACGTGCATAGCCTTTCTATTTTCTTCAAAAATCACCATACGATATAGCCCCATTCGACAATCACCCGCACCAATCAAATTCCTCGATCAAAGACCCTGCATCACACAAAAATCCGAAAAAAAAAATTATGGCACACTGAAGGTTTTTTGTTAACCGGCTAATAGATAAAAGATTGCAATTGAACTGAGGGACGTGAAGGATTCCTTCAATTTTTGTGCCACACGGTAAGGTGTAATCGCCTCTTCCTTCAACCGGTATGGCATCTCCATAAGGAATCACAACAGGCCTCTCATATGCATGTTTAGTTTTGTTGTTGTGAATATCGGCTCTATAAGTCATATGTTCGGTTGCACCGGAATCAACGGCCCAATCGTAATCATCATTCAATCTACCTATCATGTTAGCCATTGGCATAGTTTCTTCACCTTCAAGTTTAGTGGATCCTCGAAAGTACTTCAAGAAGGCTTCATACCAATCTGTTGTAAGACCTAGGATGGGTCTGATGTCAACACAAGATCTCTCAGTTTGTCTATGTGTACTTTGCCTTTGCCCGGCCACCAATCTGGATACCTGATGTGTTTAAAACACCCATCACGATTGTGAAATATTTATCACAGAATGTGCAGTGCTGTGTTTCTAACTCTCGTTTTGTGGAACCTTGATTTGACTTGTTCTTTTGCCAAGAATTCCCGTCTCGTTTGTTTGGCACAAAGGTCTTGAAGGCAACAACCTCTATGGAGGGTTTTTTGTTGTTGGTGATGTTTCTTTGACGTTCATCTTTAGCGACAAGGTGATAAGCGGATCCTAAACTAAGTGTTTGCAGAAGTAGCGAGTATTTGAGTTTTGATGACATTAAAGTCACCATCGAGTCCCATGCGAAACTCATACAATCTCTCATTTTCTTGATGTTCAACGAGACATCTTCCAATTCCGTAGGTGCACCCATTGCAGATGCACTTTGGTGTGGGGCACGTAGATTGGATTTTGTCCCATAGTGATTGAAGCTTGGTGTAGTAGGCAGACACCAAAGTCCCATCTTGTCGGGTGGTGGTGAGTTGGTTCTTCAGTTCATAAGCTCTAGGAGCACTTTCTTTCCCAAATCTTTCATGTAGATCCGACCATATTTCTGAATCAGTGCTAGCATATTTGACGTTTCTTCTTATTTCTTTTTCCATAGCTGTAGTAATCCATCCTTTTATCATTGCATCACATCTCATCCAATCCATGTAGTCCTTCGATGTCTTATCTGGTTTCAGAATGGTACCGTCTATGAACCTAATCTTGTTCTTGGCGAACAAGAAATTCTCCATCTCTTGGACCCAATCCGTGTAGTTTTTATTAGACAAAGCTTCGTTGACTTGCATTTGTCCGGGAGAACTAGATGGGTGAATACAGTAAGGAGAATCATGATTTGGTGTGTTGTTGTTGTTACTGTTCTTGTTGGAGGATTCGATACCATCACCGGCCATGGAGATTTAGGGTTTCGCAGAGCGGCTAGGGTTTTTGCTTTGATACCATCTTAAAATTCATTCATTCTTATTTCATCAAAGATTAAAAGATCCTTTATATACAATACAATAAAGGATATAAAAGGATAGGAAACCTAGCTAGAAAATAAAAGATCCTTTATATACAATACAATAAAGGAAATAAAAGGATAGGAAACCTAGCTAGAAAATAGAAGATAAAAAACAAGAATAAATCAAATCCAATAGTTTCTTTGTCAACAAGTCTTGCTTATTTTAAAGCTTTTATTGGGACGCAAAATAACTAAGTTGGTAAGGTTTGATAGGTTAATTGATACGATTTGTATTCTAAAGTGTCTTATTTTTCTTTAAAAGTGGATGTACTTTAACGATTTCTAAATTAAATTCATAAAAACAAAAATAAATGAAAATGGATGAGAAAATATAAAAGAAAATGAACAAAAAAAAACAAAGAGTCATGGAACATCGCGTAGGTAAAAGTCAAAGTCTTAGTTATGAATTATTTGTACCCTCCCGAACTAGGATTATAGAACTCTCATTTCAAATGAAAATATTTCAAGACATCCTTCTTTCCGTAAACATTTCTTCAATCTATGTCCATTGAAGTATAAGCCTTAAGTATAAATAAAGTTAGATCAACAAGCCAAGGTTTAGAGTGTTGCTCAAATGTATGCTCCTCGTCACCCCTATTAAGAGAAGGCTTCAAAACCAATCTTTAAAAAACCATGCCAATATGGTAATATTGTTTAAACTGTTGGGGATTATTAGAATCAAGTACACATTACAAGGGTAGCAGAAAAATCAAATCTTGATATATCTAAGTGTACAGGAAACCTAGGATCTATGTTTTACTATTATATCACCCTATTTTGAAAAACGACATAATAAGAATTACTAACCTCTTTTTCACTTCCTTATGATCTCATACGTGTCAAATTAGTTGCAAGATGAAGGATCCAAAAAAGAACACCTCTAATGAAATTAGGCCCATACACCAAATAGCAAAAGAAAGAACCCAAAAATTAAGGTTTAATAGAAAACTCAAGAACCCTAGGAGATGGGATGAGAATTTGGTTATGGAGTAGGAGAGACAGGGTATGGGCGATTTTAGAGGGAGGAATAGTCCCTAGGGTTTACCCTAGTAGTTTATTTATAGTTGAGCAATGAGTATTCTAGAAGGATATAAACTCTAGTGTTTATTCTTTTTTGATACAAACATGCCATATCCCTATCCAAAGGATTTAGAAATCGTCCATGGCCTCTCTCCACGTGGTGTTCGAATATTCCAGTTAATCCTTATGATTAGTTAATATTCAACATCTTTAATTAATTACATCCTTTTAATTAATTAATCAAAATAATTTCTAATTAATTTATTAATTCCTTAATAAATTAACACATAACTAAACTCCATTTCTTTATGCTCTTTGGGTCATGAGGCTAACCCAAATAAACCTTGCTATTATAGGAAATATTACCAAAACAGTTAATGACCTTGGACATCATTTCTGACACAAACTAGGGTCTACAATTGAAGAGACATTACGTAAAAGGTCATCAACATAATCAGATGAAAAAATATTCAAATCCCCGTATTCTAGTGAAAGAAGAAGAAGAAGAAGAAGAACTCTTGGTGGTTTCTTAGAGGGATAACTTGATATTGTAGATTCAGAATTAGCTTAACCTTGCAAGCTTTTAAGGTAAAAAAAACTCTCACCTTGATCGTCATTTCTACTAGATCTACTTTATGGTGTTATTATTGTCGGATTAGGTGTCTAAGCCCATAAATATAATTGGTATATACTTGAATTGATAATAGCATAGTCCTTTTGGGTTGCCTTCTCTCTTGCAACTTGACAGGATGACTTTTAATTGGAGAGAGAGGTTGAATTTATTATTTGGAATAATAAATTAGTGCATAAAATGATTTATTAATATATTATAAGAATAATATATTAATTAGAAATCATAATTTTAATTAATAATTAATTAGAAATTAATTTGGAGTTTATTTTGGGATTAAATTAAGGAACTGACTGAAAGTGCAGAAGTTGTTTTGCAATTTGATGATAGTTGTGAAATTAGGCTATTGGACCCTTGAAAAGGAGTGGACGAAAAATATAGGGAGGCCCTATAAGTTTTTGTCCAAGTCTCTTTGATAAGGATTCCATGGGCTGCTTAGGCCCTAAGCTAAAAATTAGGGTTTCCTCCAACAAACCCTAGCTTTGGGACTAAGCAACAACAACTATAAAAAGAGCCTCACCCCTTAGAATTTCAGGACCATCCTTCAAAACCCTAGTAAAGCCGAAATCTTGTGCTTCCTCCTCCTCCTCCTCTCTCCTCTCATCCTCTTGCATGGAGTGTTTATAATCCATTAGAGGTGACATATTTGAGGCACTTACTCTCAAGAGTTCAAGATCTTCAAGGATTCTTTGTTATTACTACATAAAAAATCAAGGTATGTATCTAAACCCTAGTTTATATTGATTTCAAAAATATTACATGCCTCCTTGGGTTTCTAGATTTGTGTTTAATGCTTGTATGTCCAATAGAGAAAACATAGATCCTTCAATTAGGGTTGCATGCACACATAAGATTGTTTGCTATGTATAAAACCCATCAGTGGTATCAGAGTGTATGGTTTTTTGTTTTCAATTAGATTTGATATAATAGATTGAACTTGACAAAATTAGGGTTTATGGCATTTAACCCTAGGGCTTGGATTTTTCGCAAATTAGGGTTTTATAACCCTAGTTTCGAGAATTGTAAAGTATTTTTGAAGCCATTCCTTTGGCCTCCTTAAAGTCGAAATCTAGGTTGAAAGCCTTGCCTTTCCCCCGAGTCATAGATTTCAAATTAGGGTTTTGGAAAGGGTAATTGTATTTAGTAATTATTTTTTAATTATATACTAGATAATTTTAAAATCTTGTAACTATCCTTCCCTATTTTCGAAATCTAAGGGGTAAAGGATTAGGTTAAATTAATTTAATTAATTTAATGGATAATCCTTAATTGATTTAATAATTTAAATTAACTGTTTAATTTTGGATAATTATTAAATCAAAGTTTTTAATATTTAAAATTTTAAATTAAAAGGTGTTAATTTTTCGAAAATTTTAAAGTAGATTAAAAACCCTAGTATTTTAAATGTTTAAAATACACCCTTATACTATATAAAATTAAAAGTCTAATATTATATATGTATAAGACAAATTAGTCGAACCGCTAGTACGCCTCATTCACGAAACCAATCTAAAAGGGGGTATAAGGAAACTGCCTATAAAATGGCGGTTGAATGGGTGTCCACTCTCACCCACCACTTCCTTGATTGGTGGAGGGTCGTTAGCCGAACGGGTTTAATAGACACTTATTTATAATTAATAAGTATAATAGAATATATAGAGTAACAAAATGCTTTTTATAAAATTCACAATCTTAGTTACTTTAGGAAAATGTGAATTTGATGTTAATCCATGAAATTGCACATTACACGTTATAAAAGTCATTAGTGGAGCGTGTGTGGTTAACCGACACACTAACATGGACTAATAAAGGGTGGTGATGGGTAGCTCTTAAATTATCATTGATCAATGGAGCACGTGTGGTTAACCGGTACATTGATTAGGTGATAAATGACATCGAGAATACCAAGCTAATTTGCATGATTATTCACAACTTGTTTGTGATCCTCGGTATCCCAGTCACAAATAGAAAGGGCATAATCGAGATTCAACTTGCCATTGAATAATTCAATGAATCTCAAAAGATCTAGGAATTTCATTTAAAAAAAACTAATTCATTTAAATTTCATTTTTCATGGTGAAATTGGTAAATCTTCATTCACATACATTCAGATAATTTACAATTGGATTAAGGCATCCCTTTCCTAAATTGTGAATTATTGTGTAGGATCCTAGCCTTAATATTTCGTTTGGGTGTTATATTAAGGATTTCTTATCTAATAAAAACTTGTTCTTCTTTTACAGATGTCTACCTCAAACAATGCTTCTGGCTCCAACAACAACAATAATTTCTCGAACACCTTCTCGCTCTTTAGCATTTGTGCCAAGGTCACATTCGATGGCTGCAATTTTAATGATTGGATGTGCAACATTAGGATGGCCTTGCGATTCGAGGACAAGGAATATATCCCCGACAAAGAGTTGAACGAGATAGATGAATCTAAAGCTACTCCTGAAGAAATAGTTAAGTACAGAGACCACTGCAAAGACGCGACCAAAGTGTTGTGTATCATGGTGGCAACTATGAATCCTGAGCTATAGCGGTTTTATGAGGACTATTGGCCTTATGAGATGTGCAAGGACTTGATGGAGAAGTACCATCAAATAGCACATTAAGAAAGGTATGAGATAGTCAAGTCACTCCTAAACACCAAGATGAAGGACGGAGAGTCCATCATGACCCACCTGCAACGCATGCAGTGCTATGTGGATTTTTTACTAAAACTTAACGTGAATTTCGATGAGGAATTGGCTATCGATATAGTCTTTCACTCATTGCCTAGTTGTTATGATCAGTTTAAAATGACTTATCATTTGAACAAAGAGGAAGTCACGTTGAGTCAGCTTCAAAGCTTGTTGAGAACTGCTGAGAGAGGATTGAAAGGAAAAGGTATTGACTCCACTCTTACGACTGTTGCTCCCATCTTTTCCATTGGGCAAGGGAAATGGAAAAAGAGGAAAGCACCCTCGAAACAGAATTAGAAGGGAAAGTCTCAAGACGGGTCATCAAGCAATGGTCCTAAAGGCAAGTCTAGTTCTAATGCTCCCCCGCCTCTGACCCCAAAGAGGCTACTTGCTTCTACTGCCATGAAAAGGGGCATTGGAAAAGAAGATGCCCCAAATACTTGCAGGATATTAAGGATGGCAAGATCAAGCGTACCTCGGCAGGTATTTACATTATTCTGTCTAAAACTCATCGCATTCTAATTATTGGGTCCTTGATATAGGATGTGGTTTTCACATTTTCTCTGACTTGCTGGGACTAAAAGAAAGTAGGAATGTGGAGCTTGGGAAGATGAAACTGATAATGGGCAATAGGAGATCGTTACTTGTTACCAAGATCGGTGTTTATTCTTTAATGCTTAGTAGTAGGTTGTGTTTAGACTTAAACAATTGTTGCTACTCGTCATGGATGACGAGGAATATTATTTCTTTTCATGGTTTGTACAGACAAGGTTTTAGATATTCTTTCAATAATGAGAATGGTTCTATTAATGCTTATTATAAATGGTGTATTTTATTTTGAAGCATTGCCTTGTGATGGTGTATATGAAACTATGATGGTTGTAGACAATATAGGAAATAGTGTATTGCAAATTGATTTGTTTAATGGTTTAGACAAAGCATGAATGTGGCATTGTCGTCTTTGACATGTCAACAAGAAACGCATTGTCCAACTCTAAAAGGATGGAGTGTTGGAATCATTTGACCTAAGGCCAGATGATACATGTGAATCTTGTTTGCTTGGAAAGATGACTAAATCAAATTTCACTGGTACTTGTGAAAGAGGTGAAGGATTGTTAGATCTCATATACACGGATGTGTGTGGGCCCTTCAGATCCACCACAAGGGATGCAAATCGATTCTACGTGACTTTTACTGATGATTATAGCAAATATGGATATATCTACTTAATCAAGCATAAGTCGGAAACCTTCGAAAAGTTCAAAGACTTCAAGCAAGAAGTCGAGAATCAATTAGGCAGGAAGATAAAGATGCTTAGGTCCGACAGAGGCGGTGAGTATCTTAGTATTGAGTTCCACGACTACCTCAAGGAATGTGGAATTGTTTCATAATTGACACCTCCTAGGACACAACAACTTAATGGAGTGACTGAGAGGCGTAATTGAACCTTGTTGGACATGGTTCGTTCCATTATGATTCGAGGTTCACTTCCATTCTCATTCTGGGGGTATGCCTTAGAGACTTTTTCCCATATTCTAAATTTTGTCTTGGCAAAGAAGGTTTCCAAAACACCTAACGAGATGTGGATAAGGAAGGTTCCGTCGTTGGCACATATCAAGGTTTGGGGTTGTGAAGCTTTCGTTAGACGAGAGACTCGTGACAAGCTTGAACCTCGAAGTGAGTGATGTATTTCATCGGCTACTCATAGAAATCCTTTGGATACTTGTTCTACAGACCTAGTGAAAATGTGGTCTGCATAGCACGAAAGGGAGTCTTTTGCGAGAGAGAAATCATATGAAATGAGGACAGTGGGAGTACAATTGATCTTGAAGAAATTCAAGAGTCAAGCGATGAAGGAACCTCTTACACTAGCGCTCAACCTGAGGAAGAAGTTCTTGTTGAACCTATTGATGAGTCATTATCTCTCAGACGTTCCTATCGAGTTAGAACAACACCTAAGTTTTATGGATTCCATATTACTATAAATGGTGATACGTTTATCAGTGATAGCACACTGGTAAATTTGGATGAGCCTTCTAATTACAAGGAAGCCATGAAGGGCCCTGAGTCTGCTAAATGGAAAGAGGTAATGGACAGCGAGATCAAGTCCATGTATGACAACCAAGTTTGGAATTTAGTTGATAATGTGCCAAGTCGTAAGACATTTGGGTGCAAATGGATCTTCAAGAAGAAGACAGACATGGATGGAAAGGTACACCCTTTCAAGGCTCGACTGGTTGCGAAGGGCTTTACTCAAACCCCGGGGGTTGACTATGATGAGACCTTCTCGCCAGTAGATAAGATTAAATCTATTAGGGTTATGTTAGCCACAGCTGCGGTTCATGATTATGAAATTTGGCAGATGAATGTCAATACCGCTTTCCTTAAAGGAAAGTTGGATGAGGATGTTTACATGAGTTATTAAGAGGGTTTTGTGGATGCTAAGTACCCCCAATAGAGTATGTAAGCTTGATAAATCAATCTATGGATTAAAGCAAGCTTCTCTCAGATGGAATCTTTGTTTTGATGAGAAAGTCAAAGAGTTTGGTTTCTCTAGGAGTGAGGACGAGTCATGTGTATATGTCAAAGCTAGTGGGAGTATAGGCAGCTTTCTAGTATTGTATGTTGATGACATACTACTCATAGGAAACGACGTTCCAACCTTGCAGGAAGTTAAATCCTGGTTTAGAAAGTGTTTTGCTATGAAGGATCTGGGAGAGGCTGCATATATTCTGGGAACAAGAATTTTGAGGAATAGGAGTAGAAGACTAATTATACTTAGTCAAAGCACTTACTTGGATAAGGTGCTAAAGCGTTTATGGAGAATTCAAAGAAAGGAGAGTTACCTATCTAGAGGAATACCAAACTGAGTAAGACTCAGATTCCGAGTATCGATGTCGAGATAGCGGAAATGAGCCGGGTTCCATATGCTTCCATCGTTGGATCAATTATGTATGCTATGACATGTACTCGTCCTTATGTGGCTTTTGCTTTAAGCATGGTTAGTCGATATCAGGGAAACCTGAGTAAGGCTCATTGGATAGCGGTTAAGAGCATTCTTAAGTATCCACGAAGGACTAAGGATTGGTGTGACAACCTGAAAACTTTTACTTTGATATCTCAGTCAGTCAACTCAACTCAATGTCAGACTCACTCCTGCTATCATTTAGCACAATTTGGAGTCTGTTTGAGTGTTCTAAGCCCAATGCACTTAAGGAATAAGCGTCAGGAAGTACCTGTTATAGCCTCTGTTGATCTAATCCATCCTTAACCTCATCAAGAGGAGTTCACGGCATCAAGCACTTGAGTTTACGGCCGTAAACTCAAGGAGGGCCGTAAACTCCCCTATATAGGCTCATATTCTTCAACTTACCTCATTAGTTCATTTCCACCTCAAGAACACCCCATTTCTCTCTCAACTATCATCTCGATCTTCATCCTAGATCTTCAAAAGTGGTAAGTATTCTTCCTTGTCTTGTTGATTCACCTCTTAATCTAGCATTCTCTCATGATTTCATCCATGAAAATCATGTTTTCATAGATCTTCAAGTTTCACCAAGAACACCAAGAACACACACTAGTGTTCTTGGCCAATATCAACCATTTCAAGCTTCTAGATCGTAAGTGCTCTTCCCTATACTTCTTATCTAGTTATTATCCATGCTTGGAGACTTGAAACATCCACTTTCCCAAGAGCATCTTGAGTTTACGGCCCAAGATCTCCCTTGGCCGTAAACTCAATATTGAAGCATGTATGGACCATAAACCCTAAAAGATGCAAAGCTAGTGACCCAGAACCCTTCCTTGATGATTGAAGGGCCTTAAAATTCACTTAAATACATAAATAAGTATGAGTTTACGGTCGTAAACTCCTTAGGGATGTAAAATCATCAAAAGCCTTCAATGGGTTGGTCTTTTTTTCATTCAAGTGTAGAACAAAGGTCCCTAAAAGTTTCCATAGCTTTCAAACCAACATTAGGCATGTTTGACCATGAGTTTACGGCTGTAAACTCCCTTGGGCCGTAAACCCATGGTAGTAAACTCATGTGAGTGTCATCCTACCCTCCTTTGATGAATCACATGTGATTCCAAGACTCGGTCAAAGTGTTTCCTAGTCCTGGAAGGTGTTTCCTTTCATATAGTTGCTTATAAACACTATATTCATGCCAATATTTGTCATTATATGTCATTTAGGACTTGCTGTGTCTCGGGACTTCATTCGTGAAACTTCTCATCCTTACACGTGATATGTGCATAATTAGTTAATTATTTAGTACATATTCTTAATCATTTTTAATTAATTATATGAATAATATGGACAAAAGGTACTTAAAATGTTTTGAATTTTGTTTTCAGTCCAGAAGATATGCTTGGAAGTAAAAGGGGAGCAAGGAGAAGCAATTGAAGATCAAAGAATGAAAATAAGAGACAAAAGACCACCTACTCGGCGAGTAGACGACTCTACTCGGCGAGTACATGAGGATGTTCTAGAAGATAGCTACGATTCCTGATTCAAGACGGATAACTATGCACCTACTCGGCGAGTTGGTCCTGCTACTCGCCGAGTACACCCTGTTTTGAGATATCTATAAAAACCGAATCTTTATCGAATGGGACGACATTCCTGGCGATTTTTGAAGGTCAAGCTGCGATTAAGAACCCTAGAAGATGCTGAGGAACCCTAAGCTTCAATCTTTTGAAGAATTCAAGCAATTAGGTTAATCCTACCACTTAGATTTAAGAATTGAATATGTTTGATCTAGAAAACCTTGTTTTTATGATTGTTTCTACTGCAACTATGAACTAAATTCGTTTTGTTTCTGTTTGGGGAATACCAAGGAACTCCTATGGTTTAATTATTAGTTTTTGTTTGATTGTTTATTGGTGATTTATTAAATTAAGTTTGTTAAAGAACCTTATGCATTAATCACTACTATTTTCTGTTAATTGGAAGACAATTAGGCTGCATGAACATCTCTTAGTTGTTAACCTCATATGTCTATGTGAACAATAAACCATATGCTTAGAAGTAATGATTATGAAACTAAGATTAATAAGACAATAGGAAGATTAATGTGTGAGCTTGTTTGAGAAACCATCAAACAAGAGGTTAATTGAATTAATAACTTAATTGACCATTACAAATCTTATTTAATCCAAACCATTAATCTAGGGAATTAATTAGTTTAAACACTTGATCACCGCTTAAATTAGTTAATTGTCTAAGGGTTAGGAGTAATGAACATGAACCTAACCATTATAATTGGTAACCAATAGCAATTAATCTATCATAAATACAAATAACCATAGGAGTGAATTGGTTGAACCTAAATAGAAACATCTTTATCAAACTTGGTGAATAGTTGTTGCTTTAGTTATTTAGTTAATTTAGTGTGCCTAAGTTTCTAGCCTTGCAAAACTAGAAGAAACCCCTTTTACTTTTATTAGTTGTTTTAGTTAAAATTAGTTATTAGTTTAATTTCCTGTTCCCTGAGTTCGACACCTTACTTACTAATCTATACCACTAAAAGACAGGTTCACTGCCTTTGTGTGTTAAATTTATTAATTAAAAGTAGGGATAAAACAAGTGCATTTTACACACATCAAGTGTTTGGCGCCGTTGCCGGGGAACGGTTCTAAATAATTAATCTAATTCCTAATTTTTTCGATCCTTTGTGTGAGTTTACTTGCATAGAGTTCATTTATTGCAATTTAGTAATTAGTAATTAGGTTTTAGCATCTGTTTTAGTTTAGTATTAAATTTAGAATTTTTTCAAAATATCACTGATACTCGCCGAGTGCAATCGCACCTACTCGGCGAGTAGCAGTTTATTTAGCAGTAAATTTTAATTTTTTTTAGTACATTTTTTTTTGTTCTTTTTACGATTTTATTCTGTTTATTTCAGGACTTTCATGACCAGAGGATCAAACACCCCGCTGGTAGCCCCGTTTGAAGATCCCGAAACCGCATTGAAAAGAAACAAAGGAAAGGACGTGGAGAGTTCAAGTACACCAAATAAATCACCCTTGTCCAATTTGAAGACTGTTTTTGGGAAAAAGAAGAGCAGCAAATCAGGAGCATCCAGCGCTTCCTTAGTAATCGACGAACCGGCTAAGGAGGATATCGAGTACGAGACCGAAGAAGAAAAGGACCCGACATACGAGCACGAAACCGAATCCGAGGAAGAGTTAGCTGTCACAATGGCTAACATTGATGAAATCCCCATGGGAGAATGGAAGAAGAGGATGCGAGACGACACTGGCCCGGGACTTGTGCAACCCGCAATTCTCGCGACTGCTACCTTCGAGCTAAAGGGTCATATCCTAGCTTTACTTAAGGAAATACCTTTTTATGGAAAAGACCATGAAGATGCCTACAAACACTTGGATGAAGTCAATGATGTAGCTGATTACTTCAATGTTCCAAATGTGCCCCGCGAGACTCAGCTACTTCGTATGCTTCCGGTGACATTCAAAGGTGCTGCAAAAGACTGGCTCAAATCACTCCCCCCCGGATCAGTCACCACTTGGGCCAAGATGAAAGAAGAATTCATTGATCACTTTTGCCCACCTTCCAAGATAGCCAAGTTGAAGAAGGCCATTGCTAACTTTGAACAACAAGCTGGAGAGTCGCTATACAAAGCTTGGGAAAGGTACAAGAGCTTGCTAAGAAACTGCCCACACCATGACCTCAACAGCCAGCAAGAAGTGTCCATCTTCTATGATGGAGTCAATGTCACAACCAGGCAGTTGCTAGACTCGCAAGGCCCGCTCACAAAGAAGCCACCCCTGGTGATCAAAGAATTGATTGAAGAATTCTCTAAACACTCTAGAGAATACCACAACCCTAGGCATGATGTCACTAGGGGAGCTGCCTATGCAGCTACTGAAGACTTATCTGCGGTCATGGCTATGATAAAAACCATGGATAGGAGGATGGATAAGATGGATCAAACAATCCATGCTATTCAGGTGGGTTGTGAAAATTGCAATGGGCCTCACCTCACTAGAGACTGTGATTTAGATGAAAATGGCAACAAGAAGGCGCAAGTGTGTTACTCAAGTGGAGACCGATATGATGAAGACTGGAGAAAACAAAAGAAAGATTGGCTCCCTTATGAAGAGTACAAGAAAGCCAAGGAGGAAAGGTTTAGGCAAAAGGGGAGAGGGTTCTACCAAAAAGAGGAGCCGGTGCAAGAAAGGAAGCCAAGCTTGGAAGAAATGCTCACAAAATTTGTAGCTGCTTCAGAAAAAAGACACAGTGACCATGATGCTGCAATTCAAGAAACAAGGACCATGCTAAGGAACCAGCAAGCATCTATTCACAATATAGAGACACAGCTTGGGCAACTTGCTCAACAAATCAACCAAAGATCACCGGGCGAACTCCCTAGCAAAACTGAAAATAACCCACGAGGTGCGCAAATAAACATTGTCACAACAAGAAGTGGGAAGATAATCACTCCCCTGGCACCTATTCAGACTGAGTCATCCAAGAAATCACAGAAGGAGGAGCCAGAAAAGCAAACAGAAAACCAAGAATTGCACTCTAACAGTCCTACTCGTCGAGTACCACGTATGGACTCGGCGAGTACATCTCAAAAACCCACCGCACAGGTTCCTGAAAAACTTTATCAGCCTCCCATGCCATATCCAACCCGAGCTAAGAAGGAGAAGCAGGAAGAGGAGTATCAGAAGTTTCTAGATCACATCAAGACTCTTCAAATCAACATACCATTCATTGAAGCCGTCATGCAAATGCCCAAATATGCAAAGTTCCTTAAGGAACTCCTCACCAATAGAAAGAAGATGGAAGAAGTGAAGAAGGTGGTACTCAATGAAAACTGCTCAGCTGCTATGCTAAATAGGCCACCTAAGAAGAAAGGCGACCCGGGGAGCTTGACCTTACCTTGCCAATTTGGCAACTTGACCATCATTCATGCCTTAGCCGATTCGGGAGCAAGTGTGAATCTAATGCCATATTCGTTCTTTAAGAAGCTAGATCTCCCGGAACCAAGGCCAATTCGCATGGCAATACACTTGGCAAACAAAACAGTCACCTTTCCAAGAGGCATATGCGAAGACATACTAGTCAAGGTGGATAAATTTGTCTTTCTTGTTGATTTCATCATTCTAGACATGGAGGCGGATCCACAAGTACCAATCATCCTTGGAAGGCCCTTCCTCAACACGGCCAGCGCTATAGTAGACATGAGAGACTTAAAGCTCACCTTGCGGGTCGGGGACGATTCAATAACATTCGGGGTGGACCAAGCTATGAAGTATTCTAGGAGCAGTGACGACACGGCATTCTCAATCGACATGCTTGATGAACTATTAGAGGAAGACATACCTGAAGATTCCAGCAAGTTTGCAGCTTTAGATGAAGCATTTGATCCAGAAAAAGATTTACTAGAAATTGAAAGACTGTTGGAAAAAGCGGAGTATGAAGAACTAATGAAGCAATATGACAGCCCTACTTGCCGAGTAGGGCCGATCTACTCGCCGAGTATATCTGAAGAAAAGGCAGAAATCGTAAATGCAGCCACAAACTCGCCGAGTACCCTACCTGTACTCGGTGAGTCCAACAGTCAGAGCCAAAAATCAGAGCTGAAAACTTTACCAGATCATTTGGAATATGCGTTTCTCGAGGAAGGCAACCAAAAGCCAGTAATTATAGCCTCTGACCTGACCAATTCTAAAAAAGAAGAACTTGTGCAAGTATTGAAGAGGCGGAAACGGGCCATAGCATGGAGCATCACCGACATCAAGGGAATAAGTCCATCCTATTGCTCCCACAAGATCAAACTGGAAGAAGGAGCAAAGTCGGTTGTACAACACCAAAGAAGACTGAACCCAAATATGCAAGAAGTAGTCAAGAAGGAAGTGGTCAAGCTCTTAGATGCGGGAATTATATATTCCATTTCCGACAGTCCATGGGTGAGTCCGGTCCAAGTGGTGCCCAAGAAAGGAGGGATGGCGGTCATAACCAATGAAAAGAATGAGCTAATTCCGACACGAACGGTAACCGGTTGGAGAGTGTGCATTGATTATCGAAAGCTAAACGATGCCACTCCTAAAGACCATTTTCCCTTACCTTTTATTGATCAAATGCTAGAAAGATTATCAGACCATAGCTATTATTGTTTTCTAGATGGATTTTCGGGGTATTTTCAAATACCCATAGACCCAATGGACCAAGAAAAGACCACATTCACTTGCCCAAGTGGGACTTTTGCTTATAGACGCATGCCTTTTGGGTTATGCAATGCACCCGCGACTTTTCAAAGGTGCATGACAGCTATATTCCACGATATGGTGGAAAAATTCATGGAAGTTTTTATGGACGACTTTTCCGTTTTTGGATCATCTTTCCATGATTGTCTCACTAATCTTGACTTAATGCTTGCTAGGTGTGAAAAAACCGACTTGGTACTTAATTGGGAGAAATGCCATTTTATGGTTAAGGAGGGTATAGTGTTGGGCCACAAGATTTCCAAAATGGGAATTGAAGTGGATAGGGCAAAGATAGACACTATTGCCAAATTACCCCCACCAACCAATGTGAAGGGCATTAGGAGTTTTCTAGGACACGCGGGTTTTTACCGGCGTTTCATAAAAGATTTTTCCAAAATAACTAGACCTCTAACACAACTACTACTAAAAGATGCACCATTTAATTTCACTAAAGAGTGTTTAGAGGCATTTGAATTTTTAAAGGAAAAACTAACTAATGCCCCGATCATTATTGCACCAAATTGGAACTTACCTTTTGAGATTATGTGTGATGCTAGTGACTATGCATTAGGAGCTGTCATTGGTCAAAGGTTTGATAAGCACTTTCAACCCATATATTATGCTAGCAAGACCCTAAACCCAGCCCAAGAAAATTACACCACCACGGAAAAAGAATTACTAGCTGTGGTGTATGCCTTTGACAAATTCCGCCCTTATTTGGTTTTATCTAAAACTACTGTTTTTACTGACCACTCGGCTATCAAGTATTTGTTTTCCAAACAGGATGCCAAGCCAAGACTAATACGATGGGTGTTGCTTCTTCAAGAATTTGACATAGAGATACGAGACAAGAAGGGAATGGAGAATGTGGCAGCCGACCACTTGTCAAGGCTTGAGAACCCGTAATTGCAAGAAGATATAGTAGGAGACGACTTCCCAGACGAGTACTCATGGTGACAGTGGGAGAAGAGCCATGGTTCGCGGACATAGCTAATTATTTAGCTACAAAATACATCCCGAAAGACTTTAGCAGCCAACAAAAGAAGAAATTCTTTGCTGAAATAAAATATTACTTTTGGGATGACCCATACCTCTTCCGAAGCTGTGCGGATGGAATCATAAGAAGATGCATATTCGGGAAGGAAAGCCGGAAAATACTAGAGCATTGTCATAGCGGGCCCACAGGAGGACATCATGGAGCACACTACACGACGAAGAAGATCTTTGACATTGGGTTTTATTGGCCAACAATTTTTAAAGATGCAACCCAATTTGTCAAAGAATGTGATGCTTGTCAAAGGGTGGGAAACATTTCATCTCCAAATGAAATGCCACAACATAGTATCCAAGTATGCGAGGTGTTCGATGTGTGGGGAATTGACTTCATGGGACCATTTCCCATGTCTAAAGGAAACAAATACATACTAGTGGCGGTGGACTACGTATCTAAGTGGGCGGAAGCACAAGCATTACCAACAAATGACGGACGAGTGGTAGTACGGTTTTTAAAGAAACTATTTTCACGGTTTGGAGTCCCGAAAGCCCTTATTAGTGACCGAGGCACACATTTTGCCAATGATCAATTGGAAAAAGTGTTAAAGAAATATGGAGTCACCCATAAGTTTTCCACATCATACCATCCACAAACTAGTGGACAAACCGAAGTAACAAATCGAGCCTTAAAGCGAATCTTGGAGAAATCGGTGGGGAGCAATCGCAAGGAATGGTCGGATAAGCTAGATGATGCACTTTGGGCCTTTCGTACAGCTTTCAAAACACCTATTGGTACCACACCATATAGGTTAGTTTATGGGAACCAATGCCATTTACCGGTGGAGCTAGAACACAAGGCGTTTTGGGCATTAAAGAGTTGTAACTTCAACATGGATGAACTAAAGAGCAACCGGTTAATGCAAATGAATGCTCTTGAAGAACTAAGGAATGATGCATACTCCAGCTCATGGCTCTATAAAGAAAAGACTAAGATGTGGCATGACAAGAGGATCAAAGATAAACAAATTCATGAAGGTCAAAAAGTGTTGCTCTTCAACTCAAGACTCAAGCTTTTCTCGGGAAAACTCAAGTCCAGGTGGGATGGGCCTTTCATAGTGAAGACGGTGTTTCCACATGGTGCTATAGAGCTATTATCAAGAGATGGCACGCCTTTCAAGGTCAATGGTCATAGGGTTAAAACATATGAAGAAGGAGTCCCCCGTAATGAAGGAATGGAAGAATTGCTGTTGTTGGAAAAGAATGCAGCCACGTAGAAGGGGAGGAGTCCAGCTAATGACTCCCTAAAAAGAAGCGCTTCTCGGGAGGCAACCCGAGTTTCAAGTTTGCCTTTTCTTTCCTTTTCTTTTACTTTAGTTTTTCTTTCTTTTCTTCATTTATTTTGAGAACATAGCTGCTTGAGGACAAGCTATGCTTAGAGTGTGGGGTGGAGGTTTTTTTTTTAAAAAAAAAAGGAGAAAATACATAAATTTTTTAAATCTATCACAAAAATTTTCAACTGTAAGGTTTACTCGCCGAGTAGGGCCGTATACTCGGCGAGTACTTACCCGAGTAACCCGAAAAAACGTGTAACTGCATATGTACTCGGCGAGTACTTACCCGAGTAACCCGAAAAAACGTGTAACTGCATATGTACTCGGCGAGTAGGTCCGTTCTACTCGGCGAGTAGCCGATTTACACGGGTGAATAATAAGTCTGTAAAAAGTGGGTTTTTCACCCATTACCCCTCACACTCGCCGTGCACAACAACCCTCGAGCAGCCAAGCGATTTTTCGCGAGTTCGTCCAACTTTCTCTGAATTTCTAATCGTTTCTCATCGTTCAACCAAAAAGGTAACATATTTACACTATAAACTCCTTAAAGGTTTGATCTTTATCACGGATTTGCCCCGATTTGACTTGATTTCGGATTTGGGGGTTTCCTCCAATTCTAGGGTTTCAAATTAGCCATGAATTACGCGATATTAGGACGAATTTCTTTATGATTTGTGGTTAGATAATCTATTACAACAAAACCCTGTAGGAAAATTGGATTATTAACTGCTATACACAGGTCCGAGCCATTCCCAGTCCCGCAGTTCATCCTACTTGCCGAGTAGAGTCGTGTACTCGGAGAGTAGGTCACAGGCAGACCCAATATTTTTTTGTTTTTAATTATTGGGTGTTGTTTGTTGCTGTGTTCTTGATATGTGTATACAGGTAGCATGGCAAGAAGGGGTCAATCTTCGCGAGGGGGAAGCCATGGTGATATGCCATGGCTATCTTTTCAACAAATTACGTCCAAATCATCAAAAACAAGAGCTCTAAACAGACTGGAGGCACTTAGGCAGAAGGAAATTCACCTTCCAAATGCAGTGGATTGGGGATGGATGGGAAATGTTGGTTTGGAAGAAGAACTCACCCCGTACTTGGTAAAGGATTGCAATTTGGGACATGCCAACATCACTTGTGATGGTTGGTTGCAGTTATTTAAAATCCAAGAGCCGGTTTACGCTGAGTTGTGCTGGGAATTCTTTGCTACCATCTCATTTCGAGGTGGTAGTGAGTTCTATAATCCTAACACAATCTCTTTCTCTTTGGGCGGGGAGCTGCGACAATGCAGCATGGTGGAGTTCTCATGGAGGTTGGGTGTTTATGACCAAGACATGGTGATGACGGACTATTTTGAAGCCTTCTTGGAAAATTGTTGCAAAGAACTTCCTGAGGAGGTGGTGGCGTCTACATGGTGGAACACAATTGCCAACCGAGTCTACATTCCCTCCACCGCGCAAAAAGGTCACATTCGTTCTCCGATCCACCGACTCATTCACCGGTTTGTGGCTAGTACGATAAACATGCGGAAGGATGGGGAAAAAGTCCCCACCCTTGACATCTTCTACTTGTGGAGCATCATCACTCCAGACGTTTTTTGCAACCTTCCTTACTGCATTGCCAAATTTCTTGCTGAGGGGGCGGTCAAAGAGAAGATCAATTCAAAGATAAATGGAGGCATGTTTATTACTCGACTGGCCAAGTCGTATGGGATACTTGATCTACTGCAGGCTAGGGCGCTCACGGTTATCCACCCTCCACCATTCAACACTGCACTTTATAGGAGGGCACGGATAGTTGAAAAGTTTGGTGATTCCTTCACTATTCCACATGAAGATGAGCCGGCGGTCCCCGAGGAGCCGGGAAGGCGGGTCCGACAAAGGAGCGAACGGGTGCGGGAGGATCCACCGGTTATTCCGGTGGAGGATAATGATGGTTGGAACCAAATAGAGTACCGACGCTACTTGGATGATATTGGGCAAGGGGTAAACTACACTAAACAATCTTTCGAGTACCTCTTTCAACAAATGCAAATTGCCCCAAGACCTGGACCCGACTATCCCTATATCATGAATTGGGATGAGAGGATGCGAAGAAGAGATGGAGAGGGAGGAAGTGGAGCAGGAGGAGCTGGAATGGATGATGAAGATTGAAGAATTTGTTTTTTTTTGCTTATGATGTTTTGTTCTAAGACAATTGTTAAACACTTTGGATTTTGTTTTATGGTGGTTGGATTATTAGTGTCACTGTTAGTTTTTTTTTCAGGGATTGAAGATAGGGAAGCATACTAACTAGTGAGGGTCAAGAAAGGAATGAGAGATTTTTAAGCAATTATGGAGTCTTGTCCTTAGGATTGAGTCTGTAAGGGTCGAGGGTCATAGGGAGTGTTGTTGCTGAAGGAATTCGAGTGAGGGTCAAGTTACATTTCTGATTTCAACACCAAAGTCGAGAGAAGCAGCGACTAGAACAATTTTGGAAAAACACTCACTACTCGCCGAGTGCACAAACTCTACTCGGCGAGTCCATGCGATATTACACGATCTTATTTTGCATCAAGGCCTACTCGCCGAGTCCACGATCCTACTCGCCGAGTAGCCTGCTACTTTTGGAATTTCAGAATTGCTTTGAACATTTTCACTGCAACATTCATACACTTTTTGTGAGGGATTACTACTAGAAACTTTCTAACGACCTTGTTCCGTGGAATTTTTGAGCTGTCAACCACACGAGACGCATGACACCCGTGCCATGGATGAGCTGTTCCCATGGCTAAAGTCAATTGAAGAAGGAGCTGAAGAGGAGAGTGGCAACCTATCGACTGCTACCCCAGGGGAGTTTGTTCCAATTCTCTCTATATTTGCATTTTTATTTTGCATAATATGCAATGAGGGCATTGCATAAAATAAGTGTGGGGTAGGGGGTTAGTCACATATTAGAAAATTTAGAATCTTAATTTAGGCTAATTTAAAAAAAAAATTGTTGCATACCAAAAATATGACTTAAGGATTTAATTTAGGAAATTTTGGTAAAAGAAAAATTAGGATTCCATGTTAGAATTATGTTGATAATTGCATGAAGACCCAAATGTTTAGTTGAGCCTATATATGTTCCAGTGCATTTGTGGCTTCCTTATTTCAGTGAAATCATGAGACAAAAACACAACCTTGCTCAGCCTGAGGGATGCAATATGTTTAGCAGCCTAAACTTGAAATGTATCCAGGAAAATTGTTATCATTAGCCAATAAAGGTTGAGATTGAGCGCCCCTGTTTAAGCATGTAGGGATTTGAGTGAAAAAAAGTGAGGAATACATGGTAAAAAAAAAGAGAGAATTACTAGAAAAGTTGTAAGAATTTTGGAGCAAATAAAGTGAAGATCTAAAGATCAAAATTCCAAGAAAATCCAAAGAAGTTGAAGATACCAAAAATCAAATAATAAAGGTGGTAAATTCAAAGAAATCAAAGGTCAAATATCAAAGAAGAGATGAATTCAAAAGAGCTCCATAGTGGTATCAAAAAGTTGTAATTCTAGATTATGTATGCTTGGGTTGCTCAATTAAAAATACCTTGAGGGTAAGAGGTTTTCTGCGGATGGATTCGGAGGGTTGCATAAAATGAGCATAGTTCGAGATGAGTGGGCAAGTGTTTATGAGGATTGTGAGTATTTGGAGTATGGGAGGTTTTTAGGAAAAATTTTAGACACAAATGCATGCGTTGCGGTCTTGGCATAATGGCTGGGTTAGATTGGAGTTGTTATATATGATTTTAATATGTTTAAAATTTAGTTTTGCTTGGGGGCAAGCAAAAGTCAAGTGTGGGGTATTTTGATATGTGCATAATTAGTTAATTATTTAGTACATATTCTTAATCATTTTTAATTAATTATATGAATAATGTGGACAAAAGGTACTTAAAATGTTTTGAATTTTGTTTTCAGTCCAGAAGATATGCTTGGAAGTAAAATGGAAGCAAGGAGAAGCAATTGAAGATCAAAGAATGAAAATAAGAGACAAAAGACCACCTACTCGGCGAGTAGACGACTCTACTCGGCGAGTACATGAGGATGTTCTAGAAGATAGCTACGATTCCTGATTCAAGACGGATAACTATGCACCTACTCGGCGAGTTGGTCCTGCTACTCGCCGAGTACACCCTGTTTTGAGATATCTATAAAAACCGAATCTTTATCGAATGGGACGACATTCCTGGCGATTTTTGAAGGTCAAGCTGCGATTAAGAACCCTAGAAGATGCTGAGGAACCCTAAGCTTCAATCTTTTGAAGAATTCAAGAAATTAGGTTAATCCTACCACTTAGATTTAAGAATTGAATATGTTTGATCAAGAAAACCTTGTTTTTATGATTGTTTCTACTGCAACTATGAACTAAATTCGTTTTGTTTCTGTTTGGGGAATACCAAGGAACTCCTATGGTTTAATTATTAGTTTTTATTTGATTGTTTATTGGTGATTTATTAAATTAAGTTTGTTAAAGAACCTTATGCATTAATCACTACTATTTTCTGTTAATTGGAAGACAATTAGGCTGCATGAACATCTCTTAGTTGTTAACCTCATATGTCTATGTGAACAATAAACCATATGCTTAGAAGTAATGATTATGAAACTAAGATTAATAAGACAATAGGAAGATTAATGTGTGAGCTTGTTTGAGAAACCATCAAACAAGAGGTTAATTGAATTAATAACTTAATTGACCATTACAAATCTTATTTAATCCAAACCATTAATCTAGCGAATTAATTAGTTTAAACACTTGATCACCGCTTAAATTAGTTAATTGTCTAAGGGTTAGGAGTAATGAACATGAACCTAACCATTATAATTGGTAACCAATAGCAATTAATCTATCATAAATACAAATAACCATAGGAGTGAATTGGTTGAACCTAAATAGAAACATCTTTATCAAACTTGGTGAATAGTTGTTGCTTTAGTTATTTAGTTAATTTAGTGTGCCTAAGTTTCTAGCCTTGCAAAACTAGAAGAAACCCCTTTTACTTTTATTAGTTGTTTTAGTTAAAATTAGTTATTAGTTTAATTTCCCGTTCCCTGAGTTCGACACCTTACTTACTAATCTATACCACTAAAAGACAGGTTCACTGCCTTTGTGTGTTAAATTTATTAATTAAAAGTAGGGATAAAACAAGTGCATTTTACACACATCAACACGCATACCTGTTTGAATCACCCACATCAGGTGAGTTCATACCCCGTAATGAATCTTTTAACTGTTTTAAATGCTTTTAAGGGGGGGGGGGGGATACAAGTTGAACACAATGATAATTGTGTAATTTTTTTTATAAATGTCTTTCAAAATGTTGCTTATGTCTTCTATAAGTGATCAAAACATTTCAAAAACTATTTTAAAGTTATGTTGCTTTATAGTTTAACAAAGCTCCGTTATTAAATGTGACATCCCCATTTTCACGGCCAAAAAAGACCGATTTTGTTTATGCTTTATAAAAATTAGAGTACTTCGTTTCATAAAAATGTTGCGGAATTTGTTCCCAGAAAAATACGATAAATACGTTATCAAAACATTTTCGAAGAAACGTATTTTATTCATTTTAAAACATTTGGGATGTCATCGTTAAGATAGGAACATAAGCATAAACGGAACTTACATTTATTTACACTAGTGATCTACATCTCTTTAATCTCTCAGTGTAATGTCACTTCATATCGACACCTGTGATATAAATAAACTGAGTGGGTCAGGTTGGGAAACCTGGTGAGTACATAGGGTTATCAACCCACAATAATATAATTATTATGTTTAATCATCAAACAGTTAACCCAATTACCCATCCCCATTATCTTCTTTATTCTTAAGGATCTACCCTAAGAATCAGATATTTCTTGTTCATTCATTCCTAAGGAATAGGTACGAAGTCCATTGTTGTCAATGACACGGCTGTCAAGCACAGCTGCTAGTTCTATCACTTAGGGGCAGCTGCCAGAATTGTGACATTCTATATGAGGCGCAACTGCCAGTATTGTCCTTCGAGCACAACTGCTAGGGTTATCTCATTTATTAACAGTATCGTTTGCGAGAGTCCACTCGCAATACATGTCAATGGGTTTTTAGAGTACACCGGTGAACACATCGTTCACAACACCTACAGGTTGCGAGTCTGCTAGTGTTCCACTGGACTGTCTAGAATAGTCCGTGGTTGTCATCCATACTCTGCTGAATGACGGGGCCATCATTTGGGAAAAAGGCTTCTCACATCGTCCACCTCTCACACTCACCTCACGGTCTATTTCACATCTCAAATCATCATCTAACTCATATTTCATCTATTACATCTACCCATGTCTTACCCCAACATTTTCGTAGATATAAAATACACATAAAATTTAAATCATTTAAAACGTGTATAAAATCGTTCATCCAGCATAGATAGCAAGTATTCAAATAATATGCACACACAGCACGTAATTTATATAAAATACTTCATATCTATGTGTAAGCTGAAAGTAACTATGCACTCACCTGAAAGGTGGTGACTCAGCACTCAGACAGCGCTTCGATACTCTCAAAACAATTTTCCTTCGATAAACCTAGTACCAATACCACTAGGGTTTAGTCTAACGATAACCGCGACAAATTAATTAGTCTGACTATTATTATTATTATATAAGCGTTAATAACACTCAATATAACTCATAATAATAGCCCAAATAATTGTTTTAAAGACCTAATAACATTCCTATAATTATTTGAAAGCTATATTAAAAATTGCGTAAGCGTAGCTCACTTACAACGGATTTTAACGAAAACCGGAACTTTATTTGGAGCAGCGTTTCGAAACCGAAAGACACTTATTCTCGGGACTCCGGGAGCCTCGGCGCTTCCTTCGGGCACTATGGGATTTACATAGGGTTTAGGGGTGGTTTGGGGTCTTAGAGAGAGAAAGAAACTAGAGAGAGAAAGAAACTAGAGAGAGAAAGAGTATTAATGTGAAAATGTGTGAAAAATCCAGAGACCCTCGCCCCCTTTTTATAGCTGCGAGGCCTCGGACTACGCTGGGTGTAATCCTTGGCTACGCGGCGCGTACTCCTCGGATAAGGATGCCAGATGGCGAGCTTCGGATAGGGCGACGTGGCTACTCTTCAGACCAAGCAGATCGACTACGCGGGGCGTTCCTCCTTCGCACGCAGGGCGTACCTCGTACGCGAGGCGTTCCTCGGTTACGCTGGGCGTAACCCTTGCACCAGGTGTCATCATCCGAAGCGAGGCCTTGAGCAGCAAGCAACGGTTGGGATCGTGCCACGTCAGCAATCTCGCAACAGGTCTCGTAAATTCACCTTCCAACTTCTAAAAATCATAACTTTGGCATACGAGCTCCGTTTTCAACGTTCTTTATATCCACGTGAAGGTGGGAATGTACTCTACAACTTTCATTTAGACTCCGTCGGCTAATTATGAATTTATTTTAAATTTTATATTATTAACAGGCCGGGACAGGATTGGTCCGTTAAAAATTCATAACTTCTTCATCCGACGTCCGTTTTCGCCCATATTTTTCTCGTTATGCTACTCTTAACGAGATCTTAGATTCTCGTTTAGGTCATGTCAGCTAAAACCGCTCGATCTATTATTCGAATTTCGGGTTGTACGCTACTAATCCGAAACTTCGAAAAATCATAACTTCCTCATACGAAGTCAGATTTGGGCGTTCTTTTTATCGATGTTCTTAGTTTAACATATTATAAGACTTTTGTTTATATTTCTAAGGCTAAATCTTGCTCTATCGTAAATTCACTATTTACGCTTCCTGGTGTCGTGCCGGTTCCGTCGCGAAACTTCGACGGGTCATAACTTCTTCGTTATAACTCGGATTTCGGCGGTCTTTATATGTACGAAAACCTCGTGACATATTCTACAACTTGATTAAGACTATTTATTATAAATAAACTTTTGTCGAAAAGTCGTTTTCGACCCCTATTGCCTCTAAATTGACGAGTCCGGATCTACGGACGTTACATTAAAGTACAAGCATAACTTGGTAGTAAAATGAGTCTTTTCAATATCAGTTCAAGTAGAATACTAGTAAACTATAATGGGTATAGTTTAGAGGTTCAGTTCATACTATAATGAGAAAATACTAAGATACTATAACGAGAAGATACTAAGATACTATAACAGAACGATCATACTAAGGTGCTATAGCATGGAACAACTACATGATATAATTATACCAATGAATCCCTAACTCATTGTTCTAAACAAAAGGTGATAGTTATATTGGGTATACATTATCATATAATTTTAATGTGGATGTTCACGACTTGCAATTGATTGCAGAGGTTGCATTTGGTTCCCATAATCTTTTGACATGGAGAACGTTTAGTATGGGATCTAGACATCACATTATACCTTAATAATGAATTTAAGGCAATTAGTACAACAGTAGTTACTATATACAATACTACAGTACTTACATTTTACAAACGACAAACAGAACAGTCAGGTCTAGTACATTCATTAAAAGGGACCATAATGCTAACCTTATGATTCCTTAATGTATACATCAAATGATATATATTAATAGGATCCGATAGGTAATAGGATGTGTGCTTTCCGCTTCATTTCCTGTTCCTTATTTGGTTGTGGGCTTAGAGCAGATTCACCCAGCCTATTATCCATTCAATCTTAGTTATATATATATATATATATATATATATATATATATATATATATATATATATATATATATGTTCCCTATACATTAAGTCATCATAAGGGGTACCAGGTATGGGTCAAGTCATAGGACACTAATTTAATACACAGTTTTCTAGTACAACATATACTTTTCAAAACCGAACTTTTGGTATACAAAACTAGAAACTTACCAGTAAAGGTTTTAATCGATTTTATTAGACCCATGTAAACTTAAAGGACTTTAGGTGATTGACTCTATAATACCTTAGTTTATACATCATGTTCATATATCATTAATACCTAACAGGTAGTTGGATATGTGCTTTCCACCTTATTTCATGTTCCTTGTTTGGTTATGGGCTTAGGACAGATTCAACCAATTAACTATCTATTCGATATTAGATTATATATAGCCAGTATAAACTAAGTAATTATAGAAGTAGTCCCTGTGGTCACTATTTTATTATAAGAAATACGGGTTTTCTTAAAGGATCTTTTCATTAAATATAAAGGAACTATTACAATTAACTCCATGAGTAACAAGTGAATACACCAAGGTTATATACAACGAGGACCTAACAAACAATGGAATGTGTGCTATCCGTCTTACTTCCTGTTCCTTGTTTGGTTGTGGACTTAGGGCAGATGTGCATAATTGATTGTTTGTTTACTCTGAGTTTTATATAATTTGTATCCATTTAGTACTCATATAAAGGATTGTAGAATCATTTACATATATCTTTCATCAAAGTAGGAAATATAGGATTTTATGGAGGAACAGACGAAATTTTCTGAAAACGGAACTTATAACTTACTACATTTCAACTACATTTTTCAACAACTTTCTACAACTTACTTACATCACTAAAATCTTATGAACTCGCCCGCTTAATTGTTGATCAACTCTTTCAAATAACTTGTATTCTCGGGAAACTAGTAGACATGTACTCGTGCTGGGAATTCAGAAGATGTAGCAGTATAGCTTCAAGTCTTGTTTTGCTATTTGCTTATGTATTCTATGTTTTGTGAACACATACCTTGTAAACACTTTCTTTCTAATGAAATTGTTGTTCATTACTTTGCTTACTATGATGCATGTCTTGTGATACTAAACATGACATCCTCCACCCCCGAATGTTTCCGCCGTTCTGGTTTTGGGGTGTGACAATTGGGTCCTCGCGCTTGGCGGCAATGATGAATTAAGAGTTACAGGGTATAGTGACGCCATCTTTCAGAACGATAGAGCTAGTCTACTTCCTTTCTCAATCAGGCTAGGTGTTTACCCTTAATGGAGGAGCCGTGACTTGGAAAAGTTACAAGCAAGAGACGGTGGCTGATTCTACCTATGAATCAGAGTACATTGCAGTAAGCAAAGTGTCGAAAGATTCTATATGGTTGAAAAACTTCATCGGAGATCTTTGAGCAGTACCAACCATAAAGGAGCCTATGAAGATTTTATGTGATAATGAAGGAGCGGTTGCCTTAACCAAGGAACTGAGGGATCATGGCAGATCTATACATATTGACAAAAAAATACCATTTCATCAGACATCGGGTAGAAGGACTCCTCGTCGTTAAGAGGGTATCAACAGAAAAGAATCCTGCAGATCCCCTCACAAAGGGTCTGAGTAAGATTAAGCGCGTTCAGCATGCGAGGAACATTGGTTTGAAGGATGATATTAGTTTTAGTAATTAGATAGATACTTAGAAACTTGTAACAAATAAATATAATTGATATTTGATGATTAAATAAATGGAGATTTGTTTATAAGTATTGTGTACTATGTTTTGTCAATTGTTTATCATTATGTTTCACATTTTTCATGTTTTACTTCCCAGATAATTGGATTATTCAAATTATACACAATCGATCATACTTTGGAAGTAAGTAGTGAATTAAGACTGTCATGAATTGGTTTGTAGATTGTCTAAGTGTTTAGACATATCAATGGATTGCTGCAACATTTATAAGTACTTTTGAAATGGGGATTTAAGTATTGGATTAAACTCACGCTCATAGAATTACTTCTTGGAATTTATCACGGGTAATTATGAGACGATAATATCGTATAATATTTAAACCGAGATATATGAGTTGTTGTTTACGAGTTGGTACTACATTGATAATGCGTAAATGCATCAATAACTTGATGTTATAAAACGTATTGTTGTGTACGATTTGATGAGTAAATAGTACAAGCATATAAGTCAAAGTTTATCTGTTCCTTTTGCCTTAAGGGGAAAAAGCAATATCTTGGGCCCCTCGATGATTTGGTGTTGACTTTGTGTCGGGCCCAGTCAGGACTAAATTGATGTGTTCAATTAAGTTCTTTGTCATTATAAATCAGAAATCAGGAAACAAGCTGTTGGATAATGAGAATGATTCTATTCCTGTCATTTTTCCACATGATATCTTATAGAACGGAGGATTATATGATCCCTTATCTTAGGACACGTAACTGACTAGGTCAGAGTTCGACAACGACTTTTGAGAGCTACAATGTGCTGGTCAATTTTAAAGTTGTACTTGCAGTTATAGTTATTAGACTTATCCAAGTGGGGGATTGTTGGATTAGGTGTCTAAGCTCATAACTATAATTGGTATATACTTGAATTGATAGTAGCATAGTTCTTTTGGGTTGCCTTCACTCTAGCAACTTGACATGATGAATTTTGGAGAAAGAGGTTGAATTTATTATTTGGAATAAGAAATTGGTGCATAAAATTATTTATTAATATATTATAAGAATAATATATTAATTAAAAATCGTAATATTAATTAGTATTTAATTAGAAATTAATTTGGAATTAATTATGGGATTAAAGGAACTGATTGAAAGTGTAGGGGATGTTTTGCAATTTATTGATAGTTCTGAAATTGGGCTATTGGACCCTTGGAAAGGAGTGGACGAAAAATATAGGGAGGCCCTATAAGTTTTTGTCCAAGGCTCTTTGATTAGGAGTCCATGTGTTGCTTAGGCTCTAAGCTGGAAATTATGGTTTCCTCCAGCAAACCCTAGCTTTGGGACTAAGCAACAACAACTATATAAAGAGCCTCGCCCCTTAGAATTTTGGGACCATCCTTCCAAACCCTAGTAGAGCTGAAATCTTGTGCCTCATCCTCCCCTCTCCTCTCATGCTTTTGCATAGAGTGTTTGTAAGCCATTAGAGGTGTCACATTTGAGGCACTTGCTCTAAAGAGTTCAAGATCTTCAAGGATTCTTTGTTATTATTACATAACAAATCAAGGTATGTATCTAAACCCTAGTTTATGTTGATTTCGAAAATAGTACATGCCTTGGGTTTCTAGATTTGTGTTCAAAGCTTGTATGTGTAATAGAGAAAACATAGATCCTTCAATTAGGGTTGCATGCACACATATGATTGTTTGTTATGTATAAAACCCATCAATTATTGCATTTTTTAGTCTTTTGAGTTAAAGTTGAGCTTTTGATCTACTCCAGAAGCAATGGAAGCTAGATCTTAGCTCCATTTAGGCCCCATGTTCATAAAAATGCAAACTTTATGGAGGATATCGGTCCATACATGTATTAAGATCTTTATTAAGCTTCTTTTTGAGCTTTGAGTCCCATTAAGCCGTGCATGAGTGTAAAGTTGCCAACTCTACGTGATAAGTCACCTATAGGAACCAGAACTGAGAATTTGACAAAAGTTCTTAACTGATTAAGTGCCCAATGAAGAGAACTAATCAGAGGAGTACGTTGGGCGTATGAGCTATGTATGCTCCGCATACTCAACAGTTGGGCGTTTGGGCTTGGCCTTCTCGGTTTGGGATTTCTAAGTTTGGGCCTTGTTAGGCCATTAGACTTCTGATTTGGGCTTTTGACTAGTATTTTGGGCTTCCTTGGATTTAGGCCCATGATGGATTTGGGTATAATTTGGAAGATTGGGCCATAATTGGGCTTTGGGTTTCCATTTAGGATTTGGGTCTTTTGAGTAGTTGGGTTGGGCCTTGGCTTTTGGGCCACGTAAGAAAAAGAGTAAAATGGTCTTTTTACCCTGGTTATGGGCTAAGTAGGTTAGATTCTTGGTTATGGGTCGAGATCCGATTAATAATTGGATGTTATTTTGATGATGATAGCGCGAGGATTTTCAGGACCATCAGGCAGAGATTCATTTGAGTGTTTCAGCAACTAAAGGTGAGTTTCCACACTGTGTTTAGCGGGTCGAAGAAGTTGGTGTTGAAAATAAGATACAGAACATGCCTATGACATTGAAGATGAATGTGAGACAGTTGAAGAAGAAGTTGGTGCTGAAAATAAGATTTATTTCCAAAGTTCTTAATTACGGTAAACGGTGATGATAATGTCTACAATGACTTTTCAGGTATTTATATTCTTTACAAACATGGTCTTCTTCTTATGGCAACTCAAGGAATCGGAATCGAGGAAACTATTACGCGCCTGAATATTGCATCAATTAAGAATCTGGTCCAAAGCAGATCACTAAAACGTGATCAATATCATCCTCACAATTGTTGCACGAGTGACAAGAGGTGATCGAAACATTCATTCGCCTCTTAGCAAGAGCCGCCGTAGTTGGAATGCGATCTAAACAAGCACACCACACAAAACACCCCACTTTAGAAGGAACCAGATGAACCCACACCATGGGATTGCTGACGGCACGAGTAACCTTCGAGTTGATAAGCGTTCTCAAATCATTCACGTGAAAAAACTCCATCTCTAGATAACTTGGATTTCCATATGTCTGGACTTCCGGATAAATTAATGAACAAAAGAGATAAGCCCATAAAGTCTATTGAGCTCGTCGGCTTCCACCTGATTTAGATAAAAAAATTACAAGCCCAATTAGGACCCGTAATCGACAACCTCTCAGAAAAAATAGGATTTTCGCTTATCTAATTCGAACAGTGACATAAATAGATCAACGAAAGTACCGATACCGGACCAATTGTCATACCAAAACAATGTATTATCGCCCAAGCTGATACAAAATTAGAAAATAAAAGAAAGTAGGATATCAAGAACCTCTAAAAGAAAGTAGGATATCAAGAACCTCTAAGTTTGTACATAACTACACAATATTATACCAAATCTCATCCAAAGTCTTCTTACCAAGAGAAAAAATCACTTTCCTCAAAAGATTATGAGTACCACACACAACTTTACGGTTTACACCACAGAGTGTTGGATGTATCATAGTATAATTTTTTTTCATTTTAGTCTCGGTGAGTATCCCTTTAATTATTGTTTATTTACCTCTAGATTAATTTATCGACATGTTTTATTAACAATATATGTATTTGATGTCAAATGGTAGTCCTTAACATATTATTTGGGTTTTGGAGGTAGTGTGATAGTGTCACGTGATAGAGACCCACCAGACACGTGAGGCCATGAGTTTTTCCTTTTTTTAAGAGACACCTCGAAGTCGTCAAACCGACCATATCCCTATAGAGAGGGCCCTCCTACCGAATTGATAAAAAGGGACAAGTGTGACGTATTCCGTGAACTTGAGTACTACCACAAAACACAAAGCACGACGTCGTATAAATGTTCACAAAAGTCGGCAACTCAATGTACCTATTATAAAATGCCACGTGGATGTTCCATAAGCTTTGTTTAGTCCTTGACAACCGACGATGACCAGTATCGACATAAACGATGGGACCCACACGAAATGCATCCATCCACGTTCTCATCCTCCGTGGCGTGACGTGAGTGGATAAGTACACTAATGCATTACAGCGTGTCTCTCTCTCCTTCTTTTATGCTTTGCCCTTGTCGACTCCTTCCTTACGGCATCGCTTCATGATTAAGCCATGTTGCAACTTTATTTTCGATATTTGTCAAAAATTATTTAATTTTGTTAATTGTGAGATCGAAACATAGGTTGTTTCGTACGTAGATTATAAAGTGAATGGAATTTTATGAATACGAAATAAATCTCGCTTTTTTATATCAAAAAGTTTTATGGCATGACGATCATATGTAAAATCGAAGTTTTATGGCATGACGATCATATGTAAAATCGATTAAATGACTCATAGTCTACCGATATATTATATTGACATAATATTCATCAGCCCAATAGTTAAGAATTCAAGTCATATCTATAATATAAAAAAAAATACATATGAGATTCTTGATTTCCTTGTTAAAAAAATTACATATAATTGATTCTTGATTTTCGGAGTCAAGAATGTTTTAGCATTTGCTAGAAATCAATTTTTGATTGCTAGGATAATCTATAAATGGATGAAAAAATCAAGATTTTGTATATATATATATATATATATATATATATATATATATATATATATATATATATATATATATATATATATATATATATATATATATATATATATATATATATATATATATATATATATTGCACCAAGTCACATATAACCTAACAACTTGATGGATTATTATTTTTTATTCCATGATTTTATAATTATTGACAAATTAAGTTTTTTATACACAATGTTTTGCTTTCATTGTAATTGGTAAAAAGCTTTACGAGAATAAGATAATCGGTCATATGATCTTACAAAACATAGAGCGATTAAAGATAAGATCATGATCTTGCTAATCTTTAATTAAACTTTTTCCGCTATATAAAAAAAATGTTGATAAAAAACTTGTAAATAAGAAGTCATAGATTCAAGTTTAATATATATTGAATTTAATTTTTTTTTTTTTGTGTGTGTTCTATATATATATATATATATATATATATATATATATATATATATATATATATATATATATATATATATATGCTTTAGTATCATTATTTATAATAGTTAAGTGATATTCTACCTAATACAATTGGTGCTAATTAGGTAATTGATATGTACAAAAATGGGATCAAATTTCATCCTTATCTCTCTTACCATGTACAAAAATTTAAGAATCGTTTTACAAATTTCTAACAATGCAATAAAGATAAAAACAAAAAGATACTATAAGAAACATTAAACAGAATTAAAAATAAGCATAAAGACAAAAAAAATAAAAATAAAAAAAAAATAAAAAATAAAAAAAAATTAACTAACTGATTAAAACTTTTCCAAATGTAAAAGTTAACGAAAATAATCAAAACATATTATTATTATAATTTTTTTTCTAAAACAGATCACAAAATAAAATATAAATTTATTTATAACGATTGAAAGGAATTGCAAAATTTATTTTTTTAAAGTTTTTAGTTTAAACTTAACACTTGCAACATAATATTGATTACATGAAATTAATAATTTTGTTGATGAGTCATTGAATTCGAACTCTCTATATTATTTGTTAAAAAATTAGTATCGACATATAATGAAATAGTTAACCACTTGTCACCAAAGAAGATAAAATAAATAAATAATCCAATAAACAACGAATATCTAATTATCATCAAGTTTATTTTATTCATAAATAAAAAAACACATATTTAAATAACGAAAAGTTAACAGATTAAACCGACATTTCAAGAATCCTCTAAGCTTACTTGTAACTTAATCGCGTCCACTACGTGTCTCACGTCCCTATAAATTCAACCCCCTCACAACTCATACAATCACACTATCATCTCATCTCTCTAATCTCATCCAACAACAACAACAACCAATCAATCAAATACTCAGTTTTTATTCTTAATCCCGATTCAACTTTCATCATGTCTGACGAAGGAGTCTACCACAGCGCCCCCAAAACCGAAGAGTGCGTCGAAACATCCACCGTGGTGGCGGAGCCTGAAACCGTCGAGAAGTCCGATCGTGGACTGTTTGATATGTTTGGAAAGAAAGACGAAGAGAAGAAATGCGAAGAGGCCGCGATCTCATCGGAGTTTGAGCAGAAAGTTCAAGTCTCTCACCCGGAACCGGAGGAGAAGAAAGAAAGCTTGCTCGAGAAACTTCACAGATCCGATAGCAGTTCCAGTAGCGTAAGTTTTCTGTCTCCATTTCTAACCTTTGAATCAAATTGTTTACTTAATGACATGATCTCTGATTCATTACGATATGTTTATTTCCATACTAAAAGTATGTTTCCTTTGGTGATATTTGTTAACAGTCGAGTGACGAAGAGTGCGATGAAAATGGAGAGAAGAAGAAGAAGAAGAAGCCATTGAAGGAGAAGATCAAGGAGAAGCTCACGAAACAAGAAGACGAAACTACTGTACCGATTGAGAAATACGATGTAGCTCCACTCCAGCATGGACCACCTGAGCCGGAGGAGAAGAAGGGTTTCATGGAAAAGATCAAGGAGAAACTTCCCGGCGGCCATAAGAAGGAGGAGGAGCTTGCTGCTACTCCACCACCACCACCGCCGGCGGTGGTGACACACGCCGATGAAGGTGAACAGAAGGAGAAGAAGGGTATTTTTGAGAAAATAAAAGAGAAAATCCCCGGGTATCACTCAAAGAGTGAAGAAGAAAAGGAAAAAGAAAAGGTGAAGGAGTGTGATTAAACATTATAGTTTACAAAAGCAAAAGCGAAATGGGTTTATGGGTTGGCTTGCTTTGATATCTATTATTAAGAGTGGGTGGTGGGTCTATAATGTTTTCTTGCTTTTGGCTTTTGGTTTTTGGTATCTTTGAATAAGTGGTTTTTGATTTTTCATGTAATTTGTTTGAAATTTATAGTTTGGTGGTGTTTATTTGATTTGAGATATAAAGTTTATATATATTGTTAATTATGATGATTTGTATCATATTTGATTTGAGATATATAAAGTTTATATATTGTTAATTATGATGAGTTGTATCATATATATAATCTTGTTTGTTTGTACACTTCAGTTATTTGATTAAGTTTGATTACATGGTTATACTTTATCTTTGATTCAACATCATTTGAAAGTTTCCTAGGTTATAAAAGTCATCGCTTCTACTAATTATGACTACAAGATGAGTTTAATCAACGGCCAAGATTGGCTTCTTTAGTTTGCTCATAAGCAACCTAGCATGATTAATCGACATTATATGCATCTTTATCATTTTGTATTACATAATAGAACATAAGTTGATCACATTATATTATTTGTCTTTTTTGTTAAAGTTATACGCTATGGACCGGGCCCCAATGTCATAAGGCCCCATTTAGATTGATATTTTTAATTTTAGTTGTTTCAAGCCCAAATGTGAATGTCTCTTTTTTGTGTGCAATTCAAAAATCAAAAGGCACCTTACTGAAGTTCGACTATCTGAAGCTTTATTTTTCAAGAAACAAAAAAAGTCTAAGGTCTTCAGTCTCTTGGTTTCAAATCAGCATGCTTTGAAATAGGGTTTTAATAAACATGTGATATTGTTTTACTTTTATATGCTGGTTATGTTATCAATTTCTTAACTGAGATGGTTGCTCAACGAAATCAATATCATCAATAACTTCTGAAGATTATTATAAAGTAAATATTAACAATATCTTAATGATATTAAAGTCGTCGAGAAAATGTAATTCTCTTTCCTTATTTCTTTCAATTAGTTTATTATTTCTTTTGAGTTTCATTTTTTGTTTCAACGGAACATTCAATTGCCAACCCCCAAATCTTACAACTTTGGTATGTTAGTTATTAACTTATTATTATTATCTTCCTTAATAAATAAAAATAATTTTGTCATGTGTCATTCTCTTATTCATTATGTCACATATCATTTTGTCATAATTTTGAAATATTTATTTTCCACTTGTCATTTACTTGATTTTTTATTTTTCAATGTATCCTTAATTTAGTTTCCATAAATTAAACATACCATAATAACTTATATTAATTTCAAATTTCAATTTCAAACTTTAATTTATATTTTAAATAAATTTACAGTTTAAACCTTTGTATTTAAAATTTTGTTATAATTAACACTTTTAGTATACGGGTCTGACAACTAAACACATAATTTTAATTTATTTTTTTTGCATGTTTTTTTCTCATAATTTTTATATATTTCAAATTTCAAAATCAAAGGAATTTCCCGTTTCATCATTCGTATTTAACATTTTGTTTTAATCAACCCGTATATTATATGAGTCTCACAACTAGTTATTATTATTTTTCAGTATATGTGGGATGTAATCATTATTGCAATTGGTAATCGGAAGTGAAAGAAGCAAATCAGTATTCACTATTGGTAAGTGGTATGTGATTCATAACCTTTTGGTAATAATCTTATGACATCTTGGATAAAGATAATTTGAATATTTTTTGGGATAATGATATAAATAATAAACCATTATTAATAACGTAAAAATCCTTGAAACATGGCAATAAATTTCCAATAATGTTCAACCCATTATTAATGGAGTTACATTTCTAGTCCTCTATTCTATATTTAATTCTCTGTATTAATCTTTTTTAATTTTAAAATATTTCATTTACAATCCTTTGTTTTATATAGTTTTTTTAGTAGCTAATAATTAAATAAATTAAAACATTCATATTTCGGTCATAATTTTTTCTTGTAAGAAAAAAAATCTGAACATTTAATCCAAAAATCATAAAAACAAAAAGAACACTTGTATTCGTTATATTAGTGACTTTATATGCATAAATTTTTTAAAATAAGTTTTTGAAGTTTTTATATTTAAATTTTATATTATTTTTTATAAAGTTATAAAATATAAGGAATATTTTTTCATCCAAATTACAAAAATAAAACAAATGAATGACTTTTTCATTTTACTATTTTAATGAGTTTGTGAAAAATAAATTAAAATTGTTGTTGTTTAGGTACCTACAGTTTATTTAAAAGAATCCAAGTTTTTATAAAAGTTAAAAATCAAACTACTATTCAGTTTAAAAGTTAAAAAACGAATAAAACAAAAACGAAAAACAACAATTAACTTCAAAAATGTATTAAGAACTAATTGTCGGTCGTGCTCTATGAGGGTGTTTCGGAGCTACACTCTGACAATCAACTTAGTCTCCAAAATTAAGATGAATATGTGATTTGGTACATCGTCATGTTTTCAGATTTGACATGGTGCGGAAGAAAATATTCATTATATTATAATAATATAACTTAGTTGGGTATGTGTTGGTTTTGTTGATTTTACATTTTGGCAAATAACTTTTGAATTTAAAAATAGAACTATTAAATGATATATTAATCAAAACTTTGTTAGATACTACAAAGTATTTTATTTTTAATTAAATATAAATCATTTGGATAATACAAAATTGTTAATTGTTAAACTTTTAATAAATAAAATTAATATAGTAATGGTAAAGTTTAATCATAGAAACTATAAAATATAAAGGTTTAAATTAAAAGTTTGATATACTTTAAGGGGCAAGTAAGTACGTAAATAGAATAATCAATTTTAATTTTAGACGTCCACAATTGAAAAAGCTTCGGTTTTTGTGAAAAAAAGAGTCTTGCCTATTTTGACTTTTAGGCAATTTAGGTTGCAATTAGAATTCCCTATATAAAATTGAACATTTATGTCATACTTAAGGTCTTTAATAAATTAGAAAACCAAACTTAAGGGCTTTTATAAACCGGAAAAATGATAAAATCGGACACTTTTGTTATACATAAGGGCTTTAATGAACCAGAAATATACAAAAAGGTAAAATTTTAAATAAAGAAGTTGCAAACATCCAATTTTAGTGAAGCTAAAATCCACAAAAAAATAAATCTACATATTTATATCAAACTTAAGGGCTTTTATATCATTATCTCTTTTGTTATGTAAACATGTCTTTATGTTTGTATTTTTTTCCAATCTTTTTGTTTTGTTTTTTTTTTTTTCTAGTTTGAGTTTACGGTGATGGATTGCCCTTGTGTTCATTTTTTTAGATGAAAATAAATTTGTTAAAGAGGTCAATTTGATAAATCTAATATACAAAATTGAATTACACTGTTGTTGTGGGTAAATTGTGTGTTTGACAAAAGTAGTTGTTAGCTGGAAGCGGGTAACAGTTAGTTGGTAGCGGGTAGCTGGTAGCGTGTAATAGGTAGTTTGGTAGCGGGAAACTGTAACTTTTATTTATTATATGAATGTTTGGCAAAAATAGTTGGAAGCTTTTGAAATATATAAATTTACATAAAAGGACAATTGATTAAAAATAAATAAATATATAAATATATTTTTAAGGATAATTATGGAAATTGATTTCAAAAGCTCAAGAGCGTTTTGTTAAACGCTGCATGAAGTAGCTTTTAGAATTGGAACGTTTTGTTAAAATTAAAAGCTAAACGCTTGTACTGCCAAACGAAGCTTTTTGTTTAAACTAGAGCGTTTTATCATAAGTTAAAAGCTAGAAGCTTCCAAACGCTTCCAGAAGCTCCATGCCAAACACGTCCAAAATATTATAAGTTCATTGCTATATATATTTTTTATTATCTGTGAAAAAGATTAAAAGCACGTTGTTATTTTTTAGCTATGATTAATTTTTGAGATACATTATATTTTCAACTATGTTTTACTACCACTTGAAAATACATGTATTACATGTAGTTAATTAAAAATATATTTCTGCGAAACATAAGGGCTTTAATGAACCAAAAATATACAAAATGGTAAAATTGAAAAAAAAAAGTTGCAACCATCTAATTTTAGTGAAGCTAAAATCCACAAAAAAGGTAAATCTGTACATTTTCTATCAAACTTAAAGGCTTTTATATCATTACCCCTTTTTGTTATGTAAACATGTCTTTATCACTCTATGTTTATTTTTTTCCTATCTTTTTTCTTTTGTCTAGTTTGAGTTTAGGGTGATAGATTGTCCTTGTTATGAACATCATTTTTTAGTTGATGAGGATGAATTTGTTAAAAAGGTAAATTTGATAACTCTGATATACAAAATTGAATTACATTGTTGTTGCGGATAAAATATTATAAGTACATTGCTATATTTGTTTTCTTATGGGTGAAAAAAGATTAAAAGTACGTTGTTATTTTTTAGCTATGATTTATTTTTGAGATGCATTATATTGTCAACTATGTTTTACTACCAGTTAAAAATACATTTATTAAACCTACATATTCCTATCAAACTTAAAGGTTTTTATGTCAGTATCTTTTTTGTTAAGCATGTCTTTACGTTTGTGTACTTTTCCTATATATATATATATATATATATATATATATATATATATATATATATATATATATATATATATATATATATAGTTTGAGTTTGGGGATGATTGATTGCGCCTGCTATGTTATGAACATCATTTTTCAGTTAATGAAGATGAATTTGTTAAAGAGGTCAATTTGATAACTTTGATATACATCGTAAAATAGAAGTATATTGTTGTTGTGGTTAAAACATTATAAGTTCATTGCTATAGTTGTTTTATTACATCTAAAAAAGATTAAACGCACGTTGTTATTTTTTAGTTATGATTAATTTTTGAGATACGTTATATTTTCAACTATGTTTTACTACCACTTTAAATTACATGCATTAAATTTAGTTATTTGAATATACTTTTTTGATTTTTAAGGACCTCATATTTATTTTTCCATTGGCCTCAAATCCATTTGGACCTCAACTGGTTATGCATTTAAATGTCTAATATGTGATGATCTATATACTAAGTGATAAGTGATAGCAAAATTTACAATACATTGACTGATCACGCTGTTAATTTTAGTTTTAATTTGTTAACTCAGATAACATTTGTATTGACGATTAATCACAAAATGATTAAAATGGATAATATGACAAAATAATTACATATTTTGTAAAAGACTTAGCGAAATTAGTCACACTAATAATTTTAGTTTTAATTTGTTCTTGTATTGACGATTAATCATAAAATGATTAAAATGGATAATATGACAAAATAATTATATATTTTGTAAAAGACTTATTGAAATTAATCTAATTTTTGTAATTGGTATAGTGTATATTGTTATTTATATTCTTAGATTAGCCCATTTGTATTGTGTAGCTCATTTCCATTGTACATGTATTTATATATTTACTCTAATGAGATTTGATTTATGAGAAAAGAGAAAACTTTCATATGGTATCAGGGGTGGCAATAGGTCGATCTGAGTTGGGTTTGAGTTCGACCCATTTAATAATTGGGTTGAAAATTTTAACTCAACCAAATCTTTTTATTTAAATTGGTTGATATTTTCAGCCCCCAACCTTTTAGATAAATGGGTTATCACCGGGTTGACCTGTTTATATAGTTTCCGACCCAACCTATTAAATAAATGGGTTAAACTTAGGGTATCCTATTTAAAATCAATTAAATAAATTGTATAATTAAATATTATACCACTAAAATTATAAAACGTAAATAAAACTTCATAATTATGACAAAAACACAATCCTAATTCATAAAAGAACATTAAAAATGTTTAGTTTACTATGATTTTAGAGAGTAACCAGTATTATCGACGCTAATAAAAACGATGGAAATTAGGATTAAATTTTATTAAACATAGATGATAATAATAATGCAACATTATAATTTACAAATTAATACTTTGATTAATACATGATAATACTCAAATAATATTAAATTATATATATATATATATATATATATATATATATATATATATATATATATATAGATCCGGTAAGAAATATTTCTTGGTAGGAAAGTAAAAAATAAATTTTCTACATATTTTTTTGACGAATAAAATAAATGAATTACTAAATGATTCATTTGTAAGATGATTCACAAGAAAAAATTCCCCAAAAAAACATCTTTATGATTCATTTTTAAGTAAATTAAGAAAAAATTCACTTTTATGTCAATTTTAGTGAATAACAACAAAATTATTGTATAAATGAATCATCGAGATGTTTTTTTGAGAATTTTTTCTTGTGAATCATCTTACAAATGAATCATCTAATGATTCATTTAGTTTGTTCGCAGAAAAAATATATAGAAAAAAAAACTTCTTACCTTCCTACCAAAAATTTCCTTCTTATTTGATCTTGACTCTCTCTCTCTCTCTCTCTCTCTCTATATATATATATATATATATATATATATATATATATATATATATATATATATATATATTAAATTTAAATTTAAATAGATTGACGGGTTGAAAATGGGTTGATAATTTTTATCCAACCCAACCTATTTAATTAAATGGGTTGGGTTGACCAATTTATGTTAAATGGGTTGAAAATCTCAACCCAACCCATTAATTTTGGGTTTTGTTCGGGTTGGCAGGTTGGGTCGATTTTTACCATCCCTATATTAGAGTGTGTGTTTGCATCCACGATGCTTAATATCTCCTTATCCATCCTCATCGAAACTCCATCGCTAATCCCGCCTCTTAGAGGGAATGCTACTATATATATATATATATATATATATATATATATATATATATATATATATATATATATATATATATATATATATATATATATATATATATATATATATCCCAATTAGTGCAATATGGTCATATAAATAACTCTATATATATTGGAGTCTTTGTTTATTATTTTTTTTTCATAAAAGTAAGATTTTTTGGAAAAACAATCTTGTACCCAAACATATATATTAGAAATTTAGAATTGATTACTGGGAAAATACGAAACCATAATTGTTTTATGAATAATCATCACTATAAACCCTTTCCACAAAAAAGAATACCGTAAAAAGTAATAAATTTTTTTTTTCTTTTTTTTTTGAAAAAATAAATAAATTTCGTATAACAAGAATTTTACAATAAAAATTATCAAAAACACAGCAAACTTTGAAACATTACGCGACAGATTATAAAATAATTTTATAAATTAAAGTAATTTGATAAAATTCATTTTACAAAATTAGTGACTATTTTATGATACCCCTAAAAAGATATTCATTCTGTTTTTTATATTTTGTTTCATTCTTGATTTTAGTGATTATCCTTGATATGTGTAATACTAGAGAATATAGATGCACAAACCTAGGATCCGATCCGATCCGGTAAACAACCCGTTCCGGCCAAATCCGATCCGGATCCGGTCAAAATATGATCCGAATTTGGTCAACAATTCGAATCCGATTTGAAACCGGTTTGATCCGGATTTTTTTAGGTTTTACCATATTTTTCGACGGTTTAGGAACCGGTTTTTATAGAATCCGGTTTGTGATCCGGGGGTAAATCCGATTTCGTGTCCGAAAAGTCAAAGCGGTTTGAATCCGGTCACCGGTTTAATCCTATCCGGTTTGGGCAAAACCGGTTTGACCGAAACCGGTTTTCGGATCGGATCGGTCTCATTTCGAGGATCCGGTTTTTGTGTGCACCTCTAATGTGTATGGAATGAATATTTTAAATTTTTAATAAATATCCAAGTATAAATATTTTTGTTTAAATCATGACAATTTTACCACTAAGAAAAATCATCATTTTGGGTCTTATCTCTTATTTTAACAGCATCATTTTGGGCCTTAACTCTTAAATAAGAAGGCAAGAGCACTGGGGCGGCTGGGCACAATCCAATATGCAAAGAAAACCCAAGCATTTTTTTAAACTATGAAAAGAAATCAAATAATTAGGAGAGATAAACGTGTTTTTGAAGTTCTTTTAGGGAAAAAAATGAAAGATTTATAAGGGATTAAAAAGGATAATTTTAACAATTTTCCTCATTAAACTCATCCACCGAGAATATATATATATATATATATATATATATATATATATATATATATATATATATATATATATATATATATATATATATATTCTAAGTACCAAGGAAGTTATCACCACCTTTGCTTCACCCCTCTTAGTATCCTCCTATATTTTTCAGTTTCACCCTTGACCATTAGAAAATAATCAATCCTAATGGATCCAGGGCAAAAAGAGAAAATGAGCCCCTAAAATGAAAATAGATAAATCGTTATAAAATTCATTATTAATATTAAAAAAGAAATATATGAGCACAACATTACAAAAACAACTAATTTAAAAAAAAATATTTTTCCTACCATTTTTAGATAAGTTGATTTTCTCTCTCTCTCTCTCTCTCTATTATATATATATATATATATATATATATATATATATATATATATATATATATATATATATAGGGCTTAAGGAATATGTGGCTGTTGTATACCTAATATTAGGTGTGGAACGACCAAAACTACGTAGTTTTATCTAAAACCAAATCATATAAATTCAATTTCCCTACTATGTCGTGTTTTCTTCAAACGTTTGGAATTCCTTATTAATAGAAAGTAACTTTTTTTATTTAATTATATAATTGTCAATAATATTGCAAGGAACTAAAAACGCAATTCCCATTATAAAATACACAGTTTCACACTCAAGTATATAATCCTAATTTATCCGATCATCATCCTAATTTATCCAATCATCGTCATTTTCGAAGAAACTAATGTATGTTCCTGTGTGAGGCCATAACCTAAAATCATTCAAAGGTTCTATTGTTGATTCATATATTGATTTAAAGTTTCATTTCCTAATTACATATGGACGGTTATTTGGAGAAAACTTGTTATTGAGGAATATGAATCAACATGAGATTTCTAGTGGAACTACAGAAGCTTGTTTTCTGAAATATGAAGTCTCATTTTCTTAATGAGCAAAAAGTCAACAACCAAATCACCCACTTAACATTGATAATTTAAGAAGACTTATCAGCAATAAAGAAGAAAATGAATTTGAGCGACGATATAATAAGAGTAATTAAAAGTAGGCAGTCAAACATAATCAATTTAAAATTAGATGAAGATACGGAAGGGAGGAATTAAGGGCCCTTAAACAAAGGAAGAAAAGTTCATAAATTATTAATCAGCTATTTAAAAGGAAAGAGGTTAACCATCATCGGAAGAAGAAATAAAAAGTAAAGCAATTAATTACATTTAGAATGAAAATGAGGCCACTTTGTTGGGTTCTATACCTAAGAGTATATACCTAACAGCCACATATTCAATATATATATATATATATATATATATATATATATATATATATATATATATATATATATATATATATACCCTGAACGACCGCCCGGGTTGCCCACCGTTTGATCCGGGCCTGAAAATAACATTTTCAATCATTCTACTTTTTAAAATATGTTTTTGTCTTCTTAATTGAAACTTTTAAAATATCATTTTCTTTTATTCATTTTCTAATTTCTACTTTTTAAAATGTCCCTTCGAAAGGTATACATATGTCACTTTCACCCCCTTTATTTTTTAAACTTTCATGTTTACCCCATAGTAAACATAATCTGATTGTCCTACAGTTATCACATCTCGACTTTGTAAAATGTGATTTTCACCCCTCGGCTTTGAACTTTGTAAAATTCGTTAAGTTATATAAAAACTAATCTATGTGTTTACTTTTAGGTATCATCGGTCTTTATGAGAAGGCGAAGGCGTGACTGTACATATTCATCAACAACAATGAAGATTCTGATCTTTAATATTACTCTGATTTTCAATAAATGTATTAGGAATAAAAGATTTTCTTCATAATGGATGTATAATTGGGAAGCTTTACTTTAATAAAATGAAAAAAAAATGGTTGTAAAAATGGGACGTTACAAGTTGTTCTCAAAGTTCTGATTTGAGCGAATTGGAGGAACACTTGTGTGAATCTAGTCTCAAACTAGGATCCGAGAGTTTTCACAAAACATTTAAAAAAAATAATTTATAATAAAAGGTTGGGTTAGGAACATAGGCTCGGTCTCTTGTCATGTTCTTTTTTGATTATTGGCTTGGGATCAGGAACATGGACCTTGAGTTACCTTTGGATTTACAGGAAGATGCAGTGTGTACAGTCAGCCAGAGCCCGAATAGGAAAGTGGTTCTTAAAATACCCATACTTGTTATGTTTGCTGAGTTTTGATTTTGCTGGTATATGGATTGTTAGAAAAGCATGCTAGTGGATGAGGTTCTTTTAGAAACTGTTGGATAGATTTGTCTGAGTTTGTTATTGCTTTATGATATAAGGAATTGCTTGTTGTATGTTACTTGATTTTTTGATTGTTACATGTATCCTTATTAGTTGTATATGATCGGGATTGAATAGCCTTAGAATGGTCGACTTAGCCTTACTTCATCTTCCTTGTTTGGTTGTGAACTTAGGGTAGAGTCGATTATTCGACTGATCTCATATTGAGTACAACAAGCATGCACAAAAGCAAATGGTGGTGCGGGAAAGAGGATAATCCTAAGAAGAGTGTCTAGGAAGTTAGTTGTGGGCTCATAAAAGAAGTGGGTGTTAGCACACCTAGGAGTGGTCTGGTGCAGTAACTTAGGACCTTGGGATGAATTCTGAATTGATTATAGATAGGTGTGGAAGGTAGTATGGGCTCATACTACTGAAATCACAGGATCTGTATAAGGTTCAAGAGGAATCTTGAGGTTACTAAGGAACTAATAGGAGTGTGGCATGGGGTGTTGAGCACCGTGTTTTCATGTCTGATCTTTCTTTGGTATATTTTTAAATATGGTGGCTTTTGAAGGTTTAAGATCAAAAGAACTGGTGGCACTAGGAGAGATGGTCTGGGTGAGGAGGAGATCATTGGTATCCTTGCTGCCAAAGTGGTCGAGGCATTCATGGAGGCAATTCCAGAGTTGTTTGGGTCGGTCAAGACCGTGTTGATCGATAAGTTTGACTGACGCTATGCCGCCATCACGCAGATAGGTGCTTCCACAACCACATCAGTCACCATTACAAGATCTCAGAGAATCGAGGTGATGCAATACCGAGAGTTCAGTTATATGAAGCCTCCATAGTTCAGAAGCAACAGGGACCCGATCATGGTTTCAAGGTGTATTTATGACATAGAGGGATGTTTCTTCACGTGTTCATGTCCTGGGGGCAAGAGGTGAAGTTTGCATTGAATCTTCTTTGCTGGGGAGCGAAGGATTGGTGGGAGTTTGTGATCCAGGGATTTACATAGGCTGATTAAGCCACAATGACCTGGGAGCAGTTTCTGGATATGTTTTGAGCGGAGTATATTCCTCTTGTGAAGTGGGAGCGACAGGAGTACCTGGATCTGAGACAGACGACCGATTCGGTGATGGAGATCACTAAGATGTTCACTTAGAGGGATTTGGTTTGTCATGAGTTTACTACTTCAGAGCAGGCTCAGATGACTTGATAGTTGAGCATGCTCAAGACGGATATTCGACAGTTTATGTCTACCCAGTGATACAATACCCTCATTGAGCTTCAAGATGTTGCGAGGATGTGAGAGATTGAGATAGAGATCTAGACGAGGGAGGAACGTCAGGCTTCGATTTAGTCCCAGCCTACAGCAAAGCGGTTAAAGTCTGCCGTCCGAAGTTCGGGATCAACTAAAGGGAGGTGCAGATCTTTTCCATGTCACAGGTGTGGCGAGGAGTGTCATTTTGGTAGAGATTGCAGGTGGAGTGTGTGGGTTTGTTTCCATTGCGGCCAGGATTGCCACATCAGAGCTCATTGTCCCTTTCTCGTTTTTAGTAAAGTGCTGGACCCTATACCCCTAGCTTGGCAGTTACCCGACGATAGTCATGGGACCTTAGGAGTTTCGGGGGTTGATGTTTGAGTTGTCAGTTTTTCTATTTCATCGGTTGTTGCAGTGTTGGTATTCATCTGTATATTCTGTTTATGTTTCGAAGTTTAGTTGTAACCTTGGACGATCAATCGAATAGAATTGCCTGATTAGCTCTATTCTAATTAAATTCTTATTATGAATGGATTAAGTATCTTTGTCCTCGATTGTATGCGTGTTGGAATTTGTGAATGTTGTGTGGGTTCAGATTCTCCAGTATATGTGGATATCAGTGGTTAGGATCAAATAGTAGAGTTCAAGTGGGTCTGGGTATCAAAGGATTGTGAATTTTTTAGATTCTAGCATATTTCAAGTGAGGGAGAGTGGAATCTCACAGCAAGAAGACCTTTTGCGAATGTTTAGTTCTCAATCGAATTTCTCCAAGCTCAAGACTTCCGCATAACTGTTGAATCTTTTAGTTTCGCATCAAGATCATTGTCAACTGTTGGATTTCCCTTCGAGTCGTATTAATTTTAGTTGTGATAGCATTTATAGGATATGCTTGTGCTTTAGATTCTAGGATGTTAGGAGCCCAGGTTGAGGGATGTGATGACGACTTCCTTGTGTGTTCTTGTTTGATTGGGGCTTGGAGGTCTGATCACAACCCGAAGACCTGGTATGGTCAGTTAAGTCTTGTTGGGATCAATTGTTGTCATCGGTTAGTGGATCGGGGGTAAGACCGAGTGTTTTCATCGGTTAGTAGATCAAGGGGTAAGCCCGAGTGTTGTCATCGGTTAGTGGATCTTGGGTAAGCCCGAGTGCTGTTTTCGATTAGTAGATCCGGGGTAAGCCTGAATGTTTTCAGTAGATAGCTAAGGAGGGTTCTCGAAGCCGAGTAGGAGCGTGGCCTAGTTTGGTATGTGACAAGTTGGTTCTCATTGCTATGTTGAACTTATGTTCAGGATTAGCATGACGACGATTGGCAAGATGAGGTTTAGATCTTATCAAATTTGTGGGTTTTCGTTTAGGGGTTCCATCGTGAAGCGGAAGCGAAAGCTGATCTCGAGGACGAAATCTAATTTAAGTGGGGGAGAATCGTAACATCCTGTTTCCTGCCATTTCTGAATCATGGGTCGGAAGTCGATTGTGTAAGGCTTTGGGCCTCAAGGAGGCAAAGTTTAGTCCTTGTGGAAGGAGGTAATGATAGTTAAGATATTTTACCCTTGATTTGTGTTTTGGGCCAAAGGGTAGAAAGGGAAAAGTCATAGATCGGGTTCTTACATGAAATATGGATTTTTTTACGAGAAGTTGTTAGTTAAAGATATCTAGATAATATTGTGGGGTTCTTCAACACCTTTTCATGGATATAAAGAACGTTGAAAACAGAGTTGGAATGAAGAAGTTATGATTGTTTGAAGTTAGGACGATGTTGGATTAGACGCGTACGTTGGGCGTACTAGGCATCATTGGTACACTGGGAGTACACGATCAAAACCCAAACCCCATTTTCATGGTTTGAGCCCTATTTAAGCTCCTTAACTTTCCCAAACTCATTCCATTCTTAGCCTCCACCCGTTCAACATCCTCCCTTGAAATCCTAACCCTAGTTTGACGCTATACCCCTAGCTTGGCAGTTACCAGACGATAGTCATGGGACCTTAGGAGTTTCGGGGGTTGATGTTTGAATTGTCAGTTCTTTTATTTCATCGGTTGTTGCAGTGTTGGTATTCAACTGTATATTCTGTTGTTTATTTTCTAACAAAAATAGAAAAACATGGTAAAAATCAACATGTTTAATCAAAATAAAAAAAAGCTATAAAGCGTTAGAATCATCATGTTCTTGTTTGTTAAGTTCAATTTTAGAACTTATTACCCCCACCCTCTTATATTTTAGCAACCAAAAGAACAAACTAATGATTAACATGTTTAGACTTGTTAAAATGAAAATATTAATCAAAATAATAATACTTAAAAAAAAACAAAAATCGAAAAATCGAAAAACAAAAGATTTTAAAATTATAAAAGATCAACTACAAAATAAAAAAAACAAAGTCTTAGCCGTTATAGTCATCATGTTTTTGTTTGTTAAGCTCAGTTCAGAATCTGATTACCCTCGCCCTCTTATATTTTTCGCAACCAAAAAAACAAAGTGATGACTAACAAGTTTAGACTCTTTAAAATGAAAATTCTAACAAAAATAGGAAAACATGGTAAAAATCAACATGTTTAATCAAAATGAAAAAAAGGTATAAAGCATTGGGTAGGTAAACCAAATATTAAAACAAAAAAAAGCTCAGAAACATTAAAATAATACATAATTATAACAAAACAAAGTCTTAACCGTTAGAATCATCATGTTCTTGCTTGTTAAGCTCAATTCTGGAACTTATTACCCCCACCCTATTATATTTTAGCAACCAAAAGAACAAACTAATGACTAACGAGTTTAGACATGTTAAAAAACATTTAAGCCTGGGGTTAAAAAACCAAATAATAAAAAAATCTCAAAATGGAAAAGCAAAATATTTCAAAATTATAAGAAACTAACTACAAAATAAAGAAAACAAAGCCTTAGATGTTATGGTCATCATGTTTTTGTTTCTTAAGCTCAATTTTGAATCTGGTTACCCTCGTCGCCCTCTTGTATTTTCACAAGTAAAAAAACAAAGTGATGACTAACAGGTTTAGACTCTTGAAAATGAAAATTCTAACAAAAATTGGAAAACATGGTAAAAATCAACATGTTTAATCAAAATGAAAAAAAGCTATAAAGCGTCGGTCATGCAAACCAAATATTAAAACACAAAAAGCTCAGAATCAATATAAGAAAAAATAATTATAAGATACAAAGTCTTAACCGTTAGAATCATCATGTTCTTGTTTGTTAAGCTCAATTCTGGAAATTATTACCCCCGGCCTCTTATATTTTGGCAACCAAAAGAATAAACTAATGACAAACGGGTTTAGACTTGTTAAAATGTAAATATTAATCAAAATAATAAAACTTAAAAAAAAAACATTTAAGCCTTGGGCTAACAAACCAAATATTAAAAAAATCTCAAAATCGAAAAACATAAAAATTATAAATTATAAAAGACTAACTACAAAATAAAGAAAACAAAGTCATAGCCGTTATAATCATCATGTTTTTGTTTGTTAAGCTTGATTCTGAATCTGATTACCTTCGCCTCTTGTATTTTCGCAATAAAAAAAAAGCGATGACTAACAGGTTTAGACTCTTTAAAATGAAAAAAACTAACAAAAATAGGAAAACATGGTAAAAATCAACATGTTTAATCAAAATGAAAAAAAGCTATAAAGCATTTGGCATGTAAACCAAATATTAAAAAAAAAAGGCTTAGAATCAATATTTTTATAAATAATTATAAGAAACGAAATCTTAACCCTTAAAGTCATCATGTTCTTGCTAGTTAAGCTCAATTCTTGAACTTATTACCCTCACCGTCTTATATTTTAGAAACCAAAAAAACAAACTAATGACTAACGGGTTTATACTTATTAAAATGAAAATATTAATCAAAATAATAAAACTTACAAAAAAAAATGCATTGAAGCCTAGGGCTAACTAACCAAATATTAAAGAATCTCAAAATCGAAAAACCGAAAATTAAAAATTATAAAAAACTATTTACAAAATAAAGAAAAAACAAAATCTTCGCCGTTATAGTCATCATGTTTTTGTTTGTTAAGCTCAATTTTGAATCTGATTACCTTCGCCTCTTGTATTTTCGCGATAAAAAAAAAAAGCGATGACTAACAGGTTTAGACTCTTTAAAATGAAAAAACTAACAAAAATAGGAAAACATGGTAAAAATCAACATGTTTAATCAAAATGAAAAAAAGCTATAAAGCGTTAGAATCATCATGTTCTTGTTTGTTAAGCTCAATTCTAGAATTTATTACCCCCACCCTCTTATCATTTAGCAACCAAAAGAACTAACTAATGATTAACGTGTTTAGACTTGTTAAAATGAAAATATTAATCAAAATAATAATACTTAAAAAAAACAAAAATCGAAAAATCGAAAAACAAAAGATTTTAAAATTATAAAAGACCAACTACAAAATAAAGAAAACAAAGTCTTAGCCGTTATAGTCATCATGTTTTTGTTTGTTAAACTCAGTTCAGAATTTGATTACCCTCGCCCTCTTGTATTTTTCGCAACCAAAAAAACAAAGTGATGACTAACAGGTTTAGACTCTTTAAAATGAAAATTCTAACAAAAATAGGAAAACATGGTAAAAATCAGCATGTTTAATCAAAATGAAAAAAAGGTATAAAGCGTTGGGTAGGTAAACCAAATATTAAAACAAAAAAAGCTCAGAATCATTAAAATAATACATAATTATAACAAAACAAAGTCTTAACCGTTAGAATCATCATGTTCTTGCTTGTTAAGCTCAATTCTGGAACTTATTACCCCCACCCTATTATATTTTAGCAACCAAAAGAACAAACTAATGACTAACGAGTTTAGACATGTTAAAAAACATTTAAGCCTGGGGTTAAAAAACCAAATAATAAAAAAATCTCAAAATGGAAAAGCAAAATATTTCAAAATTATAAGAAACTAACTACAAAATAAAGAAAACAAAGCCTTAGATGTTCTGGTCATCATGTTTTTGTTTCTTAAGCTCAATTTTGAATCTGGTTACCCTCGTCGCCCTCTTGTATTTTCGCAAGTAAAAAAACAAAGTGATGACTAACAGGTTTAGACTCTTGAAAATGAAAATTCTAACAAAAATTGGAAAACATGGTAAAAATCAACATGTTTAATCAAAATGAAAAAAAGCTATAAAGCGTCGGTCATGCAAACCAAATATTAAAACACAAAAAGCTCAGAATCAAGATAAGAATAAATAATTATAAGAAACAAAGTCTTAACCGTTAGAATCATCATGTTCTTGTTTGTTAATCTCAATTCTGGAACTGATTACCCCCGCTCTCTTATATTTTGGCAACCAAAAGAACAAACTAATGACAAACGGGTTTAGACTTGTTAAAATGTAAATATTAATCAAAATAATAAAACTTTAAAAAAAGCATTTAAGCCTTGGGCTAACAAACCAAATATTAAAAAAATCTCAAAATCGAAAAACATAAAAATTTAAAATTATAAAAGACTAACTACAAAATAAAGAAAACAAAGTCTTAGCCGTTGTAATCATCATGTTTTTGTTTGTTAAGCTCGATTCTGAATCTGATTACCTTCGCCCTCTTGTATTTTCGCAACCAAAAAAACAAAGCGATGACCAACAGGTTTAGACTCTTTAAAATGAAAAAACTAACAAAAATAGGAAAACATGGTAAAAATCAACATGTTTAATCAAAATGAAAAAAAGCAATAAAGCATTTGGCATGTAAACCAAATATTAAAAAAAAAGAACACAATCAATATTTTTATACATAATTATAAGAAACAAAATCTTAACCCTTAGAGTCATCATGTTCTTGCTAGTTAAGCTCAATTCTGGAACTTATTACCCCCACCGTCTTATATTTTAGAAACCAAAAGAACAATCTAATGACTAACGGGTTTAGACTTATTAAAATGAAAATATTAATCAAAATAATAAAACTTACAAAAAAAATTGCATTGAAGCCTAGGGCTAACTAACCAAATATTGAAGAATCTCAAAATCGAAAAACAGAAAAATTCAAAATTATAAAAAACTATTTATAAAATAAAGAAAACAAAGTCTTCGCCGTTGTAGTCATCATGTTTTTGTTTGTTAAGCTCAATTCTGAAACTGATTACCCTCGCCATCTTGTAGTTTTCCCAACCAATTAAACAAAGTGATGACTAACAGGTTTAGACTCTTTAAAATGAAAATTCTAACAAAAATAGGAAAACATTGTAAAAATCAACAAGATTGATCAAAATGAAAAAAGCTATAAAGCGTTGGGCATGTATACCAAATATTAAAACAAAAAAAGCTCAAAATCATTAAAATAATACACAATAATATGAAACGAAGTCTTAACCGTTAGAATCATCATGTTCTTGCTTGTTAAGCTCAATTTTGGAAATTATTACCCCACTTTCTTATATTTTAGCAACTAAAAGAACAAACTAATGACTAACGGGTTTAGACTTGTTAAAATGAAAATATTAATCAAAATAATAATACATACAAAAAAAAACATTTAAGCCTAGGGTTAACAAACCAAACATTAAAAAAATCTCAAAATCGAAAAGCAAAAGAATTTAAAATCATAAAAAACTAACTAAAAAATAAAGAAAACAAAGTCTTAGCCATTATAGTCATCATGTTTTTGTTTGTTAAGCTCAATCCTGAATCTGATTACCCTCGCCCTCTTGTATTTTCGCAACCAAAAAAGCAAAGTGATGACTACCAGGTTTAGACTCTTTAAAATGAAAATTCTTACAAAAATAGAAAAACTTTGTAAAAATCAACATGTTTAATCAAAATGAAAAAAAGGTATAAAGCGTTGGGCATGTAAACCAAATATTAAAACAAAAAAGCTCATAATCATTAAAAGAATACATAATCATAAGAAACAAAGTCTTAACCGTTAGAATCATCATGTTCTTGCTTGTTAAGCTCAATTCTGGAACTTATTACCCCCACCCTATTATATTTTAGCAACCAAAAGAACAAACTAATGACTAATGGGTTTAGACTTGTTAAAATGAAAATATTAATCAAAATAATAATACTTAAAAAAAAACATTTAAGCCTTGGGCTAACAAACCAAATATTAAAAGAATCTCAATATTGAAAAACAAAAGAATTTAAAATTATAAAAAAAACTAACTACAAAATAAAGAAAACAAAGTCTTAGCTGTTATAGTCATCATATTTTTGTTTTTTAAGCTCAATGATTCAAATCTGATTACCCTCGCCCTCTTGTATTTCACAACCAAAAAACAAAGTGATGACTAATAGGTTTAGACTCTTTAAAATGAAATTTCTAACAAAAATAGGAAAATATGGTAAAAATCAACATGAAAAAAAAAGCAATAAAGCCTTGGGCATGTAAACCAAATATTAAAACAAAAAAAAGCTGAGAGTCATAAAAAGAATACATAATTATATGAAACAAAATTTTAACCGTTAGAATCATCATGTTCTTGGTTGTTAAGCTCAATTCTCGAACTTATTACCCCCACTCTCTTTTATATTCGCAACCAAAAGAACGAACTAATGACTAATGGATTTAGACTTGTTAAAATGAAAATATTAATCAAAATATTAATACTTAAAATAAAAAAATAAAAAAAAAAAAAAAAAAAAAACATATAAGCCTTGGGTTAACAAACAAAACATTAAAAAAATCTCAAATTCGAAAAACAATAAAATAAGCCTGGAGCTAACAAACCAAATATTAAAAAAATCTCATAATCAAAAAACAAAAAAATTCAAAATTATAAAAAACTAACTAGCAAATAAAGAAAACAAAGTCTAAGCCGTTATAGTCATCATGTTTTTGTTTGTTAAGCTCAATTCTGAATCTGATTACCCTCGCCTTCTTGTATTTTTCGCAACCAAAAAAACAAAGTGATGACTAATAAGTTTAGACTTTTTAAAATGAAAATTTTAACAAAAATAGGAAAACATGGTAAAAATCAACATGTTTAATCATAATGAAAAAAAGCTATAAAGCATTGAGAATGTAAACCAAATATTAAAACAAAAAAAGCTCAGTATCATTAAAAAATACATAATTATAACAAAACAAAGTCTTAACGGTTAGAATCATCATTTTCTAGCTTATTAAGCTTAATTCTGGAACTTATTACCCCCACCCTCTTATATTTTAGCAACCAAAAGAACAAACTAATGACTAACGAGTTTAGACTTGTTAAAATGAAAATATTAATCAAAATAAAAAACATAAAAAAAAAGCATTGAAGCCTGGGGCTAACAAACCAACTAATGACTAAGAAGTTCGAACTCGTTAAAATGAAAATGTTAATAAAAATAACAAAACTTGATAAAAATCAACAACTTTAATATTCAAAAAAAAAAAATCTTAAGAAGTTCTAAAGTCATTTCAGCACCTTCCCGTAGATGCCAATGTTCTTTTGAATTTCCAAACTAAACTCGAAAAAAAAAGTATTCCATAAAGTCGTCAAGAAGGTGCAAAATTAAATCAACCGAAAACTCTTGCAATGAACCAAGCTCAGTAAAATTGTAAAATAAAATGAAGATTAAAGTGTTCTCAAAAAGGGCCCAAATGAGTTTTAAACAAATCCATTAAATTGAAAGAAATAGATGTTAAGATTCTTTCCATTATCCCTAAAATCAATTTAACAAAATCACCGAATCCTAATCTGCTAACAAACAAATTAAATATTCCAAGAAATAAATGGCGCATCAAAAAGGTAAATCTCTAATTTAAATGATGTATCAAGAACTTCAAAATTCAAATTACCAGAATTTGGCACGATAAATGAAATCAATTAAACAAAATATGTATTGAAATAAAGATATTAGATATTTTTTTTGCATTAAATCCCTAACAGGAACTTCCTTCCTAAACCCTAAATTCTGGAATCCCATCAAGAATATTGTGGGGAAACATTAAATAATCAAACCTTTTCAAAAAATCATTGCAAGATATAAAGGCTGGTTGTAACAACGCAAATTTTCAAACAAAATTTTCATTTAAAATAAAGTGATTTTACTCAACCAATAACATTTATTCCGTGTTTCATATCAAATACATATATAAAATCCCCAAGATCTCAAATAGCAGCAGTGTGTATGCATCATGCCGGCGCCTTCCCACGGTCCTCGCTAGTACCTGAAACACATACATAACAACTTGTAAGCATAAATGCTTAGTGAGTTCCCCAGTATATGACTTACACATATACGCCTTTCCAGGCCCTGACCTTCCGGTCCACAATACATTGCCTTCCGGCCCGTAACGTAATCGCCTTCCGGCCCATAACATATTGCCTTCCGGCCCGTAACATATTGCCTTCCGGCCCGTAACATATTGCCTTCCGGCCCGTAACATATTGCCTTCCGGCCCATAACATATACGACACATAATACATTTAATCTAGCACACATAGCACATATATCATACATCATACCTGACCTTTCTATCACATAACATATCGCCTTCCGGCCCGTATAAACATACCTATCATGCATAGCAACTAGCTTTCTATTTATAGCATAAATAACACATATCATATTCGACCTTCCGGTCTCACAGTCAAACCCTTCCGGGTGTAGTATAGTGGGAAGACTCACCTCGTGGTAATGAAGACTATCAACTCTTGAAACCACTCGCACTCGATCCGCCGATCCGCAGACTCCCTATAATACCATATACCCTTATTAATACTCTTATCATCCAAGACAACTGACCCTAAGAAATTACATGCAGGTCAACTCTGGTCAACGGTCAACTTGACCGGACTCGTCGAGTGCAAAGGCGACTCGACGAGTCTAGACGTCCTCCCCAACTTTCCCTGTTGTTCCTTTTCTACTTGTCGAGTATCACCCTTGACTCGACGAGATCCGCGTGGAAGAATCGCGGGGCCACCCCGACTCCACTCGCCGAGTCTGAAGAACAACTCGGCGAGTCCCAGTGAATCTTCAAGCTACTCGCCGAGTCTGAAGAACAACTCGGCGAGTCCATGCCATGCAGACGAGCAACTGCTTCCTGAAATACGTATGGTCCCGAGATATACAATCATGGGACTTTCTGGACTTCTAAACATCTTATTACTGGGGTATAAACGTCTGGGTAATAACATAATAACCCATCTAATCACTAAATGGGTTTCATAAACCCTAGATTCGTATACACATCAAAATAACAGAAATGGTCCGAGTATTACCTGAAAACGCACTCTCTGTGTCCCCAAGCCTCAGGACTCGATCCTCCTTGATATTCCTTTGGCCAAACTCTTCTTCCTCTTGCCTAACAAGTTCCTCCAAGTTCCAATAGTTTTCTCTCCTGCTCTAGACGTCCACAACGATTAGGGTTCTTCTTAATCGGCCAAAAGACGGACAATGACGGCCTAAGAGGCGTTACATACGATCCAAAACCAAACGGCTAGGGTTTCTGCTTAACAGCGTCGACTCGCCGAGTCCATATCTGGACTCGTCGAGTCCAGTCGCGAACCCGCGACCAAGTCTGCGGTCCTACTCGGCGAGTCTGGCTCCAACTCGCCGAGTCCCTTCCTAAAATGCTCCCAAAAATAGTTTTAAAGCAATACCTGAAATTCTGGGCTGTTACAACTCTCCCCCACTAGAACTAGACTTCGCCCTCGAAGTCTCACTCTGCGAATAACTCCGGATGCTGCTCCCGCATCTCACGTTCCGGCTCCCAAGTCATCTCCGATCCCTTCCGGTGTTGCCACTAAACCAACACCAGAGGTACCTCCTTGTTTCGCAGAACCTTGATCTTCCGATCCCTGATAGCTACTGGTCTCTCGGCGTAATTCAGACTCGCATCCACCTGAATATCCTCTAACGGAACCACTGTCGATTCATCGGCTATACACTTCCTCAACTGTGATACGTGAAAGGTATTGTGAATCTGTCCCAACTCTGCTGGCAACTCTAGCCGATAAGCTACCCGACCTACTCTTGCAATTACCCGAAATGGACCTATGAACCGGGGTCCCAACTTGCCCCTCTTTCTGAACCGGATCACTCCTTTCCAAGGAGAGACCTTCAGGAGAACGAAGTCGCCAACCTGGAATTCAAGCTCGGACCGGCGTCTGTCCGCATAACTCTTCTGTCGGCTCTGGGCGGTCAATAACCTCTGCCTAACCTGCTGAATCTGCTCTGTCGTTTGGAGTACGATCTCTGTACTGCCCATCACTCTCTGTCCCACCTCTCCCCAGCAAATGGGAGTCCGACACCTCCTACCATACAACAACTCAAAAGGTGGCATACCAATGCTCGAATGATGGCTGTTGTTGTAGGAAAACTCAGCCAAGGGTAAATGCGCATCCCAGCTACCCCCGAAGTCTAACACACACGCTCTAAGCATGTCTTCCAATGTCTGAGTCGTCCGCTCGCTCTGACCGTCTGTCTGGGGATGGTATGCGGTACTAAAATGTAGTTTAGTACCCAGCTCCTCATGGAATTTCTTCCAGAACCTGGAAGTGAAACGTACATCACGGTCTGAAACAATCGAGATCGGCACTCCATGCCGAGATATTACCTCTCTCACGTATAACTCTGCCAACTTCTCCGCTGATGAACTCTCGCTAATGGCAAGGAAGTGTGCACTCTTCGTCAACCTATCCACAATCACCCAAATTGCATCGACTCCCCTGGCAGTTCTCGGCAATTTGGTGATGAAATCCATAGTAATCTGTTCCCACTTCCACTCGGGAATCTCCAAGGGCTGCAACTTACCATGCGGTCTCTGGTGCTCGGCCTTAACCCTACGGCAGGTCAAACACCTCTCAACGAACCATGCGACGTCTCTCTTCATACAAGGCCACCAATATTCCTTCCTCAATTCCAAATACATCTTCGTAGCACCGGGATGGATCGAGAATTTCGATCTATGAGCCTCCTCCATCAAGGTAGTACGCATACCGCCCACGAATGGTACCCAAATCCGACCTTGAAACGTCAGAAGTCCTCGTCCATCCTTAACGAACTCTGAAATTAACCCAACGACCCGCTCTTTCTTCTGCATCTCGGATCTCACAACCTCGGCCTGCGCCCCACGAATAGCATCCAATACCGGAGTCATCACCGTCAGTATCAGGCATACATCTCGCAACGGAGTGCTCTCCGCCCTACGACTCAATGCATCGGCTACCACATTAGCCTTGCCTGGGTGGTATAGGATCTCACAGTCATAATCCTTAACCACGTCCAACCATCTCCTCTGACGCATATTTAGGTTGGGTTGATCCATCAAATACTTCAAACTCTTATGGTCTGTGTATATAGTACAACGAACCCCATACAGGTAGTGACGCCAAATCTTGAGAGCGAACACTACTGCCCCCAACTCCAAGTCATGCGTGGGATATCTCGCCTCGTGAGGCTTTAATTGCCTCGATGCATAAGCTATCACATGGCCCCTCTGCATCAACACTGCACCCAGTCCCGAAATCGATGCGTCGCAATATACAACAAAATCTTCCATCCCTTCCGGGAGGGCTAATACCGGGGCTTCGCACAGTCTCTGGCGTAGTGTCTCGAAGGAAGTCTGTTGTTCGGGTCCCCATGAGAATGTAACACCCTTCCGGGTCAATCTGGTGAGCGGTATTGTGATCTTGGAGAAGTCCCTAATAAACCTCCGATAGTACCCCGCCAACCCAAGGAAACTCCTGATCTCGGAAGGTGACTTCGGTGCTTCCCAACTCATCACTGCTTCCACCTTGGCCGGATCGACCAATATCCCTGACTGATTAACAACATGTCCAAGAAATTGGACCTCCCGCAACCAGAAGTCACATTTGGAGAATTTTGCATATAGCTTCTCCGACCTCAGTACCTCAAGGACCTCTCTCAAATGTCCCTCATGCTGCTCTCTAGTTCGCGAATACACTAGGATGTCGTCGATAAATACAATCACAGACCGATCCAGCATCGGCCTGCATACGCTGTTCATGAGGTCCATGAACACTGCCGGGGCATTGGTGAGCCCGAAAGGCATCACCACAAACTCATAATGCCCATACCGCGTCCTGAATGCTGTCTTCTGAACGTCCTCATCCCGTACTCTTACCTGATGGTACCCTGATCTCAAATCGATCTTGGAAAACCAAGATGCCCCTTGCAACTGATCGAATAGATCATCGATCCTCGGTAACGGATAGCGGTTCTTGACCGTCACCTTGTTCAACTCCCGGTAATCGATACACATCCGGTGTGAACCATCCTTCTTCTTGACGAACAGAATCGGTGCTCCCCACGGCGAGCTACTCGGCCGAATAAATCCCTTCCCCAGCAACTCTTGGAGTTGCGAGGACAACTCTTTCATCTCTGGAGGTGCAAGACGATAAGGCACCTTCGCAATAGGCGCAGCCCCCGAAATCAGATCGATACCAAACTCCACTTGCCTCGCAGGAGGTACTCCCGGCAACTCCTCGGGAAAAACATCTGGAAACTCACGCACCACTGGAACCTCCTCCACTGTCCTCGGTCTCTCGGAAGTCTCCCGCGTATCCATCACATACGCCACAAAACCTTTACATCCCTGCTGTAGGCATTGTCTCGCCCTAGCGGCCGAACAAAAAGCTGATCCTGAACGGGTACCCTCGCCGTATACCGTAAGAACTCCCCTACTAGGGTCTCGTATAGTCACCAGCTGGCGCTCACAGTCAATGACAGCGCTGAATCAGCTCAACCAGTCCATGCCCACGATGACACAGACATCCCCCATCGCAATAGGAATTAGGTCAATCGGAAACGCAACCCCGAAAATCTCTAGTACGCATCCCTGAAGAACCTCCGTGGCACAAACCACCCTCTCGGCCGCTATAGAAACGCTCAGAGGCCGACTTAACGGCTCACGACTAATGCTGATATGCTGACTAAAAGCTAAAGATACAAAGGATCTACTCGCACCCGAATCAAATAACACTAGAGCAGGCATAGAGTTCACAAGAAAAGTACCTACACATACATTAACATAAGCATAACATTTCGACTTTAAAGTAAACACGTGAATTACAGCATACCTGCCACAACATCGGGCGCAGCGCGGACCTCCTCCGCAGTCAGCTGAAAGGCTCTCCCGCGAGCCCTCGGGGCCTCGACCTTCGCCGGTCGGGTCTCAGTAGTCCTGGTAGTCGGTGTAGATCCCTGACGAAGCTGCGGGCACTCAGCCTTCCGATGCCCTGTCTGGTTGCAGTGAAAGCAAACCATAAACCCCTTAGGGCAATCCCTGGCAATGTGTCCCTCCTTACCACACTTGTAACAACCACCAGCTCGACACGCCCCCTCATGACTCTTGCCGCACTTTCCGCAAGTGCGGCCCTTCGGACCTCCCATCCTCGAATCAGCGGACTTGATCCGCTTGGCTGCTGGATGAGACTGAGCCGGCCGCCGATCCACCTGCCGAGACTCGGCCTCCTCCCTGGCCTGGGTCTCCAACTCGATCTCGCGCTTCCTGGCGTTCGCCTGAAGCTCAGTGAAAGTACGATAGGTGGAGTTTGACACAAACTCCCGGATATCCCTCCTCAGAACGCCTAAATACCGGCTCATCCGTGACTGCTCCGAAGACACCAGCTCTGGGCAGAACATCGCCCTCTCGTGAAACTTCCGTGTGACCACCGCAACGGAATCAGTACCCTGCTTAAGGGTCAAGAACTCCTGAATCAACCGTTCCCTCTCCACTGGGGGAACATACTCGTCCCTGAACATCTCAGTAAACCTCTCCCATGTCACCGCTGTAATCTCCGCCAGAGTGAAGTTCGCCGTCACGAACTTCCACCAATCCTTCGCTCCCAGACGGAGCTGGTTCAAGGCGAACCGTACCCTCAGATGCTCCGGGCATGAGCAAGTGTAGAAGCATCCCTCAATGTCGGCGATCCACCTCATCGCAGCAATCGGGTCCTGCGTCCCATCGAACTCAGGGGGTTTCGTATTGCTGAATTCCCGGAACAACAACGAATCGCCCCCCTGCGGCCTGGCAGCGGCCACAGCTGCGGTAGCGGCAGCGGCTGCAGCATCAGTCAGTGCGGCGTACCGCTCCTCGAACGTCTCCATCAATGTGGTCTTAATAGACCCAAACATCTCCGGGATCTCGGCCCGGATCGCTGCAGCTACCTCCTCCTGGATCATCTGACGAATATCCTCGTCACTCACGGTGCTCGAACTCGCCCCATGACGTGTGATAACCATGATGTCTCTGAAATACAACATAAAATTATCAGAGACTCCGTCAAGTACTATTGTACTCGATAACGCAACCCTACTCAGTCTCCGATATCCAGGGATTCTTACTTGGGTCTTCCACCGACCCGGTGCCTTCGGTAGTACGGGCCCAATACTACCGACCACACCGTATCAGTATTCGTCCCAAATCTTCCTCCCCAAACCCCGAATAATGAGTACTCTACTTCTAGTATGCACTATCTACTTGCACGCTACCGAATATCTCATATAAGTAATCTCCCTAGACTAAGGCATCACAAAACAGGCCATTCTAGTCCTATCATGTATACCTAGTCTTCTAGCATGCATAACAATTCATAATTCAGTGCATAACATAACATTGTAAGGTATTCTGGGGATCTTTACCGTTCGGGCGCTGGCTGATCGTACACACTGCTCCGTTCTTGTTTACCACTTTACCATTTATAAAAATTTATGTCTTTATTATTTTTAAAAGATTTTTCCTCAAATCCTCGGTTTGAGTTCAGTTACACCCGAAGGTACACCCGAATCCCTCAAACCAAGGCTCTGATACCAATTGTAACAACGCAAATTTTCAAACAAAATTTTCATTTAAAATAAAGTGATTTTACTCAACCAATAACATTTATTCCGTGTTTCATATCAAATACATATATAAAATCCCCAAGATCTCAAATAGCAGCAGTGTGTATGCATCATGCCGGCGCCTTCCCACGGTCCTCGCTAGCACCTGAAACACATACATAACAACTTGTAAGCATAAATGCTTAGTGAGTTCCCCAGTATACGACTTACACATATACGCCTTTCCAGGCCCTGACCTTCCGGTCCACAATACATTGCCTTCCGGCCCGTAACGTAATCGCCTTCCGGCCCATAACATATTGCCTTCCGGCCCGTAACATATTGCCTTCCGGCCCGTAACATATTGCCTTCCGGCCCATAACATATACGACACATAATACGTTTAATCTAGCACACATAGCACATATATCATACATCATACCTGACCTTTCTATCACATAACATATTGCCTTCCGGCCCGTATAAACATACCTATCATGCATAGCAACTAGCTTTCTATTTATAGCATAAATAACACATATCATATTCGACCTTCCGGTCTCACAGTCAAACCCTTCCGGGTGTAGTATAGTGGGAAGACTCACCTCGTGGTAATGAAGACTATCAACTCTTGAAACCACTCGCACTCGATCCGCCGATCCGCAGACTCCCTATAATACCATATACCCTTATTAATACTCTTATCATCCAAGACAACTGACCCTAAGAAATTACATGCAGGTCAACTCTGGTCAACGGTCAACTTGACCGGACTCGTCGAGTGCAAAGGCGACTCGACGAGTCTAGACGTCCTCCCCAACTTTCCCTGTTGTTCCCTTTCTACTCGTCGAGTATCCCCCTTGACTCGACGAGATCCGCGTGGAAGAATCGCGGGGCCACCCCGACTCCACTCGCCGAGTCTGAAGAACAACTCGGCGAGTCCCAGTGAATCTTCAAGCTACTCGCCGAGTCTGAAGAACAACTCGGCGAGTCCATGCCATGCAGACGAGCAACTGCTTCCTGAAATACGTATGGTCCCAAGATATACAATCATGGGACTTTCTGGACTTCTAAACATCTTATTACTGGGGTATAAACGTCTGGGTAATAACATAATAACCCATCTAATCACTAAATGGGTTTCATAAACCCTAGATTCGTATACACATCAAAATAACAGAAATGGTCCGAGTATTACCTGAAAACGCACTCTCTGTGTCCCCAAGCCTCAGGACTCGATCCTCCTTGATATTCCTTTGGCCAAACTCTTCTTCCTCTTGCCTAACAAGTTCCTCCAAGTTCCAATAGTTTTCTCTCCTGCTCTAGACGTCCACAACGATTAGGGTTCTTCTCAATCGGCCAAAAGACGGACAATGACGGCCTAAGAGGCGTTATCTACGATCAAAAACCAAACGGCTAGGGTTTCTGCTGAACAGCGTCGACTCGCCGAGTCCATATCTGGACTCGTCGAGTCCAGTCGCGAACCCGCGACCAAGTCTGCGGTCCTACTCGGCGAGTCTGGCTCCAACTCGCAGAGTCCCTTCCTAAAATGCTCCCAAAAATAGTTTTAAAGCAATACCTGAAATTCTGGGCTGTTACACTGGTATTTAATAGATAGTTCCAATTACTGCCATAACGAAGTAAGAGATTAGGAAGAACTTACCTGTTGTTTCCATAGCAACAAGAATGTAATCGCTTGATACTGCCATGGCCGTCGACTTCCTTCCTCTCTGCTTCCCACTCTGTGTGACTCTTGTTTTTTGAGTAAACTTTGTGAAGATTTTCCTAAATCACAAAAAGAAAATTGTGGGAATTAGCGTGACGCAAATGGCTATCTAGCAAATATACTAAAACCACGAAATAAACAGACCATTCCCATAAACTATTTCAACAACAGTGGGTATTTAGTTCATGATCTGCAGGGCCCTTGGGCCCTAACGTGTAACGAATTACATTATATAAATTGAATTTTTTTTTTTTTTTTTTTTTTTTTTTTTTTTTTTTTTTTTTTTTTAATGACGATAAGTTTTAGAATTATGTTTTTCTCATGTGAAAGTCTAAATGATAAGTTGTTTAGATCAACAAACTTATCTTCAAATCACATAAGGATGAAGTTACGACTTACGACTTATACTCAAAGTGAAAAGGGCATAAGTTTCAGAAATCTACTTTTCTCATGGGGCAAATGCTATAAAAGCCTTTAAATTTTCTAAAAATTATGGGTTTTACCCTTTGCTGTTTCTTGGATTCATTAAAGCTTGAGATTTTCTTTAATGAGTTCATTTATTGCATTTATCAGGTTTTACTTATTTTTGGCTGTTACCCTCATTTGAAACAATTCGACATCAAGCAAAGGCAAAATCTATGACTGCATCAAAAGGCAGCAAAATCACAAATTTACAAAAGAAAAACAAAATGGTTTGCTAATGCTAGGAAACTGTGATGACAAGATATTGTATCATTCAAAGCATTTTGGGTACTCCGTACCTCATCACTTGGAAAGAAAATGAGTTACATTGTAATTTTGGATGTAAGATTGGTTACGTTTAAGCCTCAAACCTTTACCTGTACATGAAGTGATCCAAGACAAGCACTATTGACCTAAAATTTGCAGCAATCCAAATTTACTTACTGATTAGGGAAACATCCAAAAATTACTTAACCCCAAACCAACAAATTAATCATCGGAATAACATTACGATTCACCACAAAATTAAAATTGATTCAACCAAAAACCATTAGAAATACGTCTCATAGCCTAAGAGGAAAGAATTGGTAATAATAATCAAATCGACAGAGATCATATTCATGAAAGGTTAAATTTGATACAGTATCTAACAGTAAAGAAGATCAATCGAAGCATCTAGTTTTTGTATTTAGACGACACTGATAACGAAACTGCTAGAGATACAAAATACTATGATATTGTTACCTCGATCGAACCGAGAACGATGGTATCTGGAATCGGAATCACGACCCTCGCGACGAGATCAGGAGTTTGAAACGCCGAAGTTCCACTGCTCATCTTGCCCCTGCCCTACACCGGCCATGATGATCTGTATTCGACTATCGATTGTATCACACTAAAAATTAACTAAAATAACAGGAAAAAATTACCTCTAAAAACTCTGGGCTGTTTCGTTTGACACAGGCGATGATACGGGAAAACAGTTGGCCATTCAAATTTCAAGCACGTAATCCAGATGTTGTTTGTGAAATTCTCGACGTGGGAGAAGAAACTGAACGTCACTGTGATGTCCAGGCAGAGGATGTTTTCGTTTGAGCCGGTGAACTGGTGAAGTTCTTGCCGGAGATGAAGGCGAGCGTTACGGGGGAGTGAGGAACGCTCATGGTTTTTTTGACCGTTGGAGCCTTGGAGGCCACGTAACTTTTGAGTTTCCATTTAATAAAATAAAAATATTTGTCATTTATTGTGATATTGGTCAAATCTTTTAGCCGATGGTCAATGCTGAGACTTATTTATTTATTTATTTATTTTTATTGTATTGTTTGTTGTCTATGTGCAAAAAAAAACTTCGAATTAAAAATAAAATATAATTGATTAAAGGCACATTAAAGAAGAAAAGTACAATTGTATATTCAATTTTCAGTATAAGATTTTATTAACTTTATAATGTATAAATGAATCATTTTATAAATCTAGAATCAAATAAGATATCATTTACATAAAAACAAAAATCAACTTGTCAATCAACTGTTCTCAAATTTCATTTTTAGATAAAATATTTAGTATAAATGTTTTAATGAATTAATGCAATGTCCTAACAAACATACAAGGTGCATTTAAATATTGGTTTTTAGTTGAAAATAATCAATTAAAATGTAACATTTTTTTATAAATAACATTAACTCCATCTCGAGTAATCGATACAATCAATGTAGTAGAACTCAGGCAAGTCAAGCTAAGTACTCGACGAGTTAGTCGAACTTAGGCCCCGTTTATTAGACATCTTTTTAGGTCCAAACAGATTTTTCAGGCTGAATGGACCGCAAAAACCATTTGATATGTACAAAAAATAGGTTTTTCCCGATAAGATATGTCTTTCCCAGAAAGCTTCAAAACCATATATTTCTGACTGAATAGGCTGGAAAAACAATTGTGCCCTAAACTCTGTCTCTTTCTTTTTTGTATTATTAATTTCTTTTAAATAGTTTCTTAAATTTATTTTTTTATTGAATTATTATATATTAATAAATATTATTTTTAATATATAATATTTATGTATTTATTAACATTATTTTATTGGATTATTAATTTCTTTTAAATAATTCTTTTTTTTATTTCTTTATAATGGATTATTATATATTAAAAAAATATTATTTATAAATATATAATATTTATATATTAATAAATATTACTTTATTAGATTATTAATTTCTTTTAGTTAATTTTTTAATTCATTTTTATTGGAATAATTCTTATTATTATTATTATTATTATTTTGACAACACTACCATCATTCTAATACATTTTGAAAAAAAAATTCGTACATTCCTCCACTATCGTACATAAACAGAGTCAATAATTACACATTGAGTTTAGAAAATATTTAAATTTTTAGAAAGAATAACGGCGTAACATTAACTTGAAAAAAAGAAAACTAAAAAGAACTTAATTGACATTCTATTTGGAATTTAAATAATTATTATGTAATTTTGATTTTCTATGACAATTTGTATGTTTTTATAATTATTCAGCAACTTCATCCATTACAGTATAAAACAACAGGGTAATCTTGTCATTTTTCATCATTCAACACGGTCAATTAGATGTACAATCAAACAACGTGGTTTCTTTTCCAGACAGAAAACTTTCTCATATAACACTTTCTCAGACATCACTTTTCCCCAACAAAAACTATCAAACATGGACCCCTTCATCTAGGCGAGTTCTATTAACTCAGCAAAAACTCAAAAATCATTCAAACTTAATCCAGTTCAGACCAAATAATATTTTTATTAAATGACTACCTTAACCATCACTTAATCAATCTTGATTTTAACAATCAATCTTGATTTTAACCAAGTATTTCAGGTTTTAGGTTTAATAAAGCTTGAAACCTAAATTTGCAGAGAGCAACTAATAAAACCAAACGGGGGCGGATGCTTTAAGGGATCAGGGAGACCCTGCAATCTGCATCCTTTCTTTGATCTTTTCAACACGGTTGGTAAAATTCACCGATTTTAAGAGACCCTGCAATCTGCATCCTTTCTTTGATCTTTTGCTCCCTCCATTCCCATGTACCAAAACAACAAAAAAATGACAGTTATGTATTTGTATTTTGTAGTGGGTTTGTATTACCGAGCTCTTTGGGCTAATTCAATTGATTCTAGTAGTGGGTTACCATTGCTTTATTAGATTTTGTTTTTAAAAAAGCTTTTTTTATGCTTAATTTAATTAGTTACCTTATTTTATTTTTATTTAAAGGAATAAAGGTTATTTGTTTTATGTTGGTTAATTTTTTCGTTTATTGTTAGTTCATTTGCTTTATTTTTAAAAAAATTTAGGAGTTATTAAAAATAATTTGTTTACTATTGTAATTAGGAACACAACACATATAAATGTTTCTAGAAAGTTAAAATACACTTGCTCACCGTTAGAAAAAAAAAATCTCCTTAAATCAAGTGTGGGTTTGTCTCTTGTTCTAACAATTGGTATTTATGGACGAAAAAATGCATAATATATATATATATATATATATATATATATATATATATATATATATATATATATATATATATATATAAGAGAGAGAGAGAGAGAGAGAAAGAGAGAGAGACGTCAGTTTTGCGGTTTATTTTATTTTTTTATTATATTTTTACGAGGAACCCGGAACAATAACAAAGTATTTTGTGTTTTAAGTCATGGATTTTGACTAAAATAGAAATTGTAATTTATTAGATTATTCTAAATCAGATTTTGTGTTGTAACATGCTATAGAGTCGAAATTACACATATTAGAAAATACATACACATAATTCTTGTTATATCTATTGATCTTCTAACATAAATTTGAAAAGTACTTTGAAGTCCTTTGTGTTAGCGTATGTTTTATGATCCATATGCTTTGTATGTACAGATTCGGTCCATTTCATGTTTGGCATGTTTTCTGTTTTGTGTTGTACGTGTCTATATACATTGGCTATATAGAATGAAAGGTTTTGAGGGGAAAATACGAAACATTACACGGTATCAGAGCATAATAAAGTCTGATTGCCATAAACCCTAGCCGACGTCTCTCTTCTCATCATCTTTACATATCTGATCTTTCTTTCAACCTTTCCTCTTGACTTTTCTTTCTTCTCCCCCTCATCATGTCAATCACAGACAAAACCTCCTCTACAATTAATATCAAACATGCAGTCCCATTCGTTCTAGATTTGGATCAAATGAATTACGATATTTGGCGAGAACTATTCGAAATTCACTGTATCGGGTATGGTGTTGATGATCATCTCAAGTCCTCTGCTCAAATAACGACTGAAAAAGAAAAAGAAAAAGACAAAGCAACAAAAGAATCAATGTCGGCGAAGGATGCATGGGTTCACAAGGACGCTATCGTAAAATCATGGCTATATGCCACTCTCTCTATCCCTCTTCTCAATATGATCTTCAAGAAGCAAACAACAACTTTTGAAATCTGGGAAAATCTTGAAAAAGTTTTTCGAGATAACAAAGCCTCGAAAATCATTCAGCTTGATCGAGAATTGAGAAACATCTGTGACATCCCCAAAATCACGGCCAAAAAAGACCGGTTTGTTTATGCTTTGTTTAAAAATCAGAGTTACATTTTAAATGAAAGTGTTGCGGAATTTGTCCCAAAATAAATATATGATAAAGATTTATCAAAAGCATTTCCATAGAAATGTATTTCATTAAAAGACTTGGGATGTCATGTTCGTACAGATCAAAAGCATAAACAGTACAATATAAGCCGTACTACATTATTTCATATCTACAGGCCTATATCCGTAATCCCTCGTCCAAAACATCACACCTATGCTCATGCGCCACTACCTGTAATACAAGAAACTGAGTGGGTCAGGCTTGGGAGCCTGGTGGGCACATAGGGTTTTCAACCCACAATAAATAAGTTTATTAATTTCATCAATCAACAATAACCCGATTACCCGTTCCCGTTATCCTCACTTTACGTCCCTAAACATCTATCATAAGGGACCTAGCCTAAGGATCATCATCGGGACGGACACTACTGCTAAGGGGATTCCTCGGCAATAAATGTCCTAAAGGCAACCATGTGGGGGATGGAGTACACCGGTGAACACATCGTTCACAAACACCTACAGGTTGCGAGCCTGCTAGTGTTCCACTGGACTGTCTAGAAGAGTCTGTGGTCGTCATCCATACTCCGCTAGATGACAGAATCAACAACATCAATATCGAGGCCTCTCATCATTTTATCACACATCACCTATTACATCTACCCATGTTTTACCCCAACATTTTCGTAGATATAAAATACATATACAGTTTAAATCATTGAAAACATGTATAACAATGTTCATCCAGCATAGATAGCAAGTATTCAGATAATATGCACACATAGCACGTAATTTATATAAAATACTTCATATCTATGTGTAAGCTGAAAGTAACTATGCACTCACTTGATTAGGTGGTGACTCAGCACTCGGACAGCGCTTCGATACTCTCAAAATGATATTCCTATAATTATTTGAAAGCTATATTAAAAATTGCGTAAGCGTAGCACACTTACAGCGAATTTTATCGAGAACCGGGACTTAATTGGAGCAGCGTTTCGAAACCGAAAAACTCCTTTTTCTTGGGACTCCGGGAGCCTCGGGGCTTCCCTAGGGTGCTAAGGGGCTTAACTAGGGCTTAGGGGGGTTTATAGCACTTAGAGAGAGAAAGAAGTTAGAGAGAGAAGTGAAAAAGGTGTGAAAAATGAAGAACCATCGGCCTCCTTTTATAGCCCTGCGAGGCCTCGGTACGCTGGGTGTACCTCGGACCTACGTGGGGCGTAGCCATCGGATAAGAGCGCCTGATCGACTCCAGCTGTTAGCCACTTCGGACCGGATAAGACCGAGGTTACGCAGGGCGTTCCGGATCTCGTACGCGGGGCGTAGGGTGAGGCTTCGTGGCATGATCCGAAGCGAGATCTGAGACCTTCATCGGACGGCCCACAACGCGCCACGTCACCAGTCTCGCACCAGTTTTCGCATTTTCATACTTCAACTTTAAAAATTCGTAACTTTCTCATACGAGCTCCGTTTTTGACGTTCTTTATATCCACGTGAAGGTGGGAACGTACTCTACAACTTTCGTTTAGACTTCGTCGGCTAATTTTGGCTCGATTTTAAATCTTATATTATTAACGGGTTGGGACACGATTGGTCCGTTAAATTCTCATAACTTTTTCATCCGACATCCGTTTTCCCCCATCTTTTTCTCGTTACGCTACTCTCAACGAGATCTTCGATTCTCGTTTAGGTCGTGTCGGCTAAAAATCGCTCGATCTAATATTCAAATTTCGGGCTGTACACTGTTAATCCGAAACTTCGAAAAATCATAACTTCTTCATACGAAGTCAGATTTGGGCGTTCTTTTTATCGATGTTCTTAGTTTAACATATTATACGACTTTCGTTTAGATCGCTAAGGCTAAATCTCGCTCTATCGTAAATTCACTATTTACGCTCTCCGGTATCGTGTCGGTTCTGTTGCGAAACTTCGACGGGTCATAACTTCTTCGTTATAACTCGGATTTCAGCGTTCCTTATATGCACGGAAACCTTGAGACATATTCTACAACTTTATGTAGAGATATCGGGATTATCTCACACTTTAATTTTGACGCTTATTTTTATTCTTTATTAATTATACATTTATAATTAAATAATAAACACATAAACACACATAATTCACATAATACTCAAATATTTCATCTTTATTACTTAAAAAAGAGTTACAATAGTTGAACTAGACTATTACATTGACAAAAATGCTTAGCCCTGAAACCCGGGCGTTACAACATCTCTCTTGGTAACTCTTCGATCACATAACAAAATCAAATCCCTTGCTGATAGATTAGAACACATGGATGCTAAGGTCTGTGAAACTAACCTGGTGGCATATATGATCAATGGGCTTTCTAAGAAATTTCAGTACATAGCCATTAATATCCGACATAGGGACCCGCCTCCATCTTTTTGGGATGCTAGATCCATTCTCCTTTGTAAAGAGCAACATATGCTTCTCGATTAACAGAAGGAATCTCTCCATAGACATGCCGACTGTTCATCCTCCCCACACGCTCTCACTGTTCAGAACTCAAACACCAACTCATCTCAATGGCGTAATAACTTCACCAACAACAGTAGTAAGAGAGGTGACTATCGTGGGGGACGCGGTGGCCGTCATGGTGGTCGGGGAGGAGGGCGCTATGGCGGCCGGTACAACAATGACGGCGGCGAAACTTTTTTGAGTGGAAGTCAACAGCAACACAATCAGCGTCAGGGTAATTGGGTGTAGACCTACGCCCCTCAACCACATCACGTATTAAATTAGCAAGGCCTCTTGCCAAGCCCAAGTGTTTTTCAGCATCACGAAAATGGGCCCAGAACACATCCAGCCCAACAGAACAATAACCAACAACATCAGTTTTTTTCACAAGCCCAACAGCCTTTTTCTCACCAACAAGCATATCAAGTTCAACAGCAAAATCCCGAGCACACTGCACTTCCACAAATGTTTAATACTATGACATTAAATGATCCCGGCTCAGCTGAATGGTACATGGACACTGGTGCAACCTCGCATCTTCACTCAAATGCAGGTATACTCAAGTCTGTCTCAGATAAAATTAGTAATTCTTCTTCATTTGTATTAGTTGGTGATGGATCTTTAATACCTGTGACTAAAACTGGTCACACTACTCTTCTGCTTCTTAATCCTTATCGTACTTTGACTCTTCGGAATGTTTTAATTACCCCCTCTATAATTAAAATTTTCATTTTTGTTCGTGAAAATGACTGTTCCATTGAATTTGACACTTTTGGTTTTTTTGTGAAGGATTTCCGCACCAAACAAATTCTAATCCGATGTGATAGCCACGGTGATCTATTTCCCGTCACTTCTCAAAAAAATCAAGCCCTCGTTTTTGTTGCTCCATCCATTTGGCATCAACATCTTGGCCACCTCGGTCACCACATTTTCAAGCATTTAGTTCACAATCGCTATATTTCGTGTTCATCTAATAAAAACTATACTTTATGTTATGCATGTCAACTGGGCAAACATGTTAAATTGCCTTTTAGTTCATCTATTTCTGTTTCTCACTTTCCTTTTGAATTAATACACTCTGATGTTTGGACTTCTCCTATTGAAAGTTTGAGTGGTATTAAATATTATGTCATATTTTTAGATGATTTCTCTCATTATGTCTGGGTCTACCCTATTCGTGCCAAATCTGATGTTTTTGACAAATTTGTGCATTTTAGGAATTTTGTCAATAATCAATTTAAAACTGATATCAAGTCTTTTCAATGTGATAATGGAGGTGAATATGACAATCAAAAAATTTATTAACTTTTTCTCTCAAACCGGTATCCAATTTCGGTTTTCGTTCCCTTACACATCGTAACAAAAAGGAAAATCCGAACGCATGCTCCGTACTTTGAATAACGCCATTCGTACTCTTTTATTTCATGCTCAGCTTCCTCCAACTTATTGGACCGAAGCTCTTCATATGGCGACTCATCTTCTAAACATTCTTCCCTCTACCACCCTCAATAATGACACCCCTTTTTTTAGATTACACAATAAACACCCATCTTATGACCACCTTCGTGTGTTTGGTTGTCTCTGTTTCCCACATATTGATGCTCATCACAAACTTTCCCCAAGATCAACTCCATGTATTTTTCTTGGATACCCAACCAACCAGAAAGGGTATCGTCGCCTCAATCTTGACACAAATCAAATCATCATATCTCGCCATGTAGTATTTGATGAAACTATTTTTCCATTCGGGTCAATGACACCAAACAAAGCTCCTTCCTACACATTTCTTGATGATCTCGACTCCTCTCACCCTCTCACTTCAACACCCGTTCCAACTCATATCGGTCCGACCATGGCCCCCCTATACTGTCACATATGAACCTACCACCCCAAAGCTCTTGTAACATCCCAAAAACACGAGCCAAAAATTTCATTTTTAAAACACATAATTAGCAAAACATTAGAAATAAAACATCCACCGATCATAACATTTCATCAAAGATGTGCGAGTTTGGAAACCAGTTTATAAAAACATAACAACGTCAGAGTACGAATCCCCAGGAAGATCTCATAGTGCGGAATACAAAACGTGTGTGTGATGTGCCGCTACCGCACCAGCTCCTTCCCCTTCGCAGAAGAGGTACCTGAAACCAAAACTGAAAACTGTAAGCACGAAGCTTAGTGAGTTCCCCCATCTTACCACATACCATGCAATCACATATCACACATACTGCCAGGCGATTCTCGGGTGCCTAACCTACCCGTGTCAAGCTGTTTTAGGGTGCTGACTACCCATGTCAAGCCATTCTGGGGTGCTGACTACCCATGTCAAGCCATTCTGGGTGCTGACTACCCATCGGTCCTAACAACCGAACTTGGGGACTATTCCCCTTCTACTACCACTATCACATATAACATATCATGCCAGCATATAAACATATCATCACATACTGTCAGTCATATCTGGGGTGTCTGACCTACCCTTCGGTCCAAACAACCGAACTCTACTACTATCACATATAACGTATCAGGTAGTAGCAAACCTAGATGATATCACAAAGACAATCATCTAACATACAACTCCTACTGGTGGGCCGACATTGTGGCCAAAGACCCACCGCTACTAGAAGGTAACTCACCTCGAAGTAACTGCAGATCTGCGTGGGAACGATCTGTCTGCTGTTGCTGCTCCGGAAATCTCCCCGCTGCAATTCCCACCAAACACTTAGTCAAATGCTGCTAATCGACCTCAGGGTAAATGACCATTTACCCCTAGCCAAACCAAGAGTCAAAGTCAAAGTCAACTTCCAGTTGACCCGACTCGCCGATTTGGCCTGCCAACTCGCCGAGTTCCTATCCCTATGTCCGACCATAAACCCGTCTCTACTCGTCGAGTTAAGCATTGACTCAACGAGTTCTCCTCCTAAATTAAAGGCCAATAGTCCTTCATCCTACTCGCCGAGTTGTATGAACAACTCGCCGAGTTTATCTTCATCCGAAGAACACTCTATGCTGAGACTCGTCGAGTTGTATGAACAACTCGTCGAGTCTGTTCTTGAGGCAAGAAGATTGCCTTGAGCTCGCCGAGTCATGGCATTGACTCGCCGAGTTACTTCATGAGTGAGTCTGGCTTCCAAACCACTGAGTCACACCCCATGACTCACTACTCCAAGCCGCAACACGAAAAAGGGAAAACTCGGGGACTCGCGACTCGACTCGCCGAGTCAGGTGAATGACGTGACTCACTACTCCAACCCGCAACACGAAAAAGGGAAAACTCGGGGACTCGCGACTCGACTCGCCGTGTCAGATGAACGACTCGCCGAGTCGGCCACATGCAAATACTATGCATGCGATTCTGCTTGAATCCAGCTCATGCCATTCATAGATCTGAGTTTCTAGGGCCTGATTAACACGTAAAGTTTCCAACTTTACGTGTAAATAAACACCCATGAGGGTTTTAGGGCTCAAAATGCACCAAAAGAGTAGATCTAGGGCTTTCATGCAATATGGCTCCATAAAGGCAGTAGATCCAAGCTCCTGGAGCTCAATCATGCCTAGATCTAGAGGCTAAACAACTTATTACAAACCCTATTACACAAACAAGCTTGGGGAAAGGCTCAAGAAGGACTTTCATGGAGCTACAAGGGACAATAAGCATGAAAATAGAGGGAAATTGAGTTATACCTCAAGGAAATCACTGAGATAACACAAGGATGCCTGGCCTCCTTCTTCTCTTCTTGATCTACTCTCCTTCCCTCACCAAATCTTCAAGAAAACACACCAAAATGCTTCAATCTCACAAGGAACAAGGCTTGGACGAAGTAGAGAGCTCTAAGGGTGAAAGGGGCGAGCTTGGGGGCGGATAAGAGGGTTTAAATAAGGTGCAAACCCCTGAAATTTAGGGTTTCATCAGACAGCGGGGACTCGCCGAGTCCAGAATGTGGACTCGCTGAGTCGCCAACTTAACCCTACTCCCAAACCCGTCTTTACTCGGCGAGTCGGGCCTACAACTCGCCGAGTCTAAGGCCAAAATGCAAAATACTTAAGTAAATTTTTACGTACCAGAAACCAGGTGCTACAGCTCTCCTCACCTTCATTCCTCAGACCCATCTCCTCCAACACCCACAAGCTCATATCTGATGGGTTTTGAGCATTCTAACACTTCCTAAGTGTACATGCAACCCTAATAACCTTGGATCTATGTTTGTCTAATTATCATGCAAAGTTGAATTTCCAAGGTTATATTCCTATCTAGCATACATGGGGAACAATTTTAACTTGAATGAAAGATAAAATAACTTACCTTATTGTTGCTTATGTTCCTTGAAACCTTGTGAGCCTAGCACCCCAAGTGTGATGCCTCAAATGCTTCACACAACACCAAATGCTCTTGGAAAGACTTTTGAGAGAATACACACTTCTTAAAATCGGCCAAGCCCTCTAGTTTCTTATGTGTAACCGATTTTGGTGGAGAATGGGACTCTTATATAGTGCTGACACGTCTAGGGTTACACCATGTAAACCCTAATGTGTCATGACTCTTCATTTCCATGACCCATGGGTTTGTAACTCCCATGGAGCATCCTATGGGTAGAACCCAACTTGATAATCCATGGAGCCTCTTAGTCCACTATACAAGATATGAATGATCAACCCATATATTTAATTAGTTAACCTTTGATCACTTAATTAATTCCAAATTAATTCTTTGATCAAACTAATCAAATAATATTATTAATATATTAGAACTTATAATATATTAATAATCTCCAAGTGTTATTTCTCTCATTTAGTCTATCCAATTGCATGGTGCCATGCAACCCAAATGGACCATGCCGGGTCGGGTCAAGTACACACCCGAAATAGTTATGGACTTAGACACCTTATCCAACAGTCTCCCACTTGGATAAGTCTAATAACTATAACTCCAGTACTTCAGGAACCGACCGGCAATCGTAGCTCTTTCAAGGTCTCTCGGAACTGAGAAGATGATGGTACGCCATTTAAGATAAGGGATCATATAATCCTCCGTTCTAGATATCAGCCGGACAAATACATGGAACAATGTCTTACTTATTGTCCAGCAGTTTGTTTCTCGATTTCCGATTTGTTTGACAAAGAACTTAATTGAACAAATCAACTTAGTTCTGACCGGGCCCGGTACATAGGTCAAAACAAAATCATCGAGGGGCCCAGATATCAGCTTTTAATCCAAGAAGGAACAGATAAACTTCGACTCATATGTTTGTTCTACCACTCATTGAATTACACACAAAGGCACGTTTTATAACATCGAGTTACCAATGCGTTTTCGTACAATCAATGCATAACCAACTTGTAAGTAACAAATCATATCTCTAGGTTTGAAGACTTATATGATATTACCGTCTCACGATCACTCGAGATAGAATTCCATGAAGTGATTCCAGTGAGCGTGGGTTGAGTCCAATACTCAGAACTTATGAGCACTCATGATTGTTGTAGCCTTGTCCAACACCTTAGACCTCTACAACCCATCATGACAGTCTTGATTCATACCTACTTCCGACATATGACCGACTGTGGAGGTTTGAATAATATGTTATACCAAACAAAATTATTCTGGAAGTCAAAACATGCAAAAGAAATATAGTAAACGATCGACAAGAGATAGCAACACTTTACTCATAAATAAAACACCTTTTATTCATCATCTAATGTCAATTACACTTTACAAATTTCTGGGTTATCTAACTACTAAATCTAATATCATCCTTCAGCCCTATGCTCCGAGCATGCTGGAGATGCTTAACCCGAGTCAGTCCCTTCGTTAGGGGATCTGCTAGGTTCTCATCTGATGATACCCTCTTTGCCACGAGGAGTCCTTCTTCTATTCGATGTCTGATAAAATGGTATTTTCTGTCGATGTTTCTGGATCTCCCGTGATCCCTTGGTTCCTTGGTTAAGGCAACAACACTTTCACTATCACATAAAATCTCCATTTGCTCTTTAATAGCTAGTACAACTCCAAGGTCTCCAATGAAGTTCTTCAGCCATATCGCCTCCTTTGCCGCCTCGCTAGCTGCAATATACTCTGATTCACAAGTTGAATCAGCCACTGTCTCTTGCTTGGAACTCTTCCAAGAAATTGCTCCTCCATTTAGGGTAAAGACCCAGCCCGACTGAGAGCGGAAATTATCCCTATCAGTCTGGAAGCTAGCATCACTATACCCTACAACTCTCAAGTCATCACTCCACCGAGGGTAAGGACCCAGTCCTTAGTCCTCCGTAGGTACTTGAGGATATTCTTTACCGCAGTCCAGTGTGCCTTGCCAGGGTTCGCCTGATACCTGCTAACCATGCTCAGGGCAAAGGCTACATCAGGTCGAGTACACGTCATAGCATACATGATTGATCCTACAGCCAAAGCATAAGGTATTCGACTCATTTCTGCTATCTCAGCCTCAGTGCTAGGGCTTTGTGTCTTACTCAATCTGGTGTTGCTCTGGATGGGTAACTCTCCTTTCTTGGAATCCTGCATGCCGAATCTCTTCAGCACCTTATCCAAGTAGGTACTCTGACTAAGTCCAATTAGTCTTTTACTCCGATCTCTCAAGATCCTTATCCCTATAATATAGGTAGCTTCTCCTAGGTCCTTCATAGAGAAACACTTCCCAAGCCATGATTTAACTTCCTGCAGAGTTGGGATGTCATTTCCTATGAGTAGTATGTCATCCACATACAACACCAAAAAGCTACTTATACTCCCACTAGCCTTGACATACACGCAAGACTCATCTTCACTCCTAGAAAAGCCAAATTCCTTGACCTTTTCATCAAAGCAAAGATTCCATCTGCGAGGTGCTTGCTTCAATCCATAAATGGATTTCTCTAGCTTACACACTCTATTAAGGTACTCGTTGCTGACAAAACCCTCTAGCTGACTCATGTAAACATCTTCAGCCAACTTTCCATTAAGGAAAGCGGTTTTGACATCCATTTGCCATATTTCATAGTCATGAAATGCAGCTATGGCTAACAGAACCCGAATAGACTTAATCTTGGCTACTGGAGAAAAGGTCTCATCATAGTCCACTCCAGGAATTTGAGAGAAGCCCTTTGCAGCTAGTCTAGCCTTATAAGTGTGTACATTACCATCCATGTCGGTCTTCTTCTTGAAGACCCATTTGCACCCTACTGTCTTACGACCTGGTACATTCTCAACCAAGTTCCAAACTTGATTCTCATACATGGACTGTATTTCGCTGTCCATTGCCTCTTTCCACTTGGCTGACTCAGGGCCTGCCATGGCTTCCGCGTAACTGTTAGGTTCATCCAGACCTATCAGTGTCTCATCACTGAAAAGTGTATCTTTTTCTGCAGTAATATGGAATCCATAGTAATGCTCAGGAGCATTCCTAACCCTTGTGGAACGCCTCAGAGGTATAGACTTGTCAGTTGGCTCAACAGGAGTTTCCTCCTCAAGTTGAGTGCTAGGGTTTGAAGTTCCTTCACCGCTTGACTCTTGAATTTCTTCAAGATCAACTTGCCTCCCACTGTTTCCTTGGCTTATGAACTCTCTCTCTCTCTCTCTCTCTCTCTCTAAAGAAAGCCCTCCTAGCTACAAAGACCACATTTTCACTAGGTCTGTAGAAGAGGTAACCAAAGGATTGCTGTGGGTAGCCGATGAAAATATACCTCTCGCTTCGGGGTTCGAGCTTATCATGAGTCTCGCGTCTCACGAAAGCCTCACAACCCCAAATCTTGATGTGGTCTAGTTTGGGTACTTTACCAGTCCACATCTCGTGAGGAGTTTTGGCAAGTTTCTTTGTAGGGACTAGTTTAAGAATATGGGCGACAGTCTCTAAGGCATACCCCCAGAATGAGATTGGTAGCGAAGCTCGACTCATCATGGAACGAACCATATCTAACAAGGTTCGATTACGCCTCTCAGCCACACCATTCAACTGTGGTGTCCTGGGAGGTGTCAATTGTGAGACTATCCCACATTCCCTTAGATAGTCAAGGAACTCTGAACTAAGATACTTACCACCACGATCGGATCGAAGCATCTTAATGTTCCTGACCAATTGATTCTCGACTTCCTGTTTAAATTCCTTAAACCTTTCGAAAGTCTCTGACTTATGCTTGATCAAGTAGACATATCCATATCTACTATAATCATCGGTAAAAGTCAAATAATAACGATTAGCATCCTTTGTGGCATGTTTGAATGGTCCACACACATCCGTGTGTACAAGGTCCAACAAACGTTCACCCCTCTCACATGAACCTGTGAAGGGTGACTTTGTCATTTTTCCAAGTAAGCATGATTCGCAACTATCATCTGACTTTAGGTCAAATGACTCCAAGACTCCATCCTTTTGGAGTTGGCCTATGCGTTTCTTGCTTATATGTCCAAGACGACAATGCCATAATGATGCTTTATCCAAGTTATTATTATTAATAGAATCAATACACAAAACATTATTTCCTAAGTTATCTATAACAGATACAGCTTCATACACACCATCACAAGGTAATGCTTTAAAATAAAGTACATTATTAAAGAAAGCATCAATCGAACCAACTTCATTATTAAACGAAAAGGTAAACCCTTGTTTGTACAAAGCATGAAAGGAAATAATATTTCTTGCCATTCCTGGCGAATAACAACATTTATTCAAATCTAAATTAAACCCACTACTTAGCGATAAAGTATAAACTCCAATCTTGGTAACAGGTAAAGCTTTCCTATTCCCCATGATTAAGTTTATTCTTCCTTGCTCCACATTCTCACTTCTTCTTAGTCCCTGCAAGTCACAACAAATATGAATACCACAACCGGTATCAAGGACCCAAGATTTAGAATGGGGTGAGTTATTAGAAATGATAGTGTAAATACATGCATGGTTGGGTTTAACTTTCCCATCCTTCACATCTTGCTGGTATTTTGGGCAGTTCCGCTTCCAATGTGTTTTTTCATGGCAATAGAAGCATTTAACCTCTTTTGGGTCAGAAGAAGGAGTGATGAAACCTTTCTTGGTTCCACTTGAAGAAGAGCCATCAAGGGTCCGAGCCTTGGTACCCTTCGAAGAGCTCTTTCTTTTCTTCCCTCGACTTTTCCCGATTTCCAAAACCGGAGTAGAGTTTTGAGTAGGAGTGTTAACAACCGACTTCCCCTTAAGACCTGTTTCTGCGGTCTTGAGAAGTCCCTGAAGTTTGCTGAGTGTGACCTCTTCCTTATTCATGTGATATGTCATGCGGAATTGATCATAGCACGATGGTAAGGAGTGCAAAATGATATCTATTGCAAGCTCCTCAAGGAAGTTCACATTAAGCTTCAGCAAACGATCCACATACCTTTGCATTTTCTGCATGTGGCTCGTGACGGATTCCCCGTCCTTCATCATGGCTGTTATCATGGAGCAGATGATTTCATACCTCACTTGTCGTGCACTTTGATGGTATCTTTCCATCAAATCTTGGTGCATTTCATAAGGGTAGAAATCCTCATAAGACTTTTGGAGTTCCGCTGTCATCGTGGCCATCATGATGCATGCTACTTTCGTAGCATCCCTTTCATGTGCCTGAAAGTCAGCGATCTCCTGGGGAGTTGCAGTGGTCTCATCAATCTCCTTAAGCTCCTTGTCAAGGACATATTCTTTGTCCTCGTAGCGGGTAATCATCCTGATGTTTGTGATCCACTCATTGAAGTTGGATCCATCAAAAGTGACTTTCCCACACAAGTTCATAAGGGTAAAGGAGCTATTAGGGTTAAAGCCAGAAGCAACATTGTTTGAAGACATCTGAAAGAAATGGACAAGACTAGTTTAGATATTAGGAGAGTCCTTAATAAAACACCCAAATGTAATATTAAGGCTAGGATCCAATCACAATATATTATAACTTGGAAGAGGTATGTCGTAATCCAAGCTATAACATATTTGAAAGGTAGGTGAATGACGATTCACCAATTCCCACCACGAAAACAGAAATATTAAATATTAGGTTTTTGATTGGTTCTTAGAAATTCCTAGATTCTTTGAGATTCAATGAACTTTTCAAAGGCATGTTTCAATCTCGAGTGTGCCCTCCAAGTTTTGTGACTGGGATACTGAGGATCACAAAATGAGGTGTGAAGTAACCATGCAAATCACTTGGTACCCTTAAAGTTGATCACTCAATCGATGTGCCGGTAAACCACACACACTCCATCGATACTATAATAAACCTTAAGTCACCCTTTACCTACCTTGTTAAGTCCAAGTTAGTGTGCCGGTTAACCACACACGCTCCACCAACGACTTAAACAAAGTGTAAAGTGTAATTTCATGGATTAGCACCTTATTCACATTTTTCCTAAAGTAACTAAGATTGGGAATTTAATAAAACATCTAGTTACTTTATAATATTCATCATACTTTTAATGAGAATTTATAAGTCCTTGTCTTACCCGTTCGGCTAACGACCCTCCACCGATCAAGCAAGCGGTGGGTGAGAGTGGACACTCATTAAGTTGCCATTTTATAGGCAACAACCTTATACCCACCTTATAGACCGGTTTCGTGAATGAGGCGTACTAGCGGTAAGACGACTTTGTTCTTATACATACATATATATATATATATATATATATATATATATATATATATATATATATATATAATTATTAAATCATAATAATATAAGTATAAGGGTTGAATTTTAACTTTTAAAATTCTAAGGGTTGGAACTAAAGTTTTAACTTGACTTTACTTGTTCCAAAACTTGAGGGCAAGTTTTGTAAACTTTCAAAACTTTTCAATTCTTGTAACTTATGAGTTTAATAGAGTAATAAAATGAAGACTCTTCATTTTTCTAACTCTTGTGTTCTTTTAATGGTTTTTAACTCAAGTGACTTTTGGTTTTCCATAACTTGAGGACAAGTTATGGACTCCATTAAAACACATTATGATCAAGAATTAAACTACCACATAGGTTACAAATAATTCCTATGATCATCTAAACATCATAAGATCAAGAACAAGAACATAAGCACTTTCATGAATCAAAACTACACTTAAAACTTTGTAATTTTGATAACTAGTTGTTGTAAATGAATTAGCAAGACATTACACCATCTAAAACAAGTTTTCAAGTACCAAAACAGTTTAGGGTAATGTTTCTAATCCATTTCCAGCAACTAAAGTCGAAAATCTGCACTCTGTGGCTCCTACTCGCCGAGTGCATGAACCTACTCGGCGAGTAGGTTGAAGATACAAGTGAACTCGGCGAGTCTCCCCATGGACTCGGCGAGTTCATCAGGCAGACAACATGTTTTTCGACTTTTTTCAACTTTTAAGCACAAATAACAAACAAACAAGCCTAGTCTTTGATACCACTGATGGGTTTTGAGCATTCTAACACTTCCTAAGTGTACATGCAACCCTAATAACCTTGGATCTATGTTTGTCTAATTATCATGCAAAGTTGAATTTCCAAGGTTATATTCCTATCTAGCATACATGGGGAACAATTTTAACTTGAATGAAAGATAGAATAACTTACCTTGTTGTTGCTTATGTTCCTTGAAACCTTGTGAGCCTATCACCCCAAGTGTGATGCCTCAAATGCTTCACACAACACCAAATGTTCTTGGAAAGACTTTTGAGAGAATACACACTTCTTAAAATCGGCCAAGCCCTCTAGTTTCTTATGTGTAACCGATTTTGGTGGAGAATGGGACTCTTATATAGTGCTGACACATCTAGGGTTACACCATGTAAACCCTAATGTGTCATGACTCTTCATTTCCATGACCCATGGATTTGTAACTCCCATGGAGCATCCTATGGGTAGAACCCAACTTGATAATCCATGGAGCCTCTTAGTCCACTATATAAGATATAAATGATCAACCCATATATTTAATTAGTTAACCTTTGATCACTTAATTAATTCCAAATTAATTCTTTGATCAAACTAATCAAATAATATTATTAATATATTAGAACTTATAATATATTAATAATCTCCAAGTGTTATTTCTCTCATTTAGTCTATCCAATTGCATGGTGCCATGCAACCCAAATGGACCATGCCGGGTCGGGTCAAGTACACACCCGAAATAGTTATGGACTTAGACACCTTATCCAACAATATCAACCTACTTCACCTTTCTCTATCAGCCCTAATGATTATCATGACTCTCCTTCTTCCCCTATATCGCCGACCATTCCTCAAACCTCTACTCACTCACAACATCCAATGCTTACTTGTGCTAAACAAGGCATATTTAAACCCATTCGAAAACTAAACCTTCATGTTGACACCACTGCTCTCGTTCCCAAACATTATTTACAGGCTTCTAAGGATCCCAACTGGCTTAATGCAATGACCGATGAATATATTGCTCTTATCTCTAACAAAACTTGGGTACTTGTTCATAGAAACTATAAAATATAAAGGTTTAAATTAAAAGTTTGATATACTTTAAGGGGCAAGTAAGTACGTAAATAGAATAATCAATTTTGATTTTAGACGTCCACAATTGAAAAAGCTTTGGTTTTTTCGAAAAAAAAAGTCTTGCCTATTTTGACTTTTAGGCAATTTAGGTTGCAATTAGAATTCCCTATATAAAATTGAACATCTATGCCATACTTAAGGTCTTTAATCAATTAGAAAACCAAACTTAAGGGCTTTTATAAACCGGAAAAATGATAAAACCGGAAACTTTTGTTAAACATAAGGGTTTTATTGAACCAAATATACAAAAAGGTATAATTTAAAATAAAGAAGTTGCAAACATCCAATTCTAGTGAAGCTAAAATCTACAAAAAATAAATCTGCATATTTATATCAAACTTAAGGGCTTTTATATCATTATCTCTTTTGTTATGTAAACATGTCTTTATGTTTGTATTTTTTTCCTATCTTTTTGTTTTGTTTTTTTTTTTTTTTTTTTGTTTCTTTCTAGTTTGAGTTTAGGGTGGTGGATTGCCCTTGTGTTCATTTTTTTATTGATGAAAATAAATTTGTTAAAGAGGTCAATTTGATAACTCTAATATACAAAATTGAATTACACTGTTGTTGTGGGTAAATTGCATGTTTGGCAAAAGTAGCTGTTAGCTAGAAGCGGGTAGCAGTTAGCTGGTAGCGGGTAGTTGGTAGCGTGTAATAGGTAGTTGGTAGCGGGAAACTGTAACTTTTATTTATTATATGAATGTTTGGCAAAAATAGCCGGAAGCTTTTGAAATATATAAAATTACATAAAAGGACAATTGATTAAAAATAAATAAATATATAAATATATTTATAAGGGTAATTATGGAAATTGATTTCAAAAGCTCAAGAGCGTTTTGTTAAACACTACATGAAGTAGCTTTTAAGATTGGAACGTTTTGTTAAAATTAAAAGCTAAACGCTCGTACTGTCAAACGAAGCTTTTTGTTTAAACTAGAGCATTTTATCACAAGTTAAAAGCTAGAAGCTTCCAAACGCTTCCAGAAGCTCCGTGCAAAACACGTCCAAAATATTATAAGTTCATTGCTATATATATATTTTTTTATTATGTGTGAAAAAGATTAAAAGCACGTTGTTATTTTTTAGCTATGATTAATTTTTGAGATACGTTATATTTTCAACTATGTTTTACTACCACTTGAAAATACATGTATTACATATAGTTAATTAAAGTATATTTCTGCCAAACATAAGGGCTTTAATGAACCAAAAATATACAAAATGATAAAATTGAAAAAAAGAAGTTGCAACCATCTAATTTTAGTGAAGCTAAAATCCACAAAAAAGGTAAATCTGTACATTTTCTATCAAACTTAAAGGCTTTTATATCATTACCCCTTTTTGTTATGTAAACATGTCTTTATCACTTTATGTTTATTTTTTTTCCTATCTTTTTTCTTTTGTCTAGTTTGAGTTTAGGGTGATAGATTGTCCTTGTTACGAACATCATTTTTTAGTTGATGACGATGAATTTGTTAAAAAGGTAAATTTGATAACTCAGATATACAAAATTGAATTACATTGTTGTTGCGGATAAAATATTATAAGTACATTGCTATATTTGTTTTATTATGGGTGAAAAAATATTAAAAGTACGTTGTTATTTTTTAGCTATGATTTATTTTTGAGATGCATTATATTGTCAACTATGTTTTGCTACCACTTAAAAATACATTTATTAAACCTACATATTCCTATCAAACTTAAAGGTTTTTATGTCATTATCTTTTTTTGTTAAGTAAGTATGTCTTTACGTTTGTGTACTTTTCCTATCTTTTTTCCTTTAGTTTGAGTTTGGGGATGATTGATTGTGCCTGCTATAGTTGATGAAGATGAATTTGTTAAAGAGGTCAATTTGATAACTTTGATATACATCATAAAATAGAAGTATATTGTTGTTGTGGTTAAAACATTATAAGTTCATTGCTATATTTGTTTTATTACATCTAAAAAAGATTAAACACACGTTATTTTTTAGCTATGATTAATTTTTGAGATACGTTATATTTTCAACTATGTTTTACTACCACTTTAAATTACATGCATTAAATTTAGTTATTTGAATATACTTTTCTGATTTTTGAGGACCTCATATTTATTTTTCCATTGGCCTCAAATCTATTTGGACCTCAACTGGTTATGCATTTAAATGTCTAATATGTGATGATCTATATACTAAGTGATAAGTGATAGCAAAATTTACAATACATTGACTGATGACACTGTTAATTTTAGTTTTAATTTGTTAACTCAGATAACATTTGTATTGACGATTAATCACAAAATGATTAAAATGGATAATAATTACATATTTTGTAAAAGACTTAGCGAAATTAGTCACACTTTTAATTTTAGTTTTAATTTGTTAACTTAGATAACATTTGTATTGACCATTAATCATTTTATGATTAAAATGGATAATATGACAAAATAATTATATATTTTGTAAAAGACTTATTGAAATTAATCTAATTTTCGTAATTGCTATAGTGTATATTGTTATTTATATTCTTAGATTAGCCCATTTGTATTGTGTAGCTCATTTCCACTGTATATGTATTTATATATTTACTCTAATGAGATTTGATTTATGAGAAAAGAGAAAACTTTCATATGATATCAGGGGTGGCAATAGGTCGATCTGAGTTGGGTTTGGGTTTGACCCCATTTAATAATTGGGTTGAAAATTTTAACTCAACCAAACCTTTTTATTTAAATTGGTTGATATTTTCAGCCCCCAACTTTTTAGATAAATGGGTTGTCACCGGGTTGACCTGTTTATATAGTTTTCGACCCAACCTATTAAATAAATGTGTTAAACTTAGGGTAACCTATTTAAAATATATTAAATAAATTATATAATTAAATATTATACCACTAAAGTTATAAAACGTAAATAAAACTTCATAATTATGACAAAAGCACAATCCTAATTCATAAAAGAACATTAAAATGTTTAGTTTACTATGATTTTAGAGAGTAACCAGTATTATCGACGCTAATAAAACGATGGAAATTAGGATTAAATTTTATTAAACATAGATGATAATAATAATAATGCAACATTATAATTTACAAATTAATACTTTGATTAATACATGATAATACTCAAATAATATTAAATTATATATATATATATATATATATATATATATATATATATATCCAGTAAGAAATTTTTTTTGGTAGGAAAGTAAAAAAAAATTCTACATATTTTTTTGACGAATAAAATAAATGAATCACTAGATGATTCATTTGTAAGATGATTCACAAGAAAAAATTCCCAAAAAAACATCTTTATGATTCATTTTTAAATAAATTAAGAAAAAATTCACTTTTATGTCAATTTTAGTGAATAACAACAAAATTATTGTATAAATGAATCATCGAGATGTTTTTTTAAGAATTTTTTCTTTTAAATCTTATTACAAATGAATCATCTAATGATTCATTTAGTTTGTTCGCGGAAAAAATATGTTGAAAAAAAACTTCTTACCTTCCTACCAAAAATCTAATATATATATATATATATATATATATATATATATATATATATATATATATATATATATATATATTAAATTTAAATAGGTTGACGGGTTGATAATTTTTATCCAGCCCAACCTATTTAATTAAATGGGTTGGGTTGACCAATTTATGTTAAATGGGTTGAAAATCTCAACCCAACCCATTAATTTTGGGTTTGGTTCGGATTGGCAGGTCGGGTCGATTTTTACCAGCTCTATATTAGAGTGTGTGTTTGCATCCACGATGCTTAATATCTCCTTATCCACCCTCATCGAAACTCCATCGCTAATCCCGCCTCTTAGAGGGAATGCTACTATATATATTTCCCAATTAGTGCAATATGGTCATATAAATAACTCTATATATATTGGAGTCTTTATTTATAATTTTTTTTTTCATAAAAATTAGATTTTTTGGAAAAACAATCTTGTACCCAAACATATATATTAGAAATTTAGAATTGATTATTGGGAAAACACGAAACCATAATTGTTTTATGAATAATCATCACTATAAACCCTTTCCACAAAAAAGAATACCGTAAAAAGTAATAAACTTTTTTTTTTTTGAAAAAATAAATAAATTTCGTATAACAAGAATTTTACAACAAAAATTATCAAAAACACAGCAAACTTTGAAACATTACGCCACAGATTATAAAATAATTTTATAAATTAAAGTAATTTGATAAAATTCATTTTACAAAATTAGTGACTGTTTTATGATACCCCTAAAAAGATATTCATTCTGTTTTTTATATTTTGTTTCATCGTTGATTTTAGTGATTATCCTTGATATGTTTAATACAAGAGAATATAGATGCACAAACCCAGGATCCGATCCGATCCGGTAAACAACCCGATCTGGATCCGGTCAAAATCTAATCCGAATTTGGTCAACAATCCGAATCCGATTTGAAACCGGTTTGATCCGGATTTTTTTAGGTTTTACCAGATTTTTCGACGGTTTAGGAACCGGTTTTTATAGAATCCGGTTTGTGATCTGGGGGTAAATCCGATTTCGAGTCCAAAAAGTCAAAGCGGTTTGAATCTGGTCACCGGTTTAATCCTATCCGGTTTGGGCAAAACCGGTTTGAGCGAAACCGGTTTTCGGATCGGATCGGATCGGTCTCATTTCGAGGATCCGGTTTTTGTGTGCACCTCTAATGTGTATGGAATGAATATTTTAAAGTTTTAATAAATTTCCAAGTATAAATATTTTTGTTTAAATCATGACAATTTTACCACTAAGAAAAATCATCATTTTGGGTCTTATCTCTTATTTTAACAGCATCATTTTGGGCCTTAACTCCTAAATAAGAAGGCAAGAGCACTGGGGCGGCTGGGCACAATCCAATATGCAAAGAAAACCCAAGCATTTTTTTTTAAACTATGAAAAGAAATCAAATAATTAGGAGAGATAAACGTGTTTTTGAAGTTCTTTTAGGGAAAAAATGAACGATTTATAAGGGATTAAAAAGGATAATTTTAACAATTTTCCTCATTAAACTCATCCACCGAGAAAAAATTATATATATATATATATATATATATATATATATATATATATATATATATATATATATATATATATATATATACACACACACACTAGCCGTAGACCCGCGCAAAGCGGCGACGAAAAATAGTTTCTCATTCGGCAATAAGTTTTATACGGAAACAGTAACACAAAACATATGCATATCGTTATCGATCGGTTTTACGACAACAAATAAATGTAACCCTCGCAATACAAAAGAAAATAAATATTTTGGTGTGTAGTGTACGTTTATAATCCTTCATTTTAGAAATCAAGACACGTCCATACGAAGTGACTTGCTTATACCTTTATTGGTATTGATAAAGTTAATAAAAGGGAGAATCAAAGTTAATCTTAACAACCCGGTTTGCTTGATACAGATAAGTCTAAACGGATATATCCTATTATCCACTTTACTATCTAAAGTTTTAAACCGAAAAATAATAGTATTAATACAACCATATTTCATGGAACATGAATAACAAATGGAATACTAATTTTCTATTAGTCATAAATCATACATAGATATTTTTTCTTAATATTAAACAAAGTATTTGATTTTACAACTGACTGGTCAATTTCGATTAGAAGACATAAATAATAAATAAAGTTTAAAAAAAATTACAAATAAAAGGGCCTATATAATGGATTATTTGTTTTATTTTAATTGGATAAGAGATCGGGTCAAATTTTTGGAAGATATAAGATTTCAAAGGTAATCAGATTAAAATTTAATATTATTTTATTCATGATTAGTTGTACTTTACGCTTAGAGAGTTGAACGTCTTAAAAAAATAATATTATTTTATTGGATCTATTTATAGAAATAATAGGATTTCTATTATAAGTTAGTATATATATATATATATATATATATATATATATATATATATATATATATATATATATATATATATATATATATATATATATATATATATATATATATATATATATTCTAAGTACCAAGTAACTTATCACCACCTTTGCTTCACCCCTCTTAATATCCTCCTATATTTTTTAGCTCCATTAGAAAATAATTAGTCCTAATGGGTCCAGGGCAAAAAGAGAAAATGGGCCCCTAAAATGAAAATATACAAACGGTTATAAAATTCATTGTTAATATTAAAAAAGAAATATATGAACACAACATTACAAAAACAACTAATTTAAAAAAAAAATTTCCTAGCATTTTTAGATAAGTTGATTTTCTCTCTCTCTCTCTCTCTCTATATATATATATATATATATATATATATATATATATATATATATATATATATATATATATATATATATATATATATACCCTGAACGACCGTCCAGGTTGCCCACCGTTTGATCCAGGCCTGAAAATAACGTTTTCAATCATTATACTTTTCTAAATGTCCCTTCGAAGGGTATACATATGTCACTTTCACCCCCCTTTATTTTTTAAACTTTCATGTTTACCCCATAGTAAACACAATTTGATTGTCCTACAGTTATCACATCTCGACTTTGTAAAATGTGATTTTCACCCCTCGGCTTTGAACTTTGTAAAATTCGTTAAGTTATATAAAAACTAATCTATGTGTTTACTTTTAGGTATCATCGGTCTTTATGAGAAGGTGAAGGCGTGACTGTACATATTCATCAACAATAATGAAGATTCTGATCTTTAATATTACTCTGATTTTCAATAAATGTATTAGGAATAAAAGATTTTCTTCATAATGGATATATAATTGGGAAGCTTTACTTTAATAAAATGAAAAAAATGGTTGTAAAAATGGGACGTTACAAGTTGTTCTCAAAGTTTTGATTTGAGCGAATTGGAGGAACACTTGTGTGAATCTAGTCTCAAACTAGGATCCGAGAGTTTTCACAAAACATTTAAAAAAAATAATTTATAATAAAAGGTTGGGTTAGGAACATAGGCTCGGTCTCTTATCATGTTCTTTTTTGATTATTGGCTTGGGATCAGGAACATGGACCTTGAGTTACCTTTGGATTTATAGGAAGATGCAATGTGTACAGTCAGCCAGAGCCCGAACAGGAAAGTGGTTCTTAAAATACCCATACTTGTTATGTTTGCTGAGTTTTGATTTTGCTGGTATATGGATTGTTAGAAAAGCATGCTAGTGGATAAGGTTCTTTTAGAAACTGTTGGATAGAAGTGTCTGAGTTTGTTATTGCTTTATGATATAAGGAATTGCTTGTTGTATGTTACTTGATTTTGTGATTGTTACGTGTATCTTGATTAGTTGTATATGATCGGGATTAAATAGCCTTAGAATGGTCGACTCAGCCTTACTTCCTCTTCCTTGTTTGGTTGTGAACTTAGGGTAGAGTCGATTATTCGACTGATCTCGTATTGTGTACAACAAGCATGCACAAAAGCAAATGGTGGTGCGGGAAAGAGGATAATCCTAGGAAGAGTGTCTAGGAAGTTAGTTGTGGGCTCGTAGGAGAAGTAGGTGTTAGCACACCTAGGAGTGGTCTGGTGCAGTAACTTAGGACCATGGGATGAATTTTGAATTTATTATAGATAGGTGTGGAAGGTAGTATGGGCTCGTACTACTAAAAGCACAGGATCCGTATGAGGTTCGAGAGGAATCTTGAGGTTACTAAGGAACTAATAGGAGTGTGGCATGGTGTGTTGAGCACCGTGTTTTGATGTCTGATCTTTCTTTGGTATATTTTTAAATATTGTGGCTTTTGAAGGTTTAAGATCAGAAGAACTGGTGGCACTAGGAGAGATGGTCTGGGTGAGGAGGAGATCATTGGGATCCTTGCTGCCAAAGTGGTCGAGGCATTCATGGAGGCAATTCCAGGGTTGTTTGGGTCGGTCAAGATCGTGTTGATCGATAAGTTTGACTGACGCTATGCCGCCATCACGCAGATAGGTGCTTCCACAACCACATCAGTCACCATTACAAGATCTCAGAGAATCGAGGTGATGCAATACCGGGAGTTCAGTTATATGAAGCCTCCATAGTTCAGAAGCAATAGGGACCCGATCATGGTTTCAAGGTGTATTTATGACATAGAGGGATGTTTCTTCATGTGTTCATGTCCTGGGGGCAAGAGGTGAAGTTTGCATTGAATCTTATTTGCTGGGGAGCGAAGGATTGGTGGGAGTTTGTGATCCAGGGCTTTTCATAGGCTGATTAAGCCACAGTGACTTGGGAGCAGTTTCTGGACATGTTTTGAGCAGAGTATATTCCTCTTGTGGAGGGGGAGCGATAGGAGTACCTGGATCTGAGACAGACGACCGATTCGGTGATGGAGATCACTAAGATGTTCACTTAGAGGGATTTGTTTTGTCCTGAGTTCACTACTTCAGAGCAGGCTCATATGACTTGATAGTTGAGCATGCTCAAGACGGATATTCGACAGTTTGTGTGTACCCAGTGATACAATACCCTCATTGAGCTTCAAGATGCTGCGAGGAGGTGAGAGATTGAGATAGAGACCTAGACGAGGGAGGAACATCAGGCTTCAATTTAGTCCCAGCCTACAGCAAAGCGCTTAAAGTCTGCTGGCCGAAGTTCGGGATCAATTCAAGGGAGGTGCAGATCTTTTCTATGTCACAGGTGTGGCGAGGAGCGTCATTTTGGTAGAGATTGCAGGTGGAGTGTGTGGGTTTGTTTCCATTGCGGCCAGGATAGCCACATCAGAGCTCATTGTCCCTTTCTCGTTTTTAGTAAAGTGTTGGACCCTATACCCCTAGCTTGGCAGTTACCCGACGATAGTCATGGTACCTCAGGAGTTTCACGGGGTTGATGTTTGAGTTGACAGTTCTTCTATTTCATCGGTTGTTGCAGTGTTGGTATTCATCTGTATATTCTGTTTATGTTTCGAAGTTTAGTTGTAACCTTGGATAATCAATCGAATAGAATTGTCTGATTAGCTCTATTCTAATTAAATTCTTATTATGAATGGATTAAGTATCTTTGTCCTCGATTGTATGCGTGTTGGAATTTGTGAATGTTCTGTGGGTTCAGATTCTCCGGTATATGTGGATATCAGTGGTTAGGATCAAATTGTAGAGTTCAAGTGGGTCTAGGTATCAAAGGATTGTGAATTTTTTAGATTCTAGCATATTTCAAGTGAGGGAGAGTGGAATCTCACAGCAAGAAGACCTTTTGCGAATGTTTAGTTCTCAATCGAATTTCTCCAAGACTTCCGCATAACTGTTGAATCTTTTAGTTTCGCATCAAGATCATTGTCAACTGTTGGATTTCCTTTCGAGTCGTATTAATTTTAGTTGTGATAGCATTTATAGGATATGCTTGTGCTTTAGATTCTAGGATGTTAGGAGCCCAGGTTGAGGGATGTGATGACGACTTCCTTGTGTGTTCTTGTTTGATTGGGGCTTGGAGGTCTGATCACAACCCGAAGACCTGGTATGTTCAGTTAAGTCTTGTTGGGATCAATTGTTGTCATCGGTTAGTGGATCGGGGGTAAGACCGAGTGTTTTCATCGGTTAGTAGATCAAGGGGTAAGCCCGAGTGTTGTCATCGGTTAGTGGATCTTGGGTAAGCCCGAGTGCTGTTTTCGATTAGTAGATCAGGGGTAAGCCTGAATGTTTTCAGTAGATAGCTAAGGAGGGTTCTCGAAGCCGAGTAGGAGCGTGGCCTAGTTTGGTATGTGACAAGTTGGTTCTCATTGCTATGTTGAACTTATGTTCAGGATTAGCATGACGACGATTGGCAAGATGAGGTTTAGATCTTATCAAATTTGTGGGTTTTCGTTTAGGGGTTCCATCGTGAAGCGGAAGCGAAAGCTGATCTCGAGGACGAAATCTAATTTAAGTGGGGGAGAATCGTAACATCCTGTTTCCTGCCATTTCTGAATCATGGGTCGGAAGTCGATTGTGTAAGGCTTTGGGCCTCAAGGAGGCAAAGTTTAGTCCTTGTGGAAGGAGGTAATGATAGTTTAGATATTTTACCCTTGATTTGTGTTTCGGGCCGAAGGGTAGAAAGGGAAAAGTCATAGATCGGGTTCCTGCATGAAATATGGATTTTTTACGAGAAGTTGTTAGTTAAAGATATCTAGATAATATTGTGGGGCTCTTCAACACCTTTTTCGTGGATATAAAGAACATTGAAAACAGAGTTGGAACGAAGAAGTTATGATTGTTTGAAGTTAGGACGATTTTGGGTTAGACGCGTACGCTGGGCGTACTAGGCATCCTTGGTACATTGGGCGTACATGATCAAAACCCAAACCCCATTTTCATGGTTTGAGCTCTATTTAAGCTCCTTAACTTCCCCAAACCCATTCCATTCTTAGCCTCCACCCGTTCAACATCCTCCCTTGAAATCCTAACCCTAGTTTGAGCCTTGTGAGCAAAAATAAGGTGTTTTAAGTGCTTTGGACTGTTCTTTGTGCCTCTTGGAGAAGAAGGAGTTCATTGGAGAAGCGTTGATTACATTGGAGCTTGTGGATCCAAACCTTGTTCACCTTGATCTTTCTTCTGGAGGTATAAAGTTTGAATCTTGATGATGTATTTGTTTGATCTAGCTAGTTTTAGGTGTTGTGAGCTTTTGGTAACTTTAGTGCATAAAGTTTAGATCTTGAAAGTTTGTGACCTTATTATAGATAAAGTTGGAATCTTTATCCATCTAAACATCATATTGATTCAGATCTGAAGGTTGGAGACAAGAACTTAATGGATTAAGTTGAAAAAGATGCATTTTTGGTCCCTTTGAGACTTAAAGACTAGATCTTGTTTGTTGGGACCATTCTAACGGATAAAGATGGAAATTTTATCCATTATGAAGCTATTAGGAACCATAAAAAAATGTGATCTTGATCCGTCTATCCCTTCCATGCAATAGTTATGATGTCTTAATGGATTAATAAGTTAGGGTTTTGGATTTTGGACCTTTTCTAGCCATTGAAAGTCATAAAAGTGGAAACTTTATGACTTAAGTCGATGTTTTGAGTCTAAATATGAGCTCTAGACAAAAGGTCTTAAGTGATAAAGTACTTAATGGAGAAATAAGATCGGGTCGCGTACGTTAGGCGTACGAGGAGTAAGTTAGGCGTCCGCAGCTGCCATGGACTTTGACTTTATTGACTTTCGTTGACCGTTGATTTTTGACCAAGTTTGACCTCAAACTTGAGAGTTTTGGACTGTTGATTAAGGTTTTACTTGGTTTTGGTGATTAGCAGATTCACGGGAGCACGTAGTGCAGAAAGAGAAACGTGTCTCTGTTTTTTGGGTTTCTTATTTTTAGATGAGTTTTGCCTCATTGTACCCATGGGTTAAAGGCACCAATGTAGGCCCACTATTTTTGGTTATCTTTTACTAGAGGGATGCCATAGGGATTGTATATAGTCATGTAGGATAGTCTGAGGACTCTTGATCTAGGCTTTTTTAGTTGTTCCTTGTTTAATTATGGCCCTAGAGTAGGAGCACCTGTCCGAGTGTCTATCTCACCTCTAAGTATATATGGTTATGTATTCCTTGGACTGTTGGTATTTAATATGTTGCTATGTTGTAGTGATCTATTATATATGTATCATGGTATATAGGATGTTGTTATGTGGTAGTGATCTATAGATCTGTATGTCTACCTGTACTGGTTGGTTATCATTTAGTGGAGTGCCCTAGGGACTGTACGTAGTCACATAGGATAACCCGAGAACTCTTGATCTAGGCTTTCTTGCATGTTCCTTATTTGGTTGTGGCTCTAGAGTAGGATCATCTATTTGTGTGGCTATCTCACATCTGGTTACTTATGGTTATGCATTTCATGGAGGTTAGCTGGTAGTGGGACAGTGTGTTGAGAGAGGACTAGTAGGCGGTAGTGAGCTGTATGATTGATGTTTGCATGTATTAGGTGCCTACTTGATGCTTGATTGTTTATATGTCAACATATGGTGGTAGTGAGTTGAGGCGGTTCTGCTTTGTGTTGTAGGCCAAGATACCCTGTACGAGCCGACCGTAAGCCGTAGGCATGGAGGCTCTGGAAGAGCGGTTGGGTTGAGACAATAGGCCAACAAACCCTGGGTATTCCAACCCGATGGGGGAATTCACTAAGCTTTGTGCTTACCCTGTTGTTTTTTGTTTGAGGTATCATCGGTCAAAATGGGAAGACGAATGCGTGACTATACACATTCATCAACATCAATGAAGATTCCACACTTTAATATTACTCTGATTTTCAATAAATGTATTTGGAATAAACGGTTTTCTTCATAATGGATTTATAATTGGGAAGTTTGAACTTTAATAAAATGAAATTTTTTTGGTTGTGAAAATGGGATGTTATAAAGTGAATGGTTACCTCATCTCCTTAAGGATGTTATAATACCATACAATGATCTCCAACTATGGTTGCCACCTACTCTTTCGACGATGGTAAACTGATCAACCTTCATATATCTCTCTTCTAGACATGTTATTCCACAAAAATACTTCCTAATAATTTCAAATTCCCATTCAATAACTCTAATCCATCAATGATAATGTGGTCTCAACGTCATTTTAATGCGATTCTCGATTTCTCTACAAGGAAACCTTCCTACATGATGTACAAACTGGCACACATACATAAAATTACACATAGATTTACATTTCACCAAAAAGTTGACATGAACTCATTATTTATTTACCTTATTCCTAATCTATAAAATATTTTCAAGTAAAAATCTCCATTTGACTCCATCCTTGAAAAACAAAGGCTTTTGTCTACTTTTAAGTTGTGTTGATCGCTATATATGTTGGAAAAGGAGCCGATGTAATTGTGATATTTGTTACCTATTTCATATTCCAAAAAAAACATAGTGACCTCACGTAAGCTCAATGACGATTCAAAGTATCAAGTTCATAAAAACATACATCGTTACAACCTTTGGGATAGGGTCATATTGGAACCTATCTTAAGAATCATTACATCATTGTCGAAAAATTTCATTAAACGTCATCATATATCTCTTTTTCCTCTTGATACTTTTACTTTATCTCTTCCTCTCTCTCTCTTACCACACACACTCTCTCTCTCTATCTCTTATGTTTTAGCAAGGTTTTAAATAACGCTCGACGTTAGCTAGTCAGTGGACTGGGGTTAAAGGATTAAGCGGGTATGCGAGGATTGATCAAGGGATTACAGGAGGACCTAATTGCTAATTCGTTGAACTTTAAAAAATTAAATATGACTAATATCATAACAAAATTCATAAATATCACTAATATTTTAACAAAATAGGTTAATAAGATTAATACAACATTAATCATTCCTCAACTAGTTTCTATTGAGATAGAAGTTCTTCAAAGTATTAAAATTGCATTGTTTGTTACTGCTTCACTCATATTTTAGGCAGTGATTAATTGCTAGGTGTCTTTTAATTGGTCGGGTAGCGTCTAAGGATTAATTAGAGATTATTCGTGACATAGTCGAGATTTTTACAACACGGTTTTTGGTCAATATACTTATAACCTGAAAAAACACCACAGAAGAACAAATGGCACGATCTCATAGGATTTTAGAACTAATCAAATAATATGCTTCCTTGATTTCCTTTATGTAGAAGTTACATTAAAGGAAGCACTATGAATCGTACAACATATCAACATTACTACTCAATAAGATGTTATCTTGATAAAGAAAAAGTACAGAAAAAACATTTCTCCAACTCATCTTGAGGTACATGCATTGATTAAATTGATCTTTAATTGTAATATTTATCAATGTGGGGTAGAAGTTAAAAACTTTAAGCGGGGTTTCATAGAAAAATATAACAACAACAACAACAACAACAACAACAACAACAATAATAATAATAATAATAATAATAATAATAATAATAATAATAATAATAATAATAATAATAATAATAATAATAAATAGATTAAAGCTGATAGTTTCATTTTATTTACTTATTTTTTTAGTTTATTTTGGCACAATTAATCTCATTTTAGTTAATCCTCATGCATATTTTCTCTTTTTGTTATTTTTCATCTTCATTGTGTTCTTTCTAGTTTATTGAGCTTATTTTTAGATTTATCAAAGACTATTCAATACAGGGCGGTTACAAGAGTGTGAAGCCTTGAAACATGGAGCTTGCGGTGCATTTTCGGATTATCTGACGGACATGATTGGGCTAATGGTCTAACAAGAGATGTGATGATTTGGGCTTGAGAAGATCAAAGGAAGATATAGGCTAATTTGGAGGCATTTTATTGGCAATCAACAAGGGCTTGGTCTTAAAAGAAAATGGAAAAAGATAATTGAAGTTGTGGAATTGATTGATTGAGTGAGAGTGTTCGAGCTTTGGATGGTTTAGATAGATGAATCGGGCCGAAGTTGAAGAAATAATGAAGAATCATGGGCTATGAGCTAATGGAATTCAAATTGGGCTAGTAGGATAATGCAATTTAGGCCCAAGAAATGAAAATGGCCCATTCATGACCAGCTCATACGACCCGCGTAAGAAATAGGCTAAAACCCATGCGGCTCGCATGACTTCCTGCATGGGCATTTTCGTGATTTTGCTTTTGGCTTCTATTTGAGGAAGTTTGGTGGGAGTCTTTTAACACTTCTTCACATCCGAAAATTGGTTATTTCTCTAGAGTTTTGGGAGCTTTTGGAGCACTTGAAGAACATCAAGACATCATCTTTTTGCTCTTGATTCTTGCTAAATGTTTGGTACTTTAAACTTTTACCTTGTTTTCTTGAGCTTAACCATGCTAGGCTAGCTAAACTAATCTTGGTTGACTTTGGTGAAATCACTTGAATATTTGGTTGAATGTTGCAGATCACCATGAACTTGTTGTTGAATCTTTATGATAATGTTTTATGTTTTAACATCTTCTTGCTACTTATATGTTTTTATTCATGAGTTTAAGTATTTGTAATGCCCAGTTGGCTAATTTCTTGATTAAGTAATGGATCCTCAATTTAGTAAGCAACAAGTGGTTCTTGTGTTAGTTTTCACTTCACACAATCATAAAAACATTTTCTCCAACATGGTTGTGAAAGCATTTGACTCCTCTTGGATTTGGTGACTTTTGGTTCTTAATGCTAGTTAATTTTCACTAATTACATGCTTAATGGAAATTGTGACTTTAACTAAGGAAATATATTATGATCTTCTCTAACTATTTTAACAATTAAGAAAAGTTTAGGTAATCTCAAACTTCTTGGATTACTATAGCCAAATTAGAGATTTAAAACCAGTATTACACCTTGGAATCTAGTAATATGCTCATCAAATGTTCAAGTGAGGAAACCTTAAGTCAACCATATTTCTCTTATTGATTTTACATCAAACTCTTGCTTTTGTTGAATTGTCTTTTTAAATCTTAGTTTAACTCTAGTTTCCTTTTAAATATTTCAAAAGATAAAAAAAAACCCATTTTTATTTTTAATTTAGTTTTATAAGTATTTGTATGACAAGATTTTCATAGAAGTAACTAATTGAACCGATCACCATGGATACGATCCCTTTACCACTATACACTATTTTAGTGTACACGATTTAGGGTTATTTATTAATAATAATAATAAATAAATAAATAAATAAATAGATTAAAGCTAATTAAATAAAAAAAACTAATAAATTTAAAGAGCTTCAAAATGTATAATATAAAAATTAACTAAATTGAAATTTAATTAAAATATTTTAGGTGAAAGTTAAGCAAATCCATTATAATTAGGATATGGATTTGGTTATAATTTTTTTCATTTAAGGTTAGATTACAAGATATAAAACTATAAGTTTGAATTATAAGGTCAAACTGAGTTAAATATAACATTTAAAGACAAGGAGGGAATAGGGGGGGGGGGCTTAAAATTTGGGTGTTTTTTTTATTCTCTAAAAAAGCTATAAAGGAGTCACAACCCTCCACACCAACATCCCTCCATCACATAGGGCGGCGGTGTGCACTCCACCTATTCACAACCTCAACACCATGCCTATACAATGGATGGTATTTCGCATAACCTAACAACAAATCAATAAGTAAATTGTTTTCACAGAAGTTGTTCTAGTTGACAATCTCAACTAGGGATGTCAAAAACTTTGGTGGGACCCGTATACCGTATATGATTAATTTTTTAAAACATTCGAGGGCGGGGACGGGGCGGGGGTAGGATTAAACCCCATTTTATTTTTGGGATCGGGGTCGAGAGTAGGTATTTCCATCTCGTACTCCTACGAGGCCCCGTTTGTGTGTGTGTGTGTGTATATATATATATATATATATATATATATATAAGTTTGTTGGATTTGTGTTTTTTAATGTTGGGTTTGTAATTTTTTTAATTGTTGAAAAACTAAATTTTAAGCTTTTAAAGTGATGTAAAATAGTTTTTAGCCCAAAATATAACAGTTTTTTTAGCAATAAAGTCAATTTTAAGCCTATAAAATAAGGGGAATGGGGGTGGGATCGAGGGTGACGAATGTTTTCGAGGGCGGGATCGGGGGCAATGTAAACGGGAGATTCGAAGGCAGGGACGGGGGCAACTATTTACACTTCCGTTTGGTCTCGTTGACATCCCTAATCTTAACAAATGTAGTTTTGGACTAACAAAAAAAAGCTACATTTTCAAGACATTCTTTTTAGTTTTGGACTCAACTGATAGTTTTTTAATGTTTATATTTATTTTATTATGTATGTAAAACTAGATTATAGCCTGCGTTAAACGCATAAAAAACATATAATTGTTTATAGATATTGTATAATGATTATAAAAAAATATAGGGTTATTAGTATTATTGAAATGTGTAGAAAATACATTGAAAACGTTAAATATATATAATCATTGAAAGATCTCTTGTTAGACATCATTTTTTTTGTTTTATTAGTTGAACGACTTTTCTCGTCTCATATAGTTATGATATTTATATATTTATAAACATTTTAATTAGACGTTCCTTGCATAATAATGTTACCTAATTTAAACATATATTGACAACCAATATACCGTTTTTTCTATTGCATTAAATATTGACAACTATTTCATTTATTCAAATAAAGTTATGTAATATAATTTATAAAATGTTAAATGTTATATAGATTTAATTTTAGTATATCATCAATGAAGATTCTTTTCTAAATCATGATTGGTTTATTTTAAATTGATTATAAATATAAATGCTACCTTTTATGCTTGTTCTTATTTATTTGGTGTTCGCAAGAACTTTGCATTATTTTGGCGCAACTTTGAATAATTTTAGTATATCATCAATGTAATTTGATATATCTTTCAATTATATGAATTATCAAATAATGACATTTCATTACTATTGTGATAATTTAGTTTATATATTGTATTTTCACTAATCTTAACGGTCTTATTTTTTCTAATAACCATAACGCTTTTACTAAATGTACTTTTTACAAATCTTCTAATATCTTATAATTTTTATCTTACTTTATAATTTTTCATAACTATGTTATTTTCAAGATTGACTGCTTTAATAATTTTTTTTTCAGTTTATTCAATTTTATATTTCATTGTACAACATCATCGTTTGTATGTATTATGAAATTTCACTTTAAAAATGCTTAATGTTTACATATTGATATTAATTTTTTTAATAAACTCATGTAATAATTATGGAATATATATTTCATTTTAATTAACATTCACTTCCTTTATTATATCAAATTCCTCATTAAACGGATATACTTTTGGAAAATAATAATTATAATAGGGAAGCATTATCTAAGACGTAAATGTTTGATATACTTTTGGAGAAAAAAAATCAGGATCATTAAAAAAAATTTATATAAAGAAAATACAAATTTAAATTTGTTGAAATTATGGATGAAATTACCGGCGAAAATTTATTTTGGGGGGAGTTGTATTTTGTAAGGTATAATAATATTACAAAATTTGAAATATCTATATTTGTTGTGTAAATTAATAAATTTTATTGTTACTATACAAAGATAAAAAAGTAGGTTGATATGATATACAAAAACATAATAATTTCAATGATATTTTAAAATAATGGCAAAATTAAACGGATTCTTATCACATAAAAATTAAAAAAAAAATCATAATCATCTCTAATATATAAAAGTAACATTTTCGTAATTAATGTCAGTTCCCAAGATAGTTAATTTTTGTTTTGTTAAAGGTACCTAATATCTTTTCATGTCTATTTGAAAAGTATCAGAAAAGTAGTTAACTGATTTCATGTAATTTGTGACAAAGAAAATCCAAATATATGAATACATACATTTGATATAGGAACAAAAAATAATCGAAAAAAATATAAAAAACGAAAGAAGGTACTAACTTCTAGTGCACAAGAGCGAATGTTTATAGCAGAGAATGAGGATGGAAGTTATAAGCAATATTAACGATGTTGTAGGAGAAGGTTTGAAGAAAAGAAACGATAGAAAATAAATGTGAGTCGCGGATTCAATGATGAATCGTATATGTATGTGATAATTTGAATATGGTTTTTCGGTAATAATGATTTCCTAATAAAAAAAGATTTTATATTAATGGTTTACTAATATAAACGGATTTATATTAATGGTTGATATTAAAGCCTTGATTGAAATGATTTGTTAGTAATATGTTTTTAAAACTGACCATATTAAAATATTCATAACTGAAAATTCAAAATGTAAAATATGGAAAGTTTTTATTGGAATTAAATACATTCCATTTCAACGAATGTAAGTTATTGATTGATGATTGGAAAACATTTATTGTAATTAAATACATTCCATATGGGGAAGATGATGTCAGCAATTTGATCTAAGGGTGAAAAAAATAAAATTGAAATACAATCAATGGTCCAAATTATTTAAGATGATGTCATAAGGTTTCTCTTTTAGTAATATTTAAGATACTCTTTATTTTCTTGTTTTAAATAGGTTTAAATGGATAGTAATTTTGGTTACGAAATTCCTTTATTTAACTAAGCAATTGTTTACAAAAATGAGTTATAAGAAGTTATGTCTAGAATAGATTAAAATAGTTTTTCACAAAAAAATGTAAATCAAAGACCAATACTTGTGTCTTATAGTTACTTTTCGTCATCACTCACCTGATGCGATTTATAAACACTCTCTGTCTATTCAAAATTTAAAATCATCTACTCATCAAAAAGCCTAACCCTTATCGGAAATCTCATCCTTGTCGCCAAAGTCGGAAACCCTTTTCCGACTGGAAAACCTTCAACAAAAATAATGAAGTTTCTAGATATCATGGAGATTTCGAGCAAACATGACGGTTTTGAAGAATCTTAGTTCATGAAAAACATCATGACAACTATAACTGATAGATAATCAATTCTACAACAACAAACCCTTATCAGTGATGATGGCTTTTATGCACCTCATAGTTGTGGTCTCCGCCAAGCAAATCCAACCGATTCCACCTCATATTTTGTTAAGTGATTTTTCAAAATCCAACATTAATGATGCCTACCACATGGATATGTTGGTGGGTGGGAAGATTATTAAGAAAAAAAATCAAATTATTTTCTATTTTTTCCAGTATCGAAAGGAAGAGTTATTATTCCCATTGGAACAATTAAGGGTTAATCAAAATTCTTTGATGAAGTATGTATTTATGCAAAAAAAATAAGATAACTTAAGTTCTTAGACATATGTGCATGGTTTGTGAAATGCTTAGATTATGTAATGTTTATTTTGGAAGTATTTATGTGTTTTGATTTGAATTCGATTTACGATGGCTCATTTTTTATTCTTAGATCTGTTACATTCTGATGAAAAGTTTGAAAATGTTGGTTAAATGGAATTAAGTTGGGATACGTCAAGATTATAGAATTAGACGATGAAAAGATAGAAAAAATTGTTGATACTTGTAATAAACAAAATGATGAAATTAAGTTTCTAAATTCATGGGTAGTGGTGGTAGTGACATACGGTAGTGGTGACACACAGTAGTACTGGTTGTAGACAGTGTGATATGGCAAAGATAATGTTGCTATAAATTTACTTGTTTTTAAGACAAATTTCAGAAATGGTCCATATAACATGAATAATATAGCAATCAATATACAAAAATTCAACCCTTCGCTTTAATAGATTTATCCATAAGGATCGTTCACCAAAAAAAATAAATCAAACTTAGGGATCACCTTTGCAAAAATTCTTAACGAATACCAAATCTAGTTGTTTTTGCCAAACACATCGACTATTTATGTAAATTTGTCTAAAAAATATTATTTATAATGGATGAAAGGAATTGCAAAATATATTTTTCTAAAGTTTTTTGTAACACCCCGATGATGAGGTATTTTCAATTTTAACCTTGAGTATGAAAGTGATGGGTTTTGGTTATAAGACATCCTATGTGCTCATACAAACCCTAATGCTTGGATCTAGGTTTCTCTATTGTACATGCAAGTTATCCAATACTATAAACCCTAATTCTAGCATCCAAGTAATCATATTAATCATAAGAATAAGTTTATAATGTTACCTTGATTGTTATGTAGCAATAACAATCCCAAATCTCCTTGTATTGACTTTGGAAGGCTTAGAGTCACAAGTGTCACTCCTCTAATGGTTCACAAACACCATAAGCAAGAGGATGAAGAGGAGAGAGGATGGAGGCTGCCCAAAACGTGTGAAAACCCTAGCAAGATGCTCAACCACGTTTTTGGTCCTTAAGGGATCTATATATAGTGAGGCAATTAGGGTTATCTAACAAGGAAATCCTAATTTGGATGCTTAAGCCCTAAGCAACCCATGAAGCCCTTTCCATAAGGCCTTGGACGATTTCATATGGGCTTCCCCCATAAAATTCTTCCACCTTATAATATAAGGCAATCCATGGCCCAAATTGCAATTATCTTATAATTACAATTCTAGTCCCTTAAGTTTAATTAATCTCTTTTAGTCACAAAACTAATTACTAATTAATTCTTGACTAATATTAATTAAACAATATGATTTCTCCTTTAATATATTATTCCCATAATATATTAATAAATCATATTTAATCCTTTCTCTCCATAATTCATCCTATCAAGTTGCTTTGGTGAAGGCAACCCAAAAGGACCATGCACCATCGGGTCAAGTACATACCAAAATAGTTATGGACTTAGACACTAATCCAACAGTCTCCCACTTGGATAAGTCTAATAACTATTTTGCGTATGACTTCAGATCCTGATCTGCAATCGTAGCTTTCCAAAGCCGATGTCAACTCTGATCCTATCAGATACGCGTGTCCTTAAGATAAGGGATCATATATTCATCCATTCTAGATATCATATGAGATATGATTTCAAATCATTCACTTTGTACTATATCTCGAATTCCGATTTATGACGACTGACTAATTGAACAAATCAAAATAGCCCTAGCCCGGCCGAGCATTTACGTTTGTAATCACTAAATCATCGAGGGGCCCAAAGATATCGCTTTTATTCTACTTCGAATAAAAGGAACGGATAAACTTTGATACAATGCTTTCTTGCACTCACTTACCGAATTACACACAACAATATGTTTTATAACACCAAGTTACTAGTGCGTTTACATATTATCAATGTGCAACCAATTCGCAAGATACAACTCACACATCTCAGTTTCAAGAATATAAGATGTTATCGTCTCACCAATCACTCGTGATGCAATTCATGGAGTGATCCAAGTGAGCGTGGGTTTAATCCAATGCTCAAATTCATATTCATAAGCACTCATGAACGTTGCAGCAAACAGTTGCTTATGTCTAATGCTATTTAGACAATCCACACACCAATTCACGACAGTCTTCATTCACCTACTTCCAACATATGAATGACTGTGGCCCGTTCGAATAATTTAACTGTTCTTAACCAATTAAATTATTCAGGAAGTCAAAACATGCAAATGTGAAACACAAGAATAATACTAATCCCATATGGCCTCAAACCTTTGAGTATAAATAAAACACCTTTTATTTATCACCATATCGATTACTCATTATTTGTCGTTTCGGGTAATCAACTTCTTACTTGAATTACAACACTTGTCCCATGCTCCTAGCATGCACACAATGTTTACCTATGGTTCTTACTTTGTGAAATAGAGCAAATTGAGCACATTTCCAATCATTCTCATTTCACAACTCCAAATCCTTTTTCATAAGTGAAAGAATATCAAATTCTTGCTACTTATAGAATATGCTAGATTCTAACATTTTATGCAATGATCCTTTCGTGATATCACTGCACCAAAGTCATAAAGACTATTGCCAATGATATTACAAAGTCCTCTATCGGAGATTGTTACAATACAATTCCTTAGATATGATGTCTCTCACTCAAAGAACATTCTTTTGAACATCCTTTTGCATAAAAGTTTCTAATCTAGTCATAGATTTTCAATATTCAATTCCCAATATGGACACATTTCCATATTTTCTATATGAAAACTCATTCTTAATAGAATCTTATCTATTCATAATAATGTCGATATGGTCCATCCAATATGGAAACATTTCCATATTTTCCAATACTATACTTCCAACTACTCACAAGCGACCAATCCTCGTCAAACTTTGGATTGTCCTTTGATAGTTGTTTAATTATCTTAGTCAAAACCGATTCTTGTCCTTTTCCCTCTAAATGCGCTAGACATTTGGAAAATTTTAGAATGGTCAAACATTAAAGCATTTGCAATCGATCCTATACCCAAAGCGTATCGGACACAACGCATAATGTTTTATTTGCTATGTACCTTTGACTAAATTTATTAACACTTCTCAACCTAAGCCTTTAGATTTGAAATGAAGCACAATATTCTCTCCCTTAATTATAGCAAAACATCTTTTCAACTCTTACAACTTTGCAAAGTATGACTCTTGTTTTCTATAATTAATATTGCCAACTTGCAATACCTGCCTTAATAATCATACAATCATAACATTTATGCTCCCACTATCATGATGATTATTGTAAAACATAACACTTATGCTCCCACTAGTTTCGACATGTATTCATAAACATCTTAACATTCAGAAAAATAATGCTTATTGAATTTCTTATGTTCATGTTTCTAATACTTAGTGCTTTGATAATCTTTTATCAAGGCTTCTTGAACTTATACACCTTTGCCTTTGATAGTTCATATGTGTGTCAAAACAATTAAGACTAATCGCCAAACCTCACAATTCAAATTATGGAAAGGGATACCGTAACCATAGTCGAATTCGAGAATGCAATTTTACAATCACTATCTTCTTAAAATCTTTCTTAGTGAAAGCATTTCCTCACAATCATTTTCATGAAGGAGGAAATCTTATGACACTTAGATTTAAACGGTGTATGTGTTTCTATCCATGTGAATTTGTTAAAACCAAAGTTTACGACAAATTCAAACTCATATGGACCGAACTTTCTTAATCTTGATTTCTTGCCTTATGGTAGCACAGCTGCCCACCATGTCTTCCAAGTAGTTAAGCGGCTCACCTTTTCCTATCAATGTACCTTTCATTGATTAAGGTGCTTTGCCTTTTATGCGTTCAACATGAGAACTCATAGAACTCTCATGCATAATTAACTCGATTGGATTGGCACAGAAACAAAATAATGTCATCACGATAGGTTGTAAACCTCAACTCGTGTGCTAGTGATGATCAATAAGGTTTATTAGATTTGTTCTTGAAACCTTTCAAGACCATTAAGACTCCCACTGACTCCTTGACATATAAGATTCTCTTGTCAATAACCATTTCTTGACAAACAAATATTCAAGAGTTAGTGTAGCTTTTATCAAAACACTTCATAAATTGGTCCTAGTTGGTCTTTGTATTATCCAAGACATCACAACTTTCCACATTTAATGAATGTTATAAACCTTCTTTATACTTATCACTCAATGTCACAATCTTAACTCTGAGACTTGTTTTGGAACGAAATATGATTGACTTCTTGATTTAACCATTTCTTCAATTCTTGATCCCTCTTCTTAGACATACAATTGTACTAAGACTCACTTAGAGGATCAATTGAGATATGGTTCTTAATCATTAAGACCTATCATAAAGCATAAAAGGTACTCTCCCTTCTTCTTAGAATGGTGAAACTTTTATCTTTCTGCCTATTTGATTCTTCTTATTCGTTCTGCTATTGATTTAAACCTTTTCAATCAATTCAGAATTACACTTAATCTTATAAGTATAATCATATTTACTAAACCTTTAGTAAATCATGACGAATATCTTTATTATTCTTGTGGTGGACTTGATCAGCACACAACTTTGTGTACTCGATCTCCTAGTCCTTCACTTGACACTTTGTCAATGAATTAGTCTAATTTCCAAATATGAAATTTCTCATTCATCATGCAACCAAGTTGCATGATTCCAAGTTTCTGTCCAATTGAAACTTGGGCGATGAGAAACTCTCCCTATTTGGTAAATTCTCGACTTTCCATAACTAAGAATCAAATCCATTATTGCTAATAATAGAAACATCCAAACATCAATTTTCATATACGCCATTGCAAGGATAAATAAATAATATAAAATCAAAATTTATTTTATTGCGGAAAAAATTTTGTCCTTACAATGCAATTCATTGAAAAACTATGCTAATACATCTATCTTAGCAATCTAATTCTAACTCTAAGTAGTAGCTCAAGAATCTAATCTTCGAGAAATGCGATCGAAATCCATTCCTTCACGGTTAGATTTTGCTCACTTCTTCCCTTAAGCTTCCTTTCTTTTCTTCGATCCTACAAAACATCAATTGTAATCTTATCACATTATGTATTAAGAATATAGAATAGAAGCTTAAAAGAGTTAGTTAATGGATTTTACCTATATTAGAGCCATACGTTTCGACTCTCCCATCTCTTAGATCTCTTAGGTAAATGGGGTAGCTTTGTCTCCAATGCCCCTTCTCTTGGCAATAAAAGCAAATCGACTCTTTTGGAACAGGACATGGAACTACTTCAGACATCGCCTTTCTCTTATGATCAAACTTTTCGATCATAGCATGTCTTTTGTTGCCATTGTCTATATCCATAGAGGTCTTGAAGGCAGATTCACCAATCAACTTTGCTTTTCTATTGCGCCAAACCATTGCTGATTCAGCAACAATAAGCATATAGGTGAGATCTATAAGGGTCACATCGCGGTTCATCGTATAGTACTCTCTTACGAACTCACTATACGAGTTAGGAAGTGACTGAAGAAACCAATCAACAGCCATCTCCTCGCAGACAACGGATCCCAATATTCTTAACCTATCAATGTGTGACTTCATCCCTAGGACGTGTGCACACACCGGCTTTCCTTCTTTATGTTTACTTGCCAAAAGGGCTTAAGTGATCTTGAACTTTTCAAGCCTTCGAACTTGTGGGTTAGGGAGAATAATTGGAGGAGGAGGAGGAAGTGAAGCATGATCTCTTGTTCCTCGATCGAATCGTGGAATATCATCTTCATGTGGAATGCTTGTTCCATGGGATTTGGGAAAACCATAGTTGTCGAACTTTGACATCTACAAAACGGGAGAAAAACAAATTCAAGTTAGTTGATAGATTGAGTCCTTAGTAAATCACCCAAATGAAATACTAAGGCTAGGACCTAACACAATATTCCACAACTTGGGAGAGGGATGCCGTAACCCTAATTGCAGAACATTTGAAGGTAAGTGAATGACGATTCACTAATTTTCCACCATCAAAACGAAAAATAAAATTTAAGTTTTTAAATCTATGAAAACTCCTAGATCCTTTGAGATTCATTGAACTTTCAATGGCATGTTTAAATCTCGATATGCCCCTCTTGTTTGTGATTGGGATGCCGAGGATCACAAAGCGGGTGTGAATAACCATGCAAACTTACATGGTGCCCTCACATGTTACAGTTACCTATTTGATGTGCTGGTAAACCACACACGCTCCACCAAACTATGACAAACATTGAGTCACCCTTTGCTACCTTTGCTTAGAACCATTTAGTATGCCGGTAAACCACACACGCTCCACTAACGTCTTCGCAAGGGCACAAAGTGTAATTTCATGGAATTGCATCAATTCACTTTTTCCTGAGTAACTAAGATTAGGAATTTTATGAAAACATTTAGTTACTTTTATACTTCATTATACTTATAATGGAAGGTTTTGTCCCATCCTACCCGTTCGGCTAATGACCCTCCACTAGTCAAGAGTGCGGTGGGTAAGAGTGGATACCCATTCGATCGCCATTTTATAGGCAATTTCCTTAAACACCCCTTATAGACCAGCTTCGTGAATGAGGCCTACTAACGGTAAGACTGACTTTTACTCATACATATATATAATGTTAGACTTTTAATGTTATATATATAGTATAGGGTGTATTTTAACACTTTTAAAATACTATGTGGTTAAATTTAACAATTATACTTTTAATTCAATTAAATTGTAAGCCTAAACTTTTATGGATTTATTAAACCTCTTTTAATTATACACCTTAATTAATTAATAAAACCATAAGGGTGTGATTTGAACTTTTTCAAAACTATACTAGAGTTTTAGAATTTAACATTCCTAATTAAACTTTTAATCAACTTTTAAATTCAAAAACTTGAGGGCAAGTTTTGAAACATTTCAACACATTAGGGTTTAGAATTTAAATATACATCAAATTAAACTATTAATCCAAAATTTTAAATTCCAAAACTTGAGGGCAAGTTTTGAAACCTTTTTCAAAACATTAGGGTTTTAACTATTTAAATTTCAAAAAAAAACAATACTTTTGAGGTCAAATTTAAACTATAAAACCTAAAGGGGAAAATATGAAACATTTCATAACACAAGGATCAAATAACAAATAATCTAAAATTAACATTTAATCACATAATTATCCATATTTGATTTATTTAATGATTTCTTGCAAAACAATTTACCAATTTAATCAAAATAATTAATCAATTATCACATAAGGAAACAATTATCTTATTAATTGATAAATATCTTCAATTAGATCAAGAATATAGTCAAATATATCATAAAATCGGATTAATATTGATCTAATATGATAAGGTAACTATCCCAAAGCAAAAACAGCAAGAAATCCCGAGATATGCTCCATCTGACGAGTTGACTCGTCGAGTCAAGCTTGGACTCGTCGAGTCTGCATGGACTCGGCGAGTTCATCTATGGACTCGGCGAGTCCAGCCTCCAGAAACAAAAAAAAAAACGAATTTTTTAAACATATCAAGCATCAATACAATAGAAACCAGTCTAGGCTCTGATACCACTGATGGGTTTTGGTTATAAGACATCCTATGTGCTCATACAAACCTTAATGCTTGGATCTAGGTTTCTCTATTGTACATGCAAGTTATCCAAGACTATAAACCCTAATTCTAGCATCCAAGTAATCATATTAATCATAAGAATAAGTTTATAATGTTACCTTGATTGTTATGTAGCAATAACAATCCCAAATCTCCTTGTATTGACTTTGGAAGGCTTAGAGTCACAAGTGTCACTCCTCTAATGGTTCACAAACACCATAAGCAAGAGGATGAAGAGGAGAGAGGATGGAGGCTGCCCAAAACGTGTGAAAACCCTAGCAAGATGCTCAGCCACGTTTTTGGTCCTTAAGGGATCTATATATAGTGAGGCAATTAGGGTTATCTAACAAGGAAACCCTAATTTGGATGCTTAAGCCCTAAGCAACCCATGAAGACCTTTCCATAAGGCCTTGGACGATTTCATATGGGCTTCCCCCATAAAATTCGTCCACCTTATAATATAAGGCAATCCATGGCCCAAATTGCAATTATCTTATAATTACAATTCCAGTCCCTTAAGTTTAATTAATCTCTTTTAGTCACAAAACTAATTACTAATTAATTCTTGACTAATATTAATTAAACAATATGATTTCTCCTTTAATATATTATTCCCATAATATATTAATAAATCATATTTAATCCTTTCTCTCCATAATTCATCTTATCAAGTTGCTTTGGTAAAGGCAACCCAAAAGGACCATGCACCATTGGGTCAAGTACATACCAAAATAGTTATGGACTTAGACACTAATCCAACAGAAAGAACATTGAATTTTGACCTTGGGTTTGAAAAGATTGCAAGAATGGCTTATAGTGGCATTTTGGTAATTTTAGCCAGGAGGTAGTACGTTGAGCGTACGATATGTACGCTAGGCGTAGGCGTACTGGGGTAGACCCTAGCACGCTAGGCGTACACCGCATATGTGATGGAACTTCAAACCCTAATTTTTAGGGTTTTATCCATAGTTAAGCATCGTTATCCCTCAGTTCTCATTCCCTCTCCAGCCTCCATCGGAGAAAAACGACTCCCAAGCTAACCCTAAGTGAGAAGAGTGCATCTTAAGCTTATCGTTGTGTTTTGTGGCTTTCTTGAAGATGAAGAAGGCAGTGAGAAGAGCTTGGAGCTTGGAAGCAACTTGGATATGGGATTATCAACTTGCTAGCAACCTCCAGGAGGTAAAAAGTTCATAACCTTATCACTCCATCTTATAGATCTATCAATTTCTTCATTTAGGACACTTTTGGTCCCAAATATGGTGACTCCTGAGCATCACATGTTCTTAGCCAAATAAGTCGTCCTTTCAGACCTTATGAGGGGTCTTAAGTCTTAAAAATGTGGTCTTGATGCTTAGTTTTCCTCCATGCATGATCTAGTAGGTATTAAGGCATTAAGAAGTTGGGGATTTGTGTATTATGTACTTAATGGACATACAAAGTCATAAAGTTGGAAACTTTATGACTCTTAGTGGTTTTTAGCCTTGGATATGAAGTTTGGATGTAAGAGCTCAATGCATTATGCTCTTATTGAGAAAAGAAGATTTTGGGCGTATGTCATGTGTACCCCAACATACGCCGCACGTACGCAGTCAAAATCCGACTCCAGTCAAGTCATGAGTATGCCCAGTATAGGAGCTGAGTACGCCCTGCGTACTCAGCCGAGTGGACCAAGTGGACTTCTTGACCCGTTGACTTTGACTTTGACTTGACACGGGTTGATCAAGTTTAACTTAAGGGTATTTTTGGTATTTTTGAGCTATAGTTGAGCCTTGGTCTCTGACCGTTGAATATGTGACATGTAGAGTCGATATTTCGATCCATATCTTGTTCAACTATTCCTCAGACTGTGAGGTGAGTTTCCTCACCTTCTTCGGTCTGGAGCGAAGGATTAGTGGAGATTGGGGACTAGATCGTACACTTCGGAGCAGAGGGTTGTTGTGACTTGGGAGTAGTTCTCTGAGATGTTCTGCTCGAGATATGTTCTATTGGTGGAGCAGGAGAGGCTGGCTCAGGAGCATTTGGATCTGAGGTAGGGGACTGAGTCGGTGACTGAGGTCACCAAGATATTTACAGAGAGAGCTATGTTTTGTCTTGAGTTTGCTGCTTCTGAGCAATCTCAGATGACCCGGTACTTGAGCATGGTCAAGACGAATATCCACCAGTTCATATCCAAACAACACTATGGTACACTTGTGGAGTTGTAGGAGGCCGCTAGGAGGCGGAATATCAAGATGGAGCTCCATGTGAGAGAGTGTAGGCAGGCGCCGGTTCAGACACAGCCTGCGGCGAAGCGATTCAAGCCCGCTGATTCGTGGTCTGGAGGTCAGAGGGGTCACATTTGTAGATAGTGGCGTAGGGTTCATGAGGGTATCTATCGATCTTCATCTGGTTGCCACAAATGTGGCAAGGAAGAGCATTATGCCAAGGATCACCGTCAGTAGACTCTAGTACCGAGCACAAGGATTTGCTATCACTGTGACCAGGTGGGCTATATGAAGGTCCAACGTCCTTTTCTTACTACTAGACAAGCATAGGCTCCAACGCCAGCTACTCTGAAGATCATAGATTGGAGCCAGGGCAGAACGGAGCCCCCGAGGGCTCGAGGTCGCGCTTTTCAGCTCACGGAAGAGGAGACAAGGGTAGTGCCAAACGTCATTACTATTATGTTTCAATTTATTGTTTTGTCGATTATTTTATGGTATGCTTATGTTTATGTTTCTAATAAGTACATTTTTATTGAGCTCTTTCCATCATCTTGTGTTATTTGACTCGGGCGCGAGTCGGTCCTTTGTGTCTCGATCTTTTAGTAGGGATTTTGATATGAATCTTAGCTATTTGGAGTGTTCGTTGCGAGTTTCTATCACAACAAACACGGGATTTCTGCATCCTGAGTGTATCGGGGTTGTATTTTGGAGATTTTCGGGGTGCCTTATCCGATTGATTTGATCCCAATTCCTATGGGGGGATGTATTCGTGATAGTGGGGATGGATTGGGTGAGCAGGTTTTGTGCTACGATCGATCACGAGGGTCGGCGAGTGATATTTCGAACCCTAAGTAGGGGAGAATTGGTCATTTACGGAGAGGGTACCAGGGTTGGATCCGGGTTTTATTTGGCAGCCATGGCTTGGTTGTATATTCAACATGGGAGTATGGGTTATCTTGCCTATGTGGTTGATACACGGGTAGGGGAGCATAATTCAGTTTCAGAGGTGCTAGTTGTCAGGGAGTTTGCTGATGTGTTTCCTGAGGAGTTCCCGGGTGTGCCTCCCGAGAAACAGGTTGAGTTCAGGATTGACCTAGTGCCAGTACGGCTCCAATTGCCAATGCGTCATACCGCTTGGCACCACACGAGATGCAGGAGTTGTCCTCTCAGCTTCAGGAGCTGTTAGTCAAGCAGTTCATCAGGCCGAGCAGTTCGCCGTGAGGAGCGCCGACACTGTTCGTCAAGAAGAAGAATGGTTCACACCGAATGTGCATTGATTACTAGGAGTTGAACAAGTCGACGGTGAAGAACCATTATCCCCTTCCGTGGATTGACGACCTCTTTGATCAGTTGCAGGGTGCATCTTGGTTCTTTAAGATCGACTTGAGGTTGGGGTATCATCAGGTGATGGTGAGAGAGGAGGACGTGGAGAAGACGGCCACATGTCGTTTTCCCATTCAATTGGTTACTAAAGAAGGATACAATCTCTATACTAATAAATAAAGATCTACTCTGCCACATGTCGTTTTCTCATTCAATTTGTCACATAAGATTTTTTCATAATTTTGAAATATGTATTTTCCACTTGTCATTTACTTCATTTTTTTTCCAATATGTCATTAATTTAGTTTCCATGAATTAGACTTACCATAATGACTATATTAATTTCAAATTTCAAATTTCAATTTCAATTACTTTTTAATTATAAGTTAAATTTGACGTTATAACTAACTTTTAAAATTTTGGTATATCTCTAAATTAATAATTTATTTAAAATTATTTATTTAAAATATTTGATTAGTAACTATGAATTTTTGCTATGAAAATTGAATTAATTTTGTAACCGTGGTTCCCACGGGTTATAAACTAGTTTTATTATAATTAACTCGTTTAGTATACGGGTCTCACGATTGGCTAGATGTCATTGGGCGTGTTTGGCAAAAGTAGCTGTTAGCTGGAAGCGGGTAGCGGTTAGCTGGTAGCGGGTAGCTGGTAGCGTGTAGCTGGTAGCGGGAAGCTGTAGCTTTTATTTGTTATATGAATGTTTGGCAAAAGTAGCTGGAAGCTTTTGAAATATATAAAATTACATAAAAGGACAATTGATTAAAAATAAAAAATATATATAAATATATTTTTAAGGGTAATTATGGAAATTGATTTCAAAAGCTTCAGAGCGTTTTGTTAAAAGCTACATGAAGTAGCTTTTAGAATCGGAACGTTTTATTAAAACTAAAAGTTAAACGCTCGTACTGCCAAACAAAACTTTTTGTTTAAACTAGAGCGTTTTGTCAAAAGCTAAAAGGTAGAAGCTCCCAAACGTTTCCAAAAGCTCCGTGCCAAACACGCCTATTTTGTCATAATTTTGAGATATGTATTTTTCACTTGTCATTTCCTTCATTTTTATTTTTCCAATATATCATTAATTTAGTTTACATAAATTAAACTTACCATAATGACTATATTAATATTAAATTTTAAATTTCAATTTTAATTTCAAATAAATTACAGTTTAAATCTTCATATTTAATATATTTTTTTTATATTTAACCAGTTTAGTAAACGAATTTCACAATAAAACATGTAATTTTAATTTTTTTTTTGTATGTTTAATTTTAATTTTTTTTTTATTTATAATTTTTATTTCAAATTTCAAAATCAAATAAACTTTTATAAGCTCTTTCGTATTTAACATTTTGTTTTCAAGTTTCACAGCGAACACTAGTAATCCAATAAAGAGTCAATTTATAATTATCATTTCTAACTTTTGAAAAGCTAAGAAGAGATGAAACTGACATTTGAAGAATCCTCTAGCTTATTTGTAACTTAATAGCGTCAACTACAGTGTCTCATGACCCTATAAATTCACCCCCCTCACAATTCTTACAATCACACCAATCTCATTTCTCTATTTCATCCAAGAACAACCAATCAATCAAAGAGTTTTTCACTTCACATACTTAGTTTTTATTCTTAATTCAGATTCAGCTTTCATCATGTCTGACAAAAAAGAGTACAGCGAAGAGGTCGTCGAGAAGTCCGATCGTGGACTGTTCGATATTTTTGGGACGAAAGCCGAAGAGAAGAAAGGCGAAGAGGCGGCGATCTCATCGGAGTTCGAACAGAAAGTTCAAGTCTCTCACCCAGAACCGGAGGAGAATAAGGAAAGCTTGCCTGACAAACTTCACAAATCCGATAGCCATTCCAGTAGCGTAAGTTTTCTGTCTCCATTTCTAACTTTTGAATCAAAACGCTTACTTAATGACATGATCTCTGATTGACTACGATATGTTTCCATACTAAAAAAATGATTCCTTTGTTGAAAATTGTTAATAGTCGAGTGATGAAGAGTGTGATGAAAACGGAGAGAAGAAGAAAAAGAAGAAGCCATTGAAGGAGAAGATCACGAAACCTGAGGAGAAGAAGGGTTTCATTGAAAAGATCAAGGAGAAGCTTCCTGGTGGCCATAAGAAGGAGGAGGAGGAGCATGCTGATGAAGGTGAACATAAGGAGAAAAAAGGTATTTTTGAGAAAATAAAAGAGAAAATCCCAGGGTATCATTCAAAGAGTGATGAAGAAAAGGAAAAAGAAAAGGTGAAGGAGAGTGATTAAGCATTATATTTTGCAAAAGCAAAAGAGAAATGGATTTGTGGGTTGGCTTGCTTTGAAGTTTATTGTTTTCTGTTTATGTGATTTGAGATATAAAGTTCATTTATTGTTATTCATGATTATTTGTATCATATAGAATCTTGCTTGTTTGTACACTTCAAATATTTGATTAAGTTTGATTATATGGTTATATTTTATCTTTGATTTGATTGAAGATCACCAAATTGTTTGAACAAATCACATAAATGCTTATATGAGGTTATAAAAGTCATGACTAGTACTCATAAAGAAACTATACCATGATTGATCGACATTATAAGTCACCATTGATATCTCACATATGCAGTCATGCACCTTTATCATTTGTATTCCATAACAAAAAAGATGTTGATCACATTATATTATTTGTTTTTTTTGGTTGTTGTTGTTGTTGTTGTTAATGTTATGCGTTTAAATGTCTAATAGGTAATGATCTATATACTAATTCTAATAGGTAATGATCTATATACTAATTTATAAGTGATAACACATTTTCAACATGGTGATGATCACATTGCTATAAATTTGGTTTTAATTTGTTAATTTAGAGTACATTTGTTTAGACATTAGCGTTAATAACAAAATGATTAAAATGGATAAATGAGGGAATAATTACACATTTTGTAAAATGTACTTATGGACTTAACGAAATTAGTCTAATTTTCGTAATTGCTTTATGAATAATCATCACTATAATAAACCCTTTTCAAAAATAAAATAGAATAAACTTTTTCTTTTTCTGCAAAAAAATAAATAAATTATGTATAACAAGAATTTCACAATAAAAATCATAAAAACATGGCAAACTTTATATTATAAAATAACTTTATACATTAAAGTAACTTTGACAAAATTCATTTTACAAAATTAATAAATATTTTATGATACCTGTCAACACCGGAAGATCTATAGTGGTGTCCAGTGTTGCACTAGCAACACTTACTTTTTCACTACTTAGTAGAAAATTTTTAATTTTTCGATTTTAAGTTATTTTTCATATACCGGCAACACCTATTTCAACTCGGCAACACTTAATATCAATTCTTGTGTCCGTCCATGCCCCTCAAAAGATGATTCTGTTTTTTACCCTTTGTCTAGTTCGTCGTTTTTGTGATTATCTTTAGTGTGTGTAAGTAGTTATTATTTTAAAGTTTCAATAAATATGCAAGTATAAATATTTTTGTTAAAAGCATTACAATTTTACAACCAAAAAAATCAACATTTTGGCCCTTTTAACTTTTAAATAAGGCAAACGCAATGGGGCGGCTAGGCAGTCCTATATCCATAGAAAACCCAAGCATTCTGTTTTCTGAGTTTATTATTATTATTTTTTTTATTTTTATGAAAAGAAATCAAAGATTAAAGTTTTTAAGGTTCTTTTCGGGAAAAGAATGAAAGGATTATAAGGGATAAAAAAGGATAGTTTTTAACAATTTTCATGTTTAAAATCATACACCCACTTTTGGTTTGTTAGCCTGTTAGGAGCCAAATGAAAGAATTGTTATGTAAAAAAGAAATGATTGTTATATAAAAAAAATTAATTTTCTTTTATTTCTTTCTATTTTCTTTTATTTCATGTCAACTCGAAAACAGATGTAATCAAACTTTACCCCCCTTGAAGAATTCGTATCCTCATAACGTTGCTATTTCTTGACGGAAAGATTATAATAAACAATTACGATTTCTTGACGGAAAGATTATAAACAATTACGATGTTCTTGGGAGAGAAAAGAAGAATCCTCATTGTGTTATCATGTATGTTAACAACAACTAATAAGGAATAAACCATATATAGGTATTTAAGATTGCCACTTTACTAATAGGAAATAAAATCAAATTTGTGTATAAAACGTCCCAAAACGTCTTCATCTTTCAAAAATTAAATAAATTGTCAAAAAAAGAATTCAAAGGCATCACAATCAATATAAGAAAAAAAAGTAAATTGTATTTATTATTTCAAACATAAAAAATAGCTATATCTAAATATCCTTAAGATCTAAATCTTCAAACCATCCATTAAAACCTCAAAATGAACACAGGTCACAATAATACGATAGATATGGAGAGTCGAAGGAGTTTACTATTTATAACGTATATAAATATTCACAAAATTCTGTTTATAATGTAAAAACCCCATAAAACGTATATAAATATTCACAAAATTCTGTTTACAATATAACAACCCCATAAAACATTAAAAACTCACGAATGAAATCTATAATACAATTCATACAAACATACAAGCTTCACCGCATGCCAATGATACATAAACCTAAAACCCCAACTGTTGGAAAATATGTCCAAGATCATTAAATATTGGTTATATTTATAATAATAGAATGGTCATTTTGGCTTGCCATTATGACCGATTTAAGCAATACGGATTTAGGAGAAAGAGGTTTATTAATTTATTATGGCTTAATAAATTAATTAGAAATTATTTTGGATTTAATTAAAATGTTTTAATTAATTAAAGGGGTGGATGTTAATTAATTAATCGTTAGTTAATTGGAATGTTCCAGGATCCATAAGGATAAATGATATGGATGAAATCTAGAAAGGATTAAGATTATCCTTATGTTTTTGAGTTGCTTAAGGATTAAGCAGTAAGAGCCTATAAATAAAGAGCTAAGGATAAAACTCTAAGTGCTCCTAACTACTAAATTTCGTTCTCCCTCTTCCTTTACCTCTCAATGGACAAAAATTATAACCTTTCTAAGGTTATTGGAATTTTCATTCCAAGTCTCCTACTAGGGTTTCTCCTTATTGCTCTATTGGTGTCTTGGGCGTGAAGAAAAATAGGGATTCCTATTATACATCCTCACAACCATGCAAGATAGTTGTTACAAGATCCCAATCAAAGAATCAACATGAAGATCAAGATCAAGAGGTTAGTAAATTTATTGTTTTCAAAGCACGTTGCTATAATAGAATTAAATTTAGATCTATTAGGGTGAATGTACACATAGGGTTTATATTATGTTTTGCTGACATAACTAGTATGCATAGATAAAAAAAACTCATCAGTGATACCAAAGTCATTAGGTTATTGTTATAGCATTACTTAATCTAAGTAATTTAGTTAAATCTTAGTTGCTAGGAATTTCAAAATTAGGGTTTTAGTTCTTCTTCTTCTTCTTTTTTAAATCAAAATTTTTATAAGGGTTATTAGATTTTCAATTTTACTAAAAAAATTTAAAGATATATCTTCATTAAAATATAATTTCGAAATTTAGAACGTTAATCCCTTGCTTGCTGGACAAGTTTCCTAACTTGTTCTACAATAATGCAAAATTTTTGGCTAAACCCCTTTAATTTAAATATTATTTATAAGATTTAAATTTGAATATTTAATTTAAATTAAAATTTTAAATATTATTTAAATAAGATTTAAATTTGAATATTTAATTTGAATTAAAATTTTAAATATTATTTAATAGAGAATCCAATTTGAATAATTAATGGACTAGCTATAAATTTAAAAGGTTTAAATATATCATATATATTTTTGAGTCTTTTATCCATATATACACAAATTTTAGGCAACGAAAGCATTCAATAGTAACCCTAAGTGTACATGCACCATAGATCTAGGTTTTATTATTATGGAAACCTACTTTCAAAACAATGAATATAAGCTACAAAGAGGGATACAATTATTAACCTTCAAAGTATAATCATATATACTTTTTATTCCTTGAAGATCTTGAAATCTTGGTTGCTAGTAGAAGGATCTAACACCTAAAGTATGAATGTCTCTGAAGGCTTACACCCGAAAGTCTAAAACATAGAAAATTAAGGAAAGAGGAGAAAGGCTTATGAGAATCGAATTCTCAACCTTGCAAAGAGTAGGAAAAGATTTTATGATGGCCAGAAAGGTCTTTATATAGCTGAGGTAACTTGGAGATAAAGCTGATTTGAATTAACCAAATATTCATATTTAATCTTAATTCAAATCATTTCCTTATCTGTTACATGGATCGATTCCATAAGCTCTCAGAGCTTCTCCAAAACCGTCCACCCTCTTAAGGTTTCTAAAATGTTCCTCTTGCTCAACTATTAAACAGTTAAAACTCATTCCCTGTACCTTTATGTAAATCCTGATTAATTGTAATTAATTCCAAATTAATTTTAACTAGTTTCTAATTAATTTATTAACGTGTAATAAATTCATAAACGGTTTATCTCACTCTCTTAAATACTTTTCTGGCTACTTTATCTCTTGAGGGAAACCCTAAAAGGACTTTGTTATTATTTCCAAAATTATACCAATTAGTTATGACATTGGACATTTATTTCTAGCAGTCTCCTACTTGGACAAATCATCAACTACTATTGGTCGAATAATTTTCGAATAGCCAAAAAACGTGCCCTCCGCAACAACTATTAAACTCTAATATAATCAAAAGTCAGCCTTTAGATAAGTGAGTAATTATTCATTTGTTTCCACAAGATATCATTGTGAATTGATTCATGAATAATGAGCTATCCTAACAATTCATCATTATGCTTCTCGATTTCCGATTTATGATGATCAAATCAGACTACTAGTTAAACATATCAATTCAGTCTAGGCTAGGCCTAGCACATTAATATTGATATGTCATGAATTATACATATTTTTAGAGTCAAATTTAATATTTTTCTACATATTTTTATAGATATTTGATACTTAAAAGATATAAATTTGTATTTTATAGATTATAAGGGCTAAAAGATCAAATATAAGATAACTAATCTTAGGGTAAAATGACTATTTTACCCCTGGTCAAAGTCAACAACCCATTGACCTAACTCGCCGAGTTGGGCCGCCAACTCGTCGAGTCCCTATCTTTCCTTCTACTCCCCTTCCCGACTCTACTCGTCGAGTTTTAGCGGAAACTCGCCGAGTCCTCTTTTCTATAATAACATCGGATCCTCATTCATCCGACTCGCCGAGTCGTATGAACAACTCGTCGAGTTCACCCTCATCATATGAACACATCCAGACTGCGACTCGCCGAGTTGTATGAACAACTCGTCGAGTCTGTTCTTGGGGCAAGAAGATTGCCTCGGACTCACCAAGTCAGGGCGTAGACTCGCCCAGTCTCTCTATACTCAGATTCATGTCTTAACTCCCGAGTCCTCTTCCATCTACTGGGTCTTCACTCTACTCACTAAATAAACTCGCTACTACTGAACTGGGAATCTAAGACTCGCGACCTGACTCGCCGAGTCAGAAGAATGACTCGATGAGTCCTTTGCATGTGGTTTCTATTCAGTCGATTCTAATCAGCTTTAGTGCATCCAATTCACAGGTCTGGGTTTCTGGGACTATTTGAACACGTAAATTGCTAAGTTTACATGCATCTAAAAGGCAATGAAGCAATAACACTTAAACTTGGCTATTATTGAGGTTACTTGACTAGAACAAAGCCATGGCTGCTAAAAGGTGGCCTTCTTCAGCCCCTGGAGCTCAAAAGAGGCTAAATCCAAGATATGGCTCGGTTACAAAGCTTCATCACTAGGGATTTGGGGTTTAAGCTCAAAACCAACAATTTGGGGACAAACTAGATCTAGTAGCACAATAATAAAGATGGAAGCTTTATTACCAGAAAAGATGGCCAAAGAGGAGTATAATCTGGATCTACTTCTTCTTCCTCAAGCTCTTCTACCTTCTCCTTCTTCTTCTTGCTCCACAATGCACCAAAATTCTTTCACAAGGGAAAAGATCACTCACACGGACTTCAAGGAGGCTAGGGTTTCGGGAATAAGTCTCTAAGAGGTAAGGAAGGCTGGTTTGGGGCTATAATGATGTTTAAATAGGGTACACACCCTGAAAATTAGGGCTTCATCCAGACTGGCGGACTCGTCGAGTCGCCATGCCAACTTCACGTACTAAATGTAGCACCTGGTTCCTGGTACGTAAATCTTATTTGAGTATTTTCCTTCTTTTAAGCCTTGGACTCGGCGAGTCATAGGTCCGACTCGCCGAGTAGGGACGGAACCCGGGACATATTTAAGTTGGCAACTCGGCGAGTCCATATTCCAGACTCGGCGAGTCACTGCTTTTGGATGAAACCCTAAGTTTCAGGGGTTTGCACCCTATTTAAACAACATATCCGCCCCAAGCCAGCCCCCATTCACCCCCCAGAGCTTCCAACCCTCGTTCTAAGCTATTCATTGAGAGTTTGAAGCAATTGTTGTGTGTTCTTGAAGGTTTTGAGGCAAAAGGGAAGTAGATCAAGAGGAAGGGAAGGAATCCAAGCATCTTTGTGCTCTCTCAGTAGTTCCTTTGAGGTATAACCCGTTTTCCCCCCTGTTTCTATGCTTATTACTTCATTTATGTCATTCTTGAGCCAATCCCCAAGCTTGTATGTGCAAATTATTTCGTAATAAGCTGATTGGCCCTTAGATCTAGGCATGGTTGAGCTCCAGGAGCTCAGATCTGTTGCCTTTATGGACCCTCATTGCATGAAGACCCTAGATCTACCCATTTGGGTGCATTTTGAACCCTAAAACCCTTATTAGTGAATATCTACATGTAAAGTTGGAAACTTTACGTGTGATTCATGCTCTAGGAACCCAGATCTGTGAATGGCATGGACTGGAATCGAGCAAATCCGTGTAGTTAATGGTTGCATGGCAACGACTCGGCGAGTCTGCTCGCGAGTCTTCGAGTTTGTCCCCTTTTTGTAGTGTCGAGTGTGAACAGTGAGTCACGGGGTGTGACTCGGTGAGTTGGAAGCTGAACTCATCCATGGAAGGACTCGGCGAGTCCAAGGCAATCTTCATAGATCAAGAACAGACTCGGAGAGTTGTTCATACAACTCGGCGAGTCTCAGCATGAGTGTTCTTCGGATGAAGACGAACTCGGCGAGTTGTTCATACAACTCGGCGAGTAGGATGAAGGACTTAGACATCAGTTGGAAGGAGAACTCGTCGAGTCAACGCCTAACTCGACGAGTAAAGACAGGACCCAGGGCAGTCGATTGGATGGGGACTCGGCGAGTTGGCGAGCCCACTCGGCGAGTCGGGTCAATTGAAAGTTGACTCTGACTTTGACTTGAAGACATGATCAAGGGTAAAATGGTCATATTACCCAAAGGTTAGTTAGCAGTAATTGATTGAGTATGTTGTGGGAATTACAGCCGGAGGATTTCCGGAGCTGCAGCAACAACAATAGGCAGTCAGTTCCCGATCAGATCAGCAGCTACTCTTAGGTGAGTTACCTTCTAGTAGCGGTGGGTCTACGGCCACAATGCCAGCTCACCAATAGGAGTTGTATGTAGATGATTGTCTCTGTGATATTCATCTAGGGATTACTACTACCTGTGTTGTGTTTATGTGCTAGTATGATATGATGCTATGTGCTAGTGACAGTAGGGGGAGATAGTCCCCAAGATATCCGGTCGGTAGGGCCGAAGGGGTAGTCATACCCAGCCATGTTAGATAGATTCTGATATTGTGATACATGTTATGTAGTAGTAGTAGAGGGGGGAAATAGTTCCCCAGTATCCGGTCGAGAGGACCGAAGGGGAGGCTAGCACCCAGATATGCTAGGCAGTATCCGGTCGAGAGGACCGAAGGGGAGGCCAGCACCCAAATATGCTAGGCAACATCCGGTCGAGAGGGCCGAAGGGGTAGGTCGGGCACCCAGATATGCCTGACAATATGTGTATGTTATGAGATTATATGGTATGTGGTACAGTGGGGGAACTCACTAAGCTTCGTGCTTACGGTTCTCAGTTTTGGTTTCAGGTACCTCCTCAGCTAGGGGAAAGGAGCCGGCGCGGTAGCAGCATGTCACACACACACACACTCTCTTGTTTCCGTAGTTACGAGTTTATTCTGGGATTGATACTCTGATATTTGATTGATCGAATGTTGTGGTTTTCAATTTGGTTTTCGATGTGAAATGGTTTAATCAAACAATGTTTTAACTATTAATGCTTTTATGTAATCTTTTACAACGAAATTTTTGGACGTGAAAATTAGGTCGTTACAAGTTGGTATCAGAGCCCTGGTTTGAGGGATTCGGACACACCTTCGGGGGTGTCTGAACTCAAATCGAGGGATTAAAGGATTTTCTAAAAGAAAATGTTTTCAGAAATTGAGAAAAGAGTTTTGAGAAAGAACGAAGTGTGCGATATGCGCGACCGGCCGAGCTCAAGTAAGTATTCCCCAAAGTACCCATACAAATTTATGTTTAACAACTTTTGTATAACAGCATGCTAGACTAGGACTAAGGATCTAGGAGTGATGCCTTCTGTGCCTGCTTTATGTGTTTCAGTTGTATGAGAATTGCATGCTAGTATCGAGTAGACAGCAGTAGGGTAGCCTGTTTAGGTTATGCCTGATAGTATGAGTTTAGCATTGTGTGCTAGTTCAGTTTCTCTCTATGAGAGCGGAGTTGCTTGAGGTTGTTTCCCTTGTCTGAATGCTGCTTGCTTCGTGCTATGTGGGACTCTGAATAATGGGAATTAGACATTAGGCGAATACGTCACGTCACATGCGATCAGGGTTGAATAACCCTAGAGTACCGCATTTGACCCTACTGCGCAGCTCTTGTTTGAGTCCAACCGTTGTAGGGACGAGTCGGGTACTCGAAGGATTATCAGAGCCTCGTCACGTGTGATGGTATTCGGGTAATGGCTAATTGGCATTACAAGGAGGTCTGTAGCAGCTGAGGACTGGATCGAGTAGAGTCAGAGATTTCCCTAGGGCGAGCCTAGGATGAGTATAGTAGTGATCAGCCATAGTGAAAGGGATCTGGTGGAGTCGAGGCAGTCCTTGAAGAAGGTACGGATAAATGTGGAAGGTAGTATGGGCCCGTACTACTGAAAGCAGAGGATCCGTACCCGAACCAAGGAAGGCCAAGATAAGACCAGGGAACTTGTAAGTAGTTGTGATCCCTTAGGAAGTATCAGTATCACTAATGATTGTTGTGATGTATTGCAGAATGGTGGTACTTCAATCGAGGCCGGTAGATGGCGGTTCAGGAGAGGGGTCAGGTTCGGGATCAGGTTCCGAGCAGGTAGATGAGGGACTACGCGAGTTCATCGCGTCAGAGATCACCAGGGGTATCCTTGAGTCGACTCCCATTATCTTTGGGTCGATCAAGGAAGGGATCATCAAGTTGATGGAGGATCGCCTCAGGGCGTTCAGGAGCGACATGAAATCTGGCCAATCGGGTCCTCGCACACTGTCCTTTAAGGACTTCAGGGGCAGTGGTGCGCCAGATTTCCACGGGGTGAAAGACCCCATTGCTGCCAGGCGATGGATTGCAGACATCGAGTCTGCACAGTTGACTAGCTTCTGCCCCGAGGGGTCGAAGGTGAGGTGTGCAGCAGGGTGCTTGCGAGACCGAGCTCGTGATTAGTGGGAGTCAGTGGGTGACTCGTTGGGAGCCTCAGCTATCGAGGCTATGACCTGGTCAGACTTTGTGACCAGGTTCAGGGCAGAGTTTGCGCCGGCTGTCGAGCTTTAGCAGCTGGCCAGGGAGTTTCTAGACATGAGACAGACGATAGAGACTGTGGCGGAGATCACCGCCAAGTTACGGGAGAGGGCTTTGTTGGTGCCCCAGTATGCTGGTGGATATGAGGAGGACTCGTTATCATGATATGCTACGAGCTGACATCCGGTGACATCCTCTATACCATAGTTCTCGCTTCCTCATACTTACCACCGCCTCTCTTATCGCTGTTACCGTTGTTATTCCCGTTTTCTTTTACTTCTCGATCCTTCCAGGGTTTTCTCCCACCGCTTCATCTCAGTCCTTCCAGCCTCTGTGAGGGCTTCTCTTTAGAACTGATTGAGCACCGCCATCACCACCGTATACTTCAGTTCGTTCGTTTTCCTCTTCCATGCTTTCTCATCTGGTCACCATCGCCTCCCCATCCTAATGTCTCTCTCAGATGATTTCCCACCGATACTTCTTCGATCGTTTGTCTCCATAATAGATAGGTGGGCGATTTGGTACCACCATGACGGTTACTGATAGAAGGGATGCCAATGAGTTCAGATAGATTTGGAGCGGCGGTGGGAAGCATCGAGATAAGCAGAGCGACCGGTTGGATAAGAAGCGGTGGAAGGAAGGAATCGGAAGGACCGATTAACCTACGGGTGTCGCTCTGCTTCGATTTCCCGATTGGTCTTCAGGGTGATCTAATTGTGTTGAAACTCTTCTTTCTTATTTGGATTCTCCAGGCGATATGCTACTGTAGCGGTTCGGTTGGTGACCTGTTCATCGACGGTGGTGGTGAGTCGGAGGTGCCATGTTGATGTGATTATTGCAATCGATTGCAGAAAATGAGAAGATTTAGGGTTTTTTTTTTGTCCAGTGGAATACTTTCAGGTTTCGTCTCGACTCCTTTTATTTTCTTTCTTTTCCTTTCCTTCTGCCATCTGCTTCCTTTCCCCACCTCTTCCTTCTTATTTGGATTCTCCAGGCGATATGCTACTGTGTCGGTTCGGTCGATGGCGAGCCAGCCTCAATTTCATAACATTTTAATAGATTGCTGTTGGTGTTCATCGACGGTCGTGGTGGTTCGGAGGTGCCATGCTGATGTGAAGAAATAGAGAAAGAGGAATATAGTCATCACTTCCTGATACCGACGACAATCCGTTTTCTGCATTAGCTAGATTGAATGACTTCAAAGGAGGTTCGTATTTGTTGTAGCATCATCTCATTATATTGATTATTGGAAATGATAATTTATTTTGTTGACATTTTAGGGTTTATAGGGTTAAAAATATAACTACTATTGATATATATGCATCATTGTTCGAACGCTCAACATCAAATATTACAGTATCTGAATACAATTATGTAAATAAGCCACCAATGGGTCCAACTCATTTGAAGCATACTCATAGTAATTCACTGTTTTTTATTTAGAGAATTAAATAATATGGGTGAGCTTTTCTTTTGTATGTTTTTTTATCCCAATCAATGAATGGATTTTTTTCCCTGTATATGTATGATAATGTAATCAAGCATAAAATCAGGGTGCAACTGGCAACCAACATGAACCAAATAGCAGCAACAACAAATAAGAGATTTAAGAAAACAAGTAGTAATTAGGAATCAAGTGGGTAGGCTAGAGGAACCGTTTGAAACAATATAATAAAAAAAATTCCAGAAGAGCCACAACTTTTGGATACTTGAAGTCTTCTTATAAAAGATAACAATAGTAGTTTTGATTTTCCTGGTCATCAACTTTAATGGAGTCATGGGATGAACCTGCTTCACTGTCCTGTATGTTTTTGAGTTTTGAGTTTGTGTTCACTTTTATCTGTTACTTGAAAACCACACCCTCAAGAACAGACATTTATTAGTATCTCTAATTAGAAAAAGAGGGTTTGAAAGTGTTAAAAGAAATGGATTAACTATCCATTTTTTACCCACTTCAATCTTTTTTAATGTGTGATTATGTTTTGTTTTTAATTTCTTGAATGTGATTTATTGTAAAAGATTTTTTTTTAATTGTGTAATTTTGTTGCAGTTTTATACACAACAGTACCAAGGCCATCAACTACTTTTGACATGTTCCCTTCTTGGCCTATGAGAGTTCATCAAACCCCAAGAGAGTCTTTTTTTCCCTTATTAACTTATCTTTGACCATTTTTTTCCCATTTTATTTCATTTCATTGTATACATATTTTTATAAACTCTGAGAATAACTTATATAGTATTCAAATTTCCAAATTTGTGTTGATACACAGTGAATGGAGAAGGTGTCATACGATTTCTTCACAAGCAAAATACAACCAACTTTGAAGCACTTTCTAACGGGGGGTAAGTCAGTCTTTTCTATTGATTTCTCTATATCTCTTGCAGATAGATACCCATTTTCGTTTTCAATATCATGCAAATTGCAATTTTAAGTTTGGATCTTAAATGTCAGATAGTACATATTAATGATTTTTTATTTTATTAATCACATATTCTTGAACTGTTGGATGGTGTATTCAGATTGAAGGTGTTTTACTATTTCTTGGCTGGGGTGTTTCGGACCACTGCAACTGCCACCTCATTGGATATTGATCAACCAATTGATCCAAATGAACCCACCTACTGTGTCTGTCATCGGGTAAAAAAAATTACACAAACCGTTATACTTTTTCTGACAGTTTATAAAATCCATTGCTGAATGTGAAAGTATCTATTTTGCATGTGGAAGTTCTCAACGACTACATATGGGATTTTTTGATATCAATTTGCAAAAAAATAACAACCCACTTTCTTATGTTTGTTTATTGTATCATTCCACTTTCATTTCATGTCATTACAATATTCTTTTTTGGAAATCCTACTCAACTGTAAGTAGGCAATGGTGGTTATTTTGATTTGTATTTTGTAATTTTGTAGTTTTTGTTTCAATCTGTTGATATTTTGACTTTTCAAATATTTGGGAAAACACATGCATATAGTTTAGTTAGATCATTATTTTTTGTTATCTTTTTTTTTTTTTTTTTTTTTTTTACTTTGAATTGTAAAAATTACTATTTAGGGTGACGTTTTATCTGTCGATTGGAAAAACTACACATTTTCTCTAAACACAATGGTATCCCTTATGAACTTCATCCATCAATCTATTATTTTCATTTGATTGCTAAAGAAAAAACTTTGAATTGAACATGATGATAATGTTATTCGAGTAAAATCCACTGAATTATCGTTTAGGAGTGATGATCAAAAGCTCTAAATTTTTAATTATAAATTATGATTCATAGGAAGCAGCCTCAACTGGAGCAAAACTTCTTTGCTATCCTGAATATTTCTCATTTGTGGGTGCAAAAGACGGGGGAAACCTTATAAATGCCCCACTTTTAGATAGCCCAGTTATCAAAGGTTATTGTGCTCTTGCAAAGTAAGTGTTCAATTCGAATTTATCATTGAAAATCTCTACATGTTTAGAAAAATAGGATTTCTCTTTAAATGATGAATTACATTTACAGGACTGAAGCATGTGATTTCACAATCCTTCCACAAATGCAAGGTAAATTCATCTACATGAAAGGAAATAGTGCACACCACTTGAACCTGGTGTGCGGTGGGTAATCTGTCAATGATATAATGTGTTGATGTAACTATCATTTTTGATAATAATCTAATGATAATATTTTTCTGCATTCTGTTATTTTACATTTTCAATTGGTTCAAACGGTTAGTTAATTGTAGCATAAGTTCAGCCTTTCACCTTCTTTTTACAGGTATGTGCATATCCAAGGAAATGGAATCGTTTAGACTTTAGCATAATGTGATAATTACTCTGAACTAGCATTACTATTTTCATTTGTAAAATTGATTTACTATCATCATTTAAATTGGAAAATTGATATATGATGAATATTATTTTAATCTGGAAAACTATTTTAGCACTATTGATTCTTAACAAAAATTGTTCAGGCTGCTTGCTGTTTGTTTACAACATTTTTTGTTGAAGATGGTAAATTATACAAATAACCTCGTTTAATCTGCTTTCTATTCTTCTTGAAATTCATATTTTTTTATGGGTACGGATTGATCACATAACATACAAGAATCAATAGAAAAAGGCGGAAAATCCATACCCCGCAAAGCGGGGTTCCTATTCTATAGTTAACTAATCTTTTTTACAAAATTCATAGCGAAGCTACGACGTTCCACAAATAAATTGTCCATAAATTACATGCTTTAATTACTGATTATAAATTCATTTTCTTTTCTTGGCCTTAAATCTTTTCTAAAGTTGTTAATGTTTTATATATAATAATATTAGAATAAATATTAAAATAAACTTAATACAAATTGTAAAGAGATATAATTTCACATATTTATTTAACAATTTTTATTTTTTATTTTAAAAGTTTAATTAATTGTATAACCGTGGTTACCACGGGTTATAAACTAATATATATATATATATATATATATATATATATATATATATATATATATATATATATATATATATATATATATATATATATAAAACTTTTAATGAATATGTAATTATAGATATTTTTGTTAAATGCATGACAGTTTTAAAACTAGGAAATATTATCATTTTGGCCTTAATTTAAGTAAGTCAATCGCAATGGGCGGCAGGCCAGCTGATATCATTTTTTATAAAATATTTATTTACTTTTAAAGGAATAACACAGAATAATTGGAAACTCTGGAGCTTTTGATTTTTAGTTTTTAACAAAAACGCTATTTTTTTTAAAAAAACATCATTTTATAGTATGAGTGTTTAATTTTTAGTTTAAAAAAGCCGCTTAAAATCTAAAAATTATTTCATATAACATTTAACAAAACGTTACTGAGCTTTTTAAATCAATTTCTAGAACCGCCTTTAAAAATATACTTATATTATTTATTTTTATAAAACAAGCATCATTTTATATAATTTTACATATTTCAAAAACTTCCAGCTACTTTTTCCAAGCACTCATATAACAAAAAGAAAAAACTATAACTTCCGTCTACCAGTTATCTACTATCAGTTATTCGTTATCCGCTACCAACTATCCGGTAACAGCTAACAACTAAGTCGCTAACAATTATTTTTGTCAATCACGTGAAATGATAATAACATTCTTTAGTTTTTTTCTAGGAAAAAAAATAATATCTTGTTCTTTGAGTTTAAAATTGGGGGTAATGATTTATGTAATGATAGATTTTAAGGGAGAAAATGTTCTATTTTTCTTTTGTTCTTTAAAAAAAATTAGAATACACTTCTTTTATTTGCTTTAAAAAAAAAAAAAAGAAGAAGAAAGCACAATTTTCCACTCATTTCCTTCCTTAAAAAACTTGGAAACATAATTAAATAAAAGCTTAAAAGGTAATATAGATTTTGGTCACCGAGTTTTTTTGTCCATATTTTACATTTTAATTTGTTTTTTGTCCACATTCAGTCCTTATATCCGACTACTCCAGGTTAAACCGAAAAAATAACCTAATAATGTAATATTTATTTTTTTGTTTGTACACATTTAGTGCTTAACGTTTTTATACACATTTAGTCATTATGACCGATTACTTTAGATTTTACTAATAACATCCTATGTGACACAATTATTAATGCAATGTTCTCATATGTAACCCATCATTCACTTATATCAGTAACTTAATTCGCGACAAAACCATCATTTCAAAATTTGGACTTTTTTAAGAGAGATATAAAAGATTTGTTACGTAAAATGAAATGATTGCTATATAAAAATGTCTTTTTTTTCGTGTTGTGATGACATAACCTTTCTTTCATCCAAATTCTAAAACACATGTAATTAATTTTTTTTCTTTTTTTTTTCCTTCCTTCATTTTTTTTTTCTGATTTAAAAACACAGAAAGAGGGTGAAATCAATATTGAATGGCATCATCTACTCGTCTATCATTATTGCATAGTTTCATTTAGAGTCTTGACGGTAATAATTCTTTTTATCACGCTTCTAAATAAATAAATATCAAGATTAGTAAATAAAATTATATCGAAGTTCTTATCCTCTCTAATAAATGAATGTTTTTATTTTTTATTTTTTTTTCTTTATTTTATTTTATTTATTTATTTATTTTTATCATTGTCACACAATCATTCAATTTGCCAATTGTTATTTTATAGTTATTTTGAATTAATTTTTTTTCTACATGTTATTTTTTGAGTTTTTTAATTTTATTAAATTTCACATAATATTTTAATGTAATAATTGCAATAAATGAATATTAATTTTATTAATAAACTTACCTTATAATTTCAAAATTCCTGAAATTAAAGCTTATTAGTTTTTTTTTCTTTATTTAAATTATTTGTTTAAATTTAAAAAATAATAACATATATATTATAATAATTCATTATTTTTCTTATTTTCTTATAAACTCAAAGTTCTCAAATATTTTGACATATATATATATATATATATATATATATATATATATATATATATATATATATATATATATATAATATTAACCAATGCAATACATGAGTTTCACAACTAGTTTAATATAAAATTTATGTTCGATCTAATTTATTTCATATTCGTATAGTTTTGTTTTGAGCCGACACCAATTATACTTTTTATTACGCTTCTAAATAAATAAATATCAACATTTGTAAATAAAAATATATCTAAATTATTATTTAATATAAAATTTATACAAAATTGCAAAAAATAGCCCTTGTGGTATGCAATTTTTCTAGTGTTTAGTCCAAATCCCAACGTTTTTGGATTTGTGGTCCTTTTGACCATGTTTACTTGTAATTTTGGTTTTTCGGAAAACTGAAAAGACTAATGCTTTTGACCATGTTTGCTTTTGAGTTTGAAGAAGGATCATAGGGAGATCAAATGGGATTGTGGCAAGGTTTGAGCACTAGAAGCTCCTTGAGGTATCATCGATGTGAGCTAGTTATGCAAGATTAGTTGTGAATAACTTGTTCGTAGTGTTTAACCAGATGTTGGGAAGCTTAATACATGCTTTTTATGGAAGTTCCAGGGTTAAATCCATGTTTTGATTGTTAGTGTTTAAAACCATAAAAATTGGAAAATCATGAAATGGTTGTTATATGATAAGAGATTGTTAGATTAAGGGTTAAGAAGCTTCTTTTGAGTAGTTTGATAATGTTTGGGCAAAGTATTGTCAAGTTGGAGTTTTATCCAAAATTTGAGTTTTTGGCTAATGTATGAATTGTTGGATTAGTGTCTAAGTCCATAACTATTTTGGTATGTACTTGACCCGATGGTGCATGGTCCTTTTAGGTTGCCTTCACCAAAGCAACTTGATAGGATGAATTATGGAGAGAGAGGATTAATTATGATTTATTAATATATTATGAGAATAATATATTAAAGGAGAAATCATATTGTTTAATTAATATTAGTCAAGAATTAATAAGAATTAAGTTTGTGGCTAAAAGACATTAATTAAACTTAAGGGACTAGAATTGTCAATTGTGTGATAGTTGAATATTGGGCTAATGGACTCCATATTAGAAGGGTGGACGAATTCTATGGGGAAACCCATTAGAAATCGTCCTAGGCCTCTAAGGAGGGAGTCCATGGGTTGCTTAGGGCTTAAGCATCCAAATTAGGGTTTCCTTGTTAGATAACCCTAATAGCCTCACTATTTAAAGGACCCTTGAGACTCAAAAACGTGGTGAACTTATTCCTTAGGGTTTCCACACGTGTTGGGCAGCCCCCTCTCTCCTTATTCTTCATCCTATTGCTCTTGGTGTTTGTGAACCATTAGAGGAGTGACATTTGTGACTCTAAGCTTTCTAAAGTCATTACAAGGAGGATTTGAGATTGTTATTGCTACATAACAATCAAGGTAAGATCTAAACCCCATTCATAAGTTAATATAATTAATTGTATGCTAGAACTAGGGTTTTAAGTCCTGGATGAATTGCATGTATAATAGAGAAACCTAGATCCAAGCTTTAGGGTTTGCATGAGCACATAGGATGTTCTTATGGCTAAAATACATCAGTGGTATCAGAGCCTTGATTGGTTTCTATTGTATTGATGCATATTTGATCGAAATCATCACTGAAAATCGAATTTTTTTGCTTCTGAGTGTTTGACTCTGAAACATCCCAAAAATACCACCCAAAAATTTCGATTTTTATTATAACAAAACCCATGAGACTGAGTATCACATAATAACATCATAACTGTGTGTTTCAAAAACCATAATAAAATATTGTGAGAAAAACTGTATCACAACTGTATCCAAACATATCAAGAAAACTAAATCAACTCCCAGGACAAATCTGAAGCTGTGGTGTGTGCGATGCCATCATCCCGAGCTCTTCCCTTTGCTTGCGGAAGTACCTGAAACCAAAACTGAAACTGTAAGCACAAAGTTTAGTGAGCTCCCCCAAACTACCACATACCACATAATGACAAATAAGCACATACTGGGCCTTGCCCACTGCATCGGACCGAAGTCCGGGCTAACTGGGGCCTTGCTCCCTACATCGGACCGAAGTCCGAAGCTGACTGGGACCTCTGTCCCCTACATCGGACCGAAGTCCGAAGCTGACTGGGACCTTCGTCCCCTACATCGGACCGAAGTCCGAAGCTGACTGGGATCTCCGTCCCCTACATCGGGCCGAAGTCCGAAGCTGACTGGGACCTCTATCCCCTACATCGGACCGAAGTCCGAAGCTGACTGAACATAGCATAAACATATCAACTAGCACAAACACATAAATCCTGTCTGAGCCACGGAGGCGTCAAACATACTAGCTACTGCATTGGACCGAAGTCCAGAAACTACGGCTAACTGAACGGGCCGTCACTGGCCTTAGATCTGTTCCTACTGAAGGGAAACTCACCTCGTGAACTGGCTGCTGTGTGAATGGCTCTGGAAGCTAACTGCCGCTGCTCTGGTATCTCCCCGACTACAGGTCCATAAACACACTCAATCAAATGCTAAACACTGCACTGGGTAAAATGACTCTTTTACCCTTGGTCAAAGTCAACTCTCTTGGTCAAAGTCAACCCACAGTTGACCTGACTCGCCGAGTTGGGCCGCCAACTCGCCGAGTCTCTAGTCTCACTTCTCAACCCTACTTGTGGCTACTCGTCGAGTATGGCATCGACTCGACGAGTACCCTCTCGATCCAAGAACTCAGACAATCTTCATCCGACTCGCCGAGTCATATGAACAACTCGACGAGTTGTTCTTGAGCTAAGAAGATTGCCTTGGACTCGCCGAGTTGTATGAACAACTCGTCGAGTCCCTCCATTACTGAGTCTGTCCTCCAACTCACTGAGTCCACTCTACTACTCACCGGCTTCCACTTGACATCACTCAAAAAGGGAAAAACGGGACTCGGTACTTGACTCGCCGAGTCGTTCTTCCGACTCGCCAAGTCATATCCATGCAGCTACTCTAAACTCGATTATGCTTGAATTGGGGGTAATGATTTATGTAATGATAGATTTTAAGGGAGAAAATGTTCTATTTTTCTTTTGTTCTTTAAAAAAAATTAGAATACACTTCTTTTATTTGCTTTAAAAAAAAAAAAAGAAGAAGAAAGCACAATTTTCCACTCATTTCCTTCCTTAAAAAACTTGGAAACATAATTAAATAAAAGCTTAAAAGGTAATATAGATTTTGGTCACCGAGTTTTTTTGTCCATATTTTACATTTTAATTTGTTTTTTGTCCACATTCAGTCCTTATATCCGACTACTCCAGGTTAAACCGAAAAAATAACCTAATAATGTAATATTTATTTTTTTGTTTGTACACATTTAGTGCTTAACGTTTTTATACACATTTAGTCATTATGACCGATTACTTTAGATTTTACTAATAACATCCTATGTGACACAATTATTAATGCAATGTTCTCATATGTAACCCATCATTCACTTATATCAGTAACTTAATTCGCGACAAAACCATCATTTCAAAATTTGGACTTTTTTAAGAGAGATATAAAAGATTTGTTACGTAAAATGAAATGATTGCTATATAAAAATGTCTTTTTTTTCGTGTTGTGATGACATAACCTTTCTTTCATCCAAATTCTAAAACACATGTAATTAATTTTTTTTCTTTTTTTTTTCCTTCCTTCATTTTTTTTTCTGATTTAAAAACACAGAAAGAGGGTGAAATCAATATTGAATGGCATCATCTACTCGTCTATCATTATTGCATAGTTTCATTTAGAGTCTTGACGGTAATAATTCTTTTTATCACGCTTCTAAATAAATAAATATCAAGATTAGTAAATAAAATTATATCGAAGTTCTTATCCTCTCTAATAAATGAATGTTTTTATTTTTTATTTTTTTTTCTTTATTTTATTTTATTTATTTATTTATTTTTATCATTGTCACACAATCATTCAATTTGCCAATTGTTATTTTATAGTTATTTTGAATTAATTTTTTTTCTACATGTTATTTTTTGAGTTTTTTAATTTTATTAAATTTCACATAATATTTTAATGTAATAATTGCAATAAATGAATATTAATTTTATTAATAAACTTACCTTATAATTTCAAAATTCCTGAAATTAAAGCTTATTAGTTTTTTTTTCTTTATTTAAATTATTTGTTTAAATTTAAAAAATAATAACATATATATTATAATAATTCATTATTTTTCTTATTTTCTTATAAACTCAAAGTTCTCAAATATTTTGACATATATATATATATATATATATATATATATATATATATATATATATAATATTAACCAATGCAATACATGAGTTTCACAACTAGTTTAATATAAAATTTATGTTCGATCTAATTTATTTCATATTCGTATAGTTTTGTTTTGAGCCGACACCAATTATACTTTTTATTACGCTTCTAAATAAATAAATATCAACATTTGTAAATAAAAATATATCTAAATTATTATTTAATATAAAATTTATACAAAATTGCAAAAAATAGCCCTTGTGGTATGCAATTTTTCTAGTGTTTAGTCCAAATCCCAACGTTTTTGGATTTGTGGTCCTTTTGACCATGTTTACTTGTAATTTTGGTTTTTCGGAAAACTGAAAAGACTAATGCTTTTGACCATGTTTGCTTTTGAGTTTGAAGAAGGATCATAGGGAGATCAAATGGGATTGTGGCAAGGTTTGAGCACTAGAAGCTCCTTGAGGTATCATCGATGTGAGCTAGTTATGCAAGATTAGTTGTGAATAACTTGTTCGTAGTGTTTAACCAGATGTTGGGAAGCTTAATACATGCTTTTTATGGAAGTTCCAGGGTTAAATCCATGTTTTGATTGTTAGTGTTTAAAACCATAAAAATTGGAAAATCATGAAATGGTTGTTATATGATAAGAGATTGTTAGATTAAGGGTTAAGAAGCTTCTTTTGAGTAGTTTGATAATGTTTGGGCAAAGTATTGTCAAGTTGGAGTTTTATCCAAAATTTGAGTTTTTGGCTAATGTATGAATTGTTGGATTA